>NC_091446.1:31928235-32265986 GCF_964237555.1 Oryctolagus cuniculus
CCTTCACAGAGCTCACAGCGAATCAATATGCCTGATGAATGAAAGAAATTCTTACTTTGGAAAATAATTCCAACTTCTTCCGAACAAATATTTTATCAGAATTCATAATTGGTAACCAGAATCATTTCTCATTCCTACTGTACATTCTTGCTAAAAGATGCTAATAAGAAAAGGAATGATAAAACAAAATGGGCAAAGAAAGAAGGATATGACTTGGGCAACCCATGAATTAATCAGGCCCTGAATAATCAAGAGGTGATATATAAAACGTAAGTATCATAGTTCATGCCTTCTTAAATAATTAAACATATTAAAGGAAGGACAAAAAGACCACATTTCGGGAGAAATTAGTAGCCTCAAGGCAGAGGGTGAGCAAAAAAAAAAGCGCTCAATAGAACCATTTCTGAGCCTTTCCATATCGTGGCAAAGCAAGCAGACAGAGGTGAGCTATGCGGACTCTCCTGTATATTTTGCGGTAGTGAGTCCCGACCTAGAGGTCACAGAGTTATTATGAGGCATCTGGGGAGCTGCCTGTGCATGGGCACTCGCACAACAGGAGCAAGTGCAGCTGCCATTATAAGGAGATTAAAAAAAAAACATGAAAAGGTATCTTCATACTTGAAGAAGGTTGACAACTGTGGGCTTAAAATATATGCTGATGTGCTGTCATGAAAATAGGATTAAAAGGAGCCAGAGAAGGGTCACTGAAAGGAGGAGAGCGAGCGAGAGGCTTCAGACAAGACAGAGGGAGGAGAGAGAAGAGAGAGACGGGGAAAGAACAGGAGGGAGAAATGCACGTGGATGTAGGAGGGCATTCATGGAGTCACGGTCAACTCCACTCCTTCTCCTCCTCGATGTTGTACCTCCGGCAAGTCACCTACCCTCCGTGAGTTCTGTCTCTTCATCCTTAGTGCAGAGACAATGATGACCGGTAGCCTACTGCACAGCCCTGTGGTTGGCATTGGATTGGGGCCCAGGAAAGCTACAGGTGTGGTTCATTCTGAGCCTGAAGCCCTGGAATCAGGGGCACCCATGATGATGGTCCCAGCCCAGGGCCAGCAGAGCTGAGATGAGGTGTCCCAGCTCAGCAGCAAGGCAGGAAAAAACGGGTGAATTGCTCCCTCCTGGCCTATGTCCTGCTCGGCCCCTCCAAAGATTGGGCGATGCCCAGCCCCACTGGGCAGGACAGTCTGCTTTACTGAGGCCACACAATCAAATGCTAGGCTCATCTGGAAACACCTTCCCAGACACACCCAGAAACTAAGCTTAATCTGCACAGCCCCAGGCCTACTCAACGTGACACATTGAATTAACAACAGCAGCTACACAGGCGCACACACAGAACGCTGTGTGCAACACACCGAAAGACCTCACCTGTTAGCTACCACCGTCGCATCACCTGGCATTTACCCAGGAGATCTTTCATGGTCTTACCTGTTAGCAAATATCTGAGTGCTGGTCAGTTCTCGTCTTTATCAAACCGGATTGGTCAGCACTTCTGATTGGGTTAGAAACTACCATTTTGCCAAACCCCCCTCCCCCAGCACTACCACCATGAGGATCTAGTGGAGGCAGCCAGGGGCAGCGCACATACTCGAAGATCTAAGCCATGAGAAAGCAGGTGCAGGGCTGCGGCCGGGGTCAGGACTGACAGGAGCCCAAGACCAGACATGGCCAGGGTGGCGCAGGGCTTCTGTGTTCCTGCCTCTCTCCCCTCTATCTGCCCAGGGCTGTCAGCTGCAGTGTTTCAGGGCATCTTTCTCTGTGAGTCTGGCACCAAAACCGCCAGCAGTCCTGGGCATGATTCACCCCCAGATCACCGGAGAAAAGATCCACTTACAAGGAGAGGATTCTGAGTGGCCACGTGCCCATCTCTGTGTTCCAGGAAACCACAGGATGGGGAGGAGGAGGAGGATTCCTCCTCCACACATGAGGGTTCCGCTCCTTGATCCCAGAACAGAGAGCCGAGCAGGTGCACAATCTGCTTTTTCCTTTCAAGATTTATTTGAAAGGCAGAGTGCTAAGAGTAAAGGAAGGAGAAAGAGAGAGAGAGAGAGAGAGAGAGAGAGAGAGAGGTCTTCTGTCCAATGGTTTATTCCCCAAATGCCTACAACAGCAGGGCCAGGCCAAGCTAAAGCCAGGACCCGGGATCCCCATCCGGGTCTCCCACATGGGTAGCAGGGACCCAAGCACTTAGCCAAGTGCATTAGCAGGGTGCTGGATTGGAAGCAGAGCAGCCAGAACTCAACCCAGCTCTCCAGTATGGGTTGTGGGCATCGCAAGTGGCAGCTTAACCCACGGCACCACAACATCGGCCCCAGAAACACAATCTTGATACAATCACTTAGCAAACATTCGTTGAATACCTCCTGTGTGTCCAAACCTATACTCAGTACTAAAGTCACAGATATGGCCAAGGTGGACATGCTCTCTGGTCTTGTGGAGAATTTTAATCTTCTTGGAGGAACAAGGCACACGCTGATCACATACACACACACATGCACACACACACAGACTCTTGGGGGGAAGTCTCAACGCACCTTGCACTGGTGGGCTTCCATCACCAGCCCCGAAGCCCCCAGCACAGGCCTCTTCCCTTCCCTGGGTGACCTGGAATCCCCTGCTTAAATCAGCCACTTAAGTACCCGTTTATCTTTCCTCCTAACCTTCAATTGCAGTCCTTTAGAAACCTATTGAGATCCAGTGATGCAAAAAAGACACTAGCTAGATTTCCAAGGAAATTTGCATGCTCAGAATGATGAACCAACAGTAGGGAGACCTGGTGAAGTGTTCCAGATGAACCCAGAACAAAGGAGAAGAAAGACGAGGAAAATGGGTGTACCGGAGTGTGCCATCTGTGAGGACCAGGGCTTGGAGGCGTCAGCGGGGGCTCACTGCTGGGTGCTGTGGACCTGGGCTGCAACTTCTCTCTCACAAGCATGGGAGTCCTGGGGCTGTGTACACAGTGTTGCGTTTATGTGTGCATATGCCTCAGATGTTTTTCATGTGAATATTTTTAAATTATGTGAATGGTTTTGGCAATCCCGTTTGAACACTGCTTCATTTTGGAATACCCCGAGGCTCTCAAGAACGAGAAGTGACCCGTCTCTCTCTCTCAAACTTTAGGAAGCTCTGGCGTCAGCCTCAGTGAGTACCTACTGTGTGCCAGACCCTATGCCTTGCCCTCCACACGTTCTCGCTTATGATGGAGGTGCTCTGGTTTCGCCAAGGAGGCAGTGAGGCGGGGAGGCGGGTCTCTGCTGAAGGGACGGGGCCAGGAGGTGACTGGCCTGATGGGCTCCCAGCTCAAACCTTTCCCTCCCTGCCACTTGTCCAGCAACACCCATTCCTGAGCGAGGCGGCCGGCCTGGAGTGACGTTTTCTCTTTGTCGCAAAATGAGCTAAATAAGAAAGATGTAAATTTTCACAAGGATAAAAATATTCCGTCTGAAGGTTGCATTTTTAAATTCTTGGGATTTTGCTCTTTCTTTTTATTTTTCAGCATTAAGAAGTATTTTTATGGTGATGGTGTAGGTGGTAGGGTGGCTGGATTTTTTTGTTGTTGTTGTGTTAGTTAATAAAATTCTGGCAGTCCTGCTTGAGTGCCCTCAAAGTTTGTGTTTTCAGAACTCGCTGTGCCGTGAAGCCTCAAAGTCATGAAGGCACAGCTGCACCTAGTGTTGCATCTGTGAGAGGCGCTGGCACTCAGCGGTGAGGTTTGCGTCCGCTGCATCTGAGAGGCTGGCACCACTAACGGCAGGTCTCGCCCTGGGCTCACAGCCTAGGAAGGTGACGCTTGCAGAGGCGGGGGTCCTGGGCCCAAGCCCTCCGCCTGCACTGCCTTGCGGGGTGGAGGTTGCTGGTGAGCTGAGTCTCCCTGCCCTCAGTGTGTTTCCCGCACCTACCCACCCCCACAAAAATAGCCCTCCTCCCCGTAGCCTGCCAGTCAACTTCCTTTTCCTAAAAGTTAGAGTGTTTCTGTTGCTTACAACCGAAGAACCCCACTGAGCACGACCTCCTCTCATTCCCCAGCCGCCTGAGACACAGTCTCACTACCCCTCCTCTTGTATCTTCCTGGAGCCCACCCTTGCTCTTACCCTGAGGCCGAGGCAGATCTCAGAGCTGCATTCGCAGCAGCTTGGAGGGCCAAGGCCGGCTTCTGTGGCACTCTGCAGGTGCTCCGGCTTGGTAGGACTTCCCAGAGAGCCTCCACAGGGAAGCAGTGGACTGTGCACTTCTGTCCTTTGTTGGCCAGGGACTCTGTGAGATCAGATGCTTTCCCCAGAGCTCTTGGCAGTTCAAAGGGGTCTCTTAGTTCAGTGCCAGGCTGGCTAGGAGGAGTGGGCCAGCTACTGCTTCATCCCGCCTCACATGTTGGTAATGGCCTTGGCACATGTATGTGGCCTGCCCTGGGTGTGCAAGGGTTGGAGGGTAGTGTTCCCCGGAAGGGCTGGTGGGTGATTTTCTTGGGAGCATGTACATTTGGTCTACGTGGGGGATGTTGGCACTTTGCAGCGGCAACTGCACCTCTGGGCTGACCAAAGGCTGTTGTCACTCACGCCCCAGCTCATCTACAGCGACAGCTGTGCAATGTGGCCTCGGTGTGGCTGCCAAATATGGCTGTGGCAGGCGCACCGCACACAGGAGGAGCACCTGCTCTCTTCATCAGGGAGAGAAGAATCCGGCTGGCTCTCTGGACACATGAGCCCTCTGCAGAGAAGGGACAGGGTCTGGCTGCAGGGAATGGAGCAAGCTGTAGACCAGCTCATCTCCTGGGAGCTCTGGGATAAAGGAGAGAGAATCTGTCAGCTCATGGACTAGAGATGGCTAATGAGGCCAGCATGTTTACAATGTGAGAAAATGTTGACAAATAGAGCCAAGGTTAATACTATACATAGCAACTACAGTAGTGGTAAGACTCACAGCAGAACTTAACTATGGTCCATTTTTTTCTTTTCTTTCTTTCTTTCTTTTTTTTTTTTTTTTTTTTTAATGCCTGGCACTTGCTCTCCCTTCTCAAAAACATCCGTCTTGCCTAGCAAGAGACTGCTTCTTGCCTTTTGTGGGTAGTTTTGGTAAAATGGTAATCAAGGAAACTGCCTCACTCCATAGACCCCTCCCTGGAGCTTCTTCCATTAGACGCCCAGGGGATGAGCCAAGAGATGGGCACAAGTCTCAAGCGCGTCCAATCTGAATCTCCCCCAAATCTTTCATTTTGGGGTAGGATGATGAAGAATGGAAGAATCACTTGGAATGTAGAATCATTTGGAATCATTGTTGCTGCAGCACCTGAGCTAGGCTGTCAGAAGGTTCAGGCTGCTTCTGGAGCTGTCTGTTCTGAGCCTGGCCCTCCGGTATTCCCTTTGAACCAGTGAGATCCCCCACAGCCTGCCACGCAATGTCCTTTTCCTATAAATCTGGCAGAGTTGCTTCGGTTGCTTAGAACTGAAGAACTCCACCAAACATCACCTGTCCATGTCAGTGCTGCTGTCTGCACGGAGGCTGCTGGACGGTCCAGTTACTGCCTCCCTTAGACGGTGCAGGACCCCTCCCCCACATCTGAAACGACCTTGGAGCCTGTTCTGTGCCACACAAGAACACAAGGCCTTATGACCATGCCTCAGTTTGGACCCAAAATGACATTACCAGCTCAATCAGCTGGTTATTCACCAGCTTGGCTACAAATGCCAAAAAGCCTCTTGACTGTTTCCAAAAATAAACTCCAGCCTCACAGGATGAGGATCTGCCACCATTGTGCTTATTCCAAATAATGTGGCATCAATTTGAAGAAAATCCTCAAGGGAGCCCCCAGAGTGTCTGGAACAATGGCAGCAGCCTTGGGATAGATGTATGGCATCTCAGATGACTGCTCAGAGAGGGGAGGCAGATTCATTTGGATGGATTTATTCTGGTGTATTCATTAAATAGCCCATCTCATTATCTAAACTGCACAGTCTGTGGTGGAGACATGTGTCCAAACCTAAGAGTTAGATTTTTTAAGGACCCTTTGGAAATTCCCCAACCTGCAGCCCGAGCCCCTTACTCTCCCCTTAGACATGGCCACACGAGGACTTTCCCCTTCATGCGGGCAGCACATGAGGAGCCGCAGGCGGCAGCTATTGTCTCTTGTTCCTAAGCAGCAAGTGTATCCTCTGTCCAGGGAGGGACTACGAATCTAAAATAAGAGAGCATCATCAAACCTCTGATTTGAAGACCCTTGTGTAGGCATCATGCATGCTGTCTTACTTTCTAGGTTTTTCTTGCATTGGGGAAAGGCTTACCAACAGGGTCCCCAAAATGAAAGTGTGCGTGTGTGTGCACATCTATTTGGATGGCACTGTGGGTCCCAAACTGAAACATTAGAATTTGTGGCATACCCCTTCCCACCCCCATCTTGAAAAGGCCGTCTGTTCTGCACCCATACAGTAGGGCAGGGTGAATGGACAAACCCTTGGTCATCCATCCCCATGCCCTTGCTGGGTTGGGGCCCTGGCCATTCCATTTGAAGAATCCCACTTTCAGGCCTGGGGCAGAAGAAACCCAGTAGTTCTTGATGTGCCTTTTGATAGGGAAACAAAGAAGGAGTGAAGCTTTCAGAATTGACTTCTGTCTCTTGGTGTCTTGATTTCCATCTCTTTGTGATGAAAAGATCACAGCCCGGAGGAGGGGAGGGAGAGAAGAAATCTCCACTTTTGGCAGGCTCCAAGACATTCTTGGATTATTTATTTGTTCTGTAACTCATTTCTGTCAAACATCCTTTTTCTATCTCTTGTCATAAAAAATTGAAATGCTGGTTTCTCAGTAGATGTCCTGGCTTTAACTATCTATCTGACCTTGGACAAATTATTTAACCTCTCCGAACCTGTGTTCTTGAGTGTAAGCACAGAACCTGACATGACATAGGTGCTCCATAAGTATGTGTGTGTGTATGGGATGACATATATGGTCCCCCCAGCTTTACCTCCCTCCTGCTTTCCCTGGGGATTGAGGAGGGGTCTAGCCGCGGTGGACATCACCATTGCCCCTCGGCACGGTTCATATTCGGTTGATGCTTCCTCACAAAGACACCATTTTGCATTCTGTGCACGCTGTGTCGCCACATTAGCCTGAGTCTGGGGTTGAGGGTCCTCGTGGTTTACCCAAACGAGTTGCTATTGAGTGACCACTGCTCAGTGCTCTGGGCTTTTGCGTGTCAAAAGGTGTTTATTCATTTGCTCTGTGTGTTTGAAAGGCTCTCCTCAGCAACAGTCTCCCACATGGCTCCAGTCTTCGTCGTCTGTGTTGTGTCAGCCCCGACAAACAGGAGAGACCACAACTTTGCTCACATGTTGTGATGCTCTTTTCATGGCTAGTTCCCAGTTGGCAGGTGCCTGAATTCACACAGTGAGGCATTTCTAGAGTTAATACTACCTTTTGTGAAGTTGATTTACAAAGTGGGTCCCCTGGAGGCTCGCCCCGTAATCCGAATTGTCAACTGGGGACCGCTAGAGATTGATGATGGGGGATTATGATTGTCTACGTGTTGCACTTTCATCCAATTTTCTGATGTGTTTTGGTAATGATGTTGACAGTTGTGTGAAGATCTGTTACTGAAATTAAAGCCGCCGCAGCAGCATTTTTGAGCTTGATGATTAGATTTGATTAGATCGGAGTGGGTTTTACTTCTCCCTCCGAGTCAGCAGAGATTTACCGTCCACCGACTGATTTAACTTCGTGCTGGAAGACAGTTAGCGACATAACCTATCCTCGGAAAAGGAGGTATCATGGAACCTCAGGTCGAAACTCAACCTTGTTGGGCTTTGTGTTGACCTTGAAGGGTTGGAGAATGTTCACATTATCTGAAATTTCTACCCATAAAGCATCACAGAGACATTAAACGCTCATGCATTTTGGTTGGTGTTAGTATTGATGAGCGTCTTCCCACAGTAGCTATCATTTGAGTGAGTCAGAAGCTTTCATGAAATCAGATAATGTAAAGAAGAATAGGATTATGGTTTCTGGATTCTTGTTGCCACTGGCAAGAGGAAGGTGTACCCAGCCATTTATGAGTCTGAGTCTTGATGTCTCAAAGCCACAGAGAGATGCTGGAAGACAGCCCCTGCACAGGATTTCCTATACTGTGACATGTGCAGTGTCACTTTGCCTATGACTTCTCAAAATAATCACAGCCAATAATTCCCAAAAGAAAAACTGCAAATGACCGACAGGGAAAAAAAAAAAAGCTAAGGCTTTTCAAGGTGCAATAAAGTCAGACTCTAGTTTTAACGAACAGAACTAGTAAGACTTTAAGCAGATTATACTGTTTAGTGCTGAGATGGATATTTTCATGAATCACTAGAGGGAGTTGGAAAACCTGGCAAGAAGTTTGTCAAGAAGTACTAAAAACCTTAAAAACACACAGACCTGTTGACATTATAATTCTCCTTCTCCAACTCTGTCCTACAGAAATAATCAAATATGTGATCAGAAATCTATGTGCAAGTGGTGCTGCTTGGGTGTCTGCTCTGGCTCTGATCCTGCTTCCTGCTAATGCGCACCCTAGAAGGCATATGATGGCTCGAGTACTTGAGTCCCTGCCACCATGTGGGAGACCCAGACGCAGTTACTGGTTCCAGGCTTTGGCCAGATCCAGCCCCGGCTGTTGCAGGCATTTGGAGTAAACCAGCAGATGGAAGATACCTCTCTCTCTCCCTCTCTCTCCTTGTTGTAGAGCCTTTCAAATAAATAAAAATAAACATTTAAAAAATTTATATGCAAAAACATTTATATTTGTTTTACCTTTTTATAACAGCAAGAAAGAAGCAACTTTAATAGCTATTAATTAATAAAATGGTTAAGTAAATAATGGAATGTCAGCATGATGAAATACTATGTGTTCCTTAAAAATTCCCCTCAAAGAGTAATGTTTCAGGATATGAGAGAAATGTTCATATTATAACTAAGGGAAAGAAGCATAATATAAACCTTGATGTAGCACAATACCAATTTGTGAAAATTTTAGGCATGCACAGAAAAGGACTAGAAGGAAACATATCAAATTGTTAAAAGTTATTCTAGGTGGTTGATTTCAAGGTGATTTTTATTTTCTGTTTTTGTTTCAAATTTTTGTAAAATTGGCTCAAAATTTTTGTTTTACAATCACGAAAAATTTCTAACAATCATAATCCCAGCATCCATAAGGTCATTCCAAATTTTTTTTTTTTTTTTTTTTTTTTTGGCAGCACCTCAGATCCTCAGGAAGAGAACAGGGGGAAAAATGTGTTTCTCTACACCTAATTTAAGCAGAAATTCCATTGGCTCCAGGTGCCTCATTTTTTCAGTTGCTTGATGATTTTCTGTACCTTGTCGAGAAAATCAGAGGGATTCTGCAGATTCTTTTGTCTGCTGTTGGAGGACGGAGTTGAAGCCTTACTGACAAGTCTTCTGAAAAGCTCTTTTCAGAGCTCGGGGCAGATTCATCCTGACTTAGCAGCTCTCCATCCCATACTAGCTCGGGAGCTGGCGACCAGCATGTGTGGGTATGGTGCTGAAATCTACACCAGCATGAGCTGTAACATGTTGGGAGAGTACTAGACACCATCAGGGCTCCTTGCTCTGCGCCAGAGCCCCCGCCCGGTGTGCAGGTACCTCCATCCTCTGCCCTCTGGGTGCCATTGATGAGCTGTGGCGGGAGGAAGTTGGGCCCCATGATGTAAGGAGTCTCCAGCTCCAAACTGACTGGCTTCCGTGGCACTTGGTGGGGGTCATTTCCTCCCCCCCACCCCATTATGCTTCTTTCCCCTGATAAGACTCTAGTCCAGAGGCTCCTATTTTTGTAGAAGCTACAATTTTTCATTCAGGTTAAAAACACAGAAGCTTGTGATCTATAAAATCAGAAGGGGGTGGCTCAGGGTTATATCCACTCCTTGGTGACATTGAGATGGCTGAGCTGGTCTACAACAAATCGGTGTGGCAGGAACAGAGACGTGTTGGCCACCTCGTGGCCTCTAAGGCCTCGGCCTTGCACACTGCAGTGTGGCCATTTGATCAACATCATTACACCCTCATTATTCTTAAGGACCCAGTTATGACCTTCAGTGGAAGTGAATCCAGGACTTCCTCACAGGCACTGCTGATGATGGATTGAAACTCACCCAACAGAGGGTAGGCTTTTGACCTAGTAGTTAAGATGCCCACGTCCCTTATCAGAGTGCCTGGGTTCAGGTCTCAATGCCAGCTCCCAATTCCAGCTCCTTGCCACCCGGAAAGGCAACAAGTGATAGCTCAAATCGCTGGATCCTTGCCACTCCCAGATGGAGTTCCTGACTCCCAGCTTTAGCCTGCCCCAGCCCTGGCAGTTGTGGGCATTTAAGGAGTGAACCAGTGGGTTGTAGTAGTAGTAGTATTTGTTGCGCAAGTACTACTACTAATAATAGTAATAGTAATAATAAAATCCCACCCTTGAGTTGGCAGGTGTGACGCTCTTGCTGTGCAGCATGGCATTGGAGGTGCTAGAGGCTTAGAAGCATGAAAAGTTCTAGACACACGTTCTAGAAGTTCTAGAGAGGCCGGCGCCACACGGCTCACTAGGCTAATCCTCCGCCTGTGGCGCCGGCACCCCGGGTTCTAGTCCCGGTCAGGGCGCCGGATTCTGTCCCGGTTGCCCCTCTTCCAGTCCAGTTCTCTGCTGTGGCCCGGGAGTGCAGTGGAGGATGGCCCAGGTGCTTGGGCCCTGCACCCCATGGGAGACCAGGATAAGTACCTGGTTCCTGCCATCGGATCAGCGCGGTGCGCCGGCCGCGGCAGCCATTGGAGGGTGAACCAACGGCAAAGGAAGACCTTTCTCTCTGTCTCTCTCTCTCACTGTCCACTCTGCCCGTCAAAAAAGAAAAATTAAAAAAATAAATAAAAAAAGAAGTTCTAGAGACATGGTCTCTGATTTAAAGAGGCAGTAAAACCCAAACATTTGGCCAAAACTTGAAATTAAAGCAAGTGTGTTGCTAGAAGCAGAGCCGTTTCTCAGAACCCGCGTTCTAGGCGGGTGGCGAGGGGCAGTCCTGGGGCTCCTGCCGTGCGCATCCCGCGTTGTGCTGAGCTCTGTGCGCAAATCCTCTCCTCTGGCCCTCCACACTCCTCAGAATAGATGCCATCATTCCTCTGCTTTACAGAGGAGCAGAGGTTTAAGAAACTTCCCTGAGGCTGCTCCAGCTTGCAAAGCTAGAACTCAGTCCCGGAGCTCACACCAGCCATCCGACCAGTCCTTGGTGTGGTTGGAAGAGTGACCTGGAGTTCATTAAAGGGACATCCCCCAGGCCTTTGGAGCTTCTCCACCTAGGCCATCTGGGGAGGGCCTACTGGGAAGTGGAGCTTAAAGAAGGACCCTGGTGATTCCTAGCGACAGACAAGCTCGGGAGAGGTGGGATTTGACACGACTGCCTGCGTGTTAGAACAAATACCAGCGCCCAGCTCCACCCCAGCCCATTATGATTTAATTGTACTGGGTGGTCCCAGGCGTCCATATCTTAAAGCACTCCAGGTGATTCTAAAGTGCAGCCAGAGTTGAGAACCACTGCTCTGCTGCTTCGGCTGATTAAAATTAAATCAACCTGACTTACTCTAAAAAAAACACTGGTAAAAGAAGAATCACTCAGTGCTAGCCAACTGTCTCCCACCTCCAGTCTAACAATCAGAGCGAAGCCTGAGAAGCACAGGCCCAGCAAGGTGTGATGTACCCCTTGCACCCACTCAACTCTCCAGCTCTCCGCTCAGCCCCACACTGATGCCCTGAAGGAGCTGCCGAGGCCAGAGCTTTGACAAAGAGGAGGATTCGTGCCTCCTTCACCACAGTGCTTCTTGGAGGGCTTGTTACAGCAGGCTACAGGGCCCCATCCCACAGTTTCTGACGAGTTGGGTGCTGCTCAGATCACTGGCTTAGCTTTTTTTTTTTTTTTTCATTTTATTGAAGGCTAGCCAGACAGAGATCCTTCATCCACTGGCTCACTCCCCAAAATGCCTGCAACTGCCAGGGCTGGGCCAGGCTGAAGCCAGGAGCCAGGAGCTCCATCCAGGTCTCCCACGTGGGTGGCAGGGGCTCAAGTACTGGAACCATCCCCTGCTGCCTCCCAGGGTGTGCATTAGCGGGAACTGGATTGGAAGCAGAGGTGCCAGGACTGGCACTGGTACTCATGGGATATGGGCATCCCAAGCTCTGTCTTAAAAGCTGCTCCAAATGCCTCCACTGGGCCCAAGCCCAGGCTTAAGGGGTTTGTGCTTTGGAGGCAGCATCACCCTGACGCAGCTTTCAACTGGGGATTGGACCCTTTGACCATAGTGTTTGCAGGGAACCCCATGGAGACACCCACACGTCTCCTCCCGCAGTCCTGGGTTATTACACACACTTGCAGCCTCCAGTGCTAATCCATGCAATCTCTCAGCAGAGTGCACGTGACGGCTCACAACGGCCAGGCGGTGTTGTAACGTCTAGAAGGAGAGGGCAGTCGGGTCAGACCAGAGTCACCTGCAGCGAGCTCTGGGAGGGAACCACCACCCACACTAAAAGTCAGCAGCGCAGTTCAGGGGTGGAAAGTGATGTGCAGATGGCAAATCAGGTGAGGGAGTCAGCTTTAGACTGGGAGAGGCAGAAGGCCTCTCTGAGGGCGGACATTGCAGCTGAGAGTGGAATGACAAACAGGAGAGCCCTTAGAGCCTCCCTCCCTCTCAGGAATGTGGCACCTGGGTTCTTAAGATAGTGAGGGCATGGAGGAGTGGCCAGGGGCGGGAGCGAGCTGGGCGAGGGTGCAAAACAGGAAACAAGCCCAGGCTGACAGGGGCAGTTCTGGCCTCACCGCCAGCTCCTGGCATCCCTGTGATACCAAAACAAAGAGAGTCTTTGTCCCAAAAACACTGGTGGACCAGGGGATCGGGCAGGGACGAGATGGACTTGACGCCGTGCTTCTCATTGCACACAAATCACTGGGGACCTTGTTAACATGGAGCTTCTCCCTCGAGAAGTCTGGGGCAGGGCCTGGGAGTCTGGATTTCTGAGAAGCTCCCAGATGGTTTAACTCTGCTGGTCTGTGGACCGCATTTAGGTAGCAAAGTCTAATTCACCGTGGGTGCCAGCTGTGGCCTTTTGGCCAGAGTTAGCTGTCAGGGTGAGTGTGATTGCCTGGTCTGGCCACTTGACTGGGTGGACGACACCTGGGAATTAACCTCCCCCACCGGTGGTCCAGTGTCAGAGGCCATCATTTCAGATGCTGACACACGCTGGGCGCTGGGCGCTGGGCGTTGGGCAGAGGCTGCAGGATTGCCCCTGCTCCTGGGGAGAGCAGACAGGCTGGAGCCCCCTGCTGGTGTGAAGCCCTGCTTTGTCTTGGGTGCGGCTTGGGGCAGCTTGTCGCTTCCCCATCACTCTGATTTACGCTCATGAGGTGCTCATCAGTTCCAATAGGAAACTTGTTGAGTTATTTTAGGTTTCAGTTTTGATAGCAAAAACCATCTCCATAAAGCCAACATTTCTTTTTTCAGCTCCGTTTCCAAGGCAGGCATAGCTGCCTCCTGGCTTCCTTGCTAAGCACATCTTGTTCCTCTCTGGGTCTCCGAGCTGACTTCCTCTCCAGGCTACTTCTCCAGGCTCACATTTGGATTGGTGCCCTGGAGAGTCACCATTCAGAGTCTCCCAGGGGGAAAAAAATATATCAGCCTAGATTGTAAACAGCTGGCTTGCTCTCTCCCAGCAGGAATGTCATCACACTAGCCGCTGGAGCCAAGGCAGTGGAAAAGCGCACAAGGCTTGGTGTGGGGGCTCCTCCTCAGTGCCTGCTCCCTTGGGCGAGCAGAGCCAGTCCTGAACAAAGCCGCTGAGAGGCGAAGTGCGCTCCTGAGCCTCACTCCCTCTCGCTCTTGTGCCAGACGGCATCCTAGAGCCACTCCTCCCCAACCCTAGTATCCCAGACATCACAATTCAGCACCTGTCACGCCGAGCAGCTCGCCAACGGACTTAGAGAGCCTGTCACAAAAGACGCCTGAGCAGAGGCCCCGTTATCAATTACCCCGGGCCCTCTTAGCTGTCAGGGGCCCACCTGGCCCAGCTGTTCAGAACTTACTCATAAATCCCAGGCAAGCCCCATACTAATTTGGCAGAAAACTGCGTGTGAATACCAAGTGCACAGAAACACGTGGCCCGTGCCACCCCCTTCCTGGTGACATCCTGAAGGTCCAGCAGAGATTCCGAGGGGGAAATCTGTTTCACACCTGTCCCCAAAGTGGCCCCTGCACCCAAATTAACAAAAATGGCCGAACTAGCCTGTCTGGGTTGACATTTTATTCAATTCAACAAACACTTACGGAGCCGTGGGGAGGAACTTTGCCAGTCACTCAAGGAGAACCAGATACACAAGGTGCAGGCCTGTGTTCAGGAGGATCGTAATCTACCAGAGCTGAGATGCTAGACACACCTACAAAGAGCGAGTAGAATGTGATGAAGCCTGGGCGGAAGCAGCGTGGAAGGGTGCTGGGGCTGGTGGGAGAGCCGTCTCCAGGAAAGGCTGTCAGTGGGGCGGGCTTGCCCCCGGAACGGATGGGATTTCAGCCAGAGCATGAGCGTATGGGGTGACGCTCAGCCTTGCTTCTGAGCATGAAACTCTTGCCACGTGTCAGACACTCTTCTAAGTGCTTTGCCCACCGTGAGGTGGCTACTCATGCAATCTCCCCCATACCACAGGTGAGACGGATAAGGCCTGGCCAGGTCAGCTAACCCGTCCAAACCAAATACCAAATACCAGTCCGTGTGGAATCTGTGACTTGAAGCCAGGCGGGGGAGCCGGTGCCCAGACTGTGAGCTCTTGTGCCTCTGTGTGCGAGGCGTCGGGTTCTCTTTGTCCTGGTGGTTGTGTTTAAATCGCGGATCAGCTCCGCCAGCCTTGTTAGAAGCAGAGAGAGCACTGAGGACCTACTGAAGATGTTTGTTTACGCCTCACCGCGGGCTTTTGAGCCACCTAATCAGTGCAGGAGAGCGAGCAGGCAGCAGCCCGCCCTGCTGAGCTCTGGGAAGCCCGGATCGGGCTCTCCAGGACGCAGCGCCCGACCCAGCAGTCCTGACGGTTCTCAGAGGCCGGCTCTGCCTGGCTGTCTGCCTCTGGGGCCTTGCACTCCACACCCATGGTCCCTTTAGGGGCCCTAGGATGTAAGATGTGGCCCAGAGGGAGAGGGACCATATGCCAGGAAGATGGGAGATGGCTGCTCTCTTCCACGGCTTTCTGACTGTTTATGCCCTCAGGAGGCAGCACTGAGCTGGTTCCTCACCCAGGGCCCAGGGGCAAGCCCTGCCAGGTGCACCCTGCCACCTTGTCTCCCATGGAAAGAATGAGAGAGGCTCCTCGTGCAGAGGGAAGAGCGTTGACATGGGGCCTGGAGTGGGGGCTGGAAATCTGGCTGTGGCTGCACTCTGCCAGCCCTGTGCCTGGTGTGAGCTTGGCAGGTCTGGGGGAAGTAGGTCCCATCTAGGACAGTGTCAGAGACGTGGCTGACAGCTTTCCCAGACCCTCCTGCACCAGGGCCTGACAGGGTTAATGCTCTCTCCTCTTTGATGCCCAGTGATGTTGGATCTTTGAGCTACTTCTCCCCTGAAGAACAGGAAGACAGAGAGGGCCACCCCCTGCAGCCCCCACCCCCACCCCTGCATCTCTGCACACAGAAGCCAGGAGGGCTGAAGTCTTTTGAACCCTCCAGCCAGGAGGCAGGTCAGGAACAGGCACTCCTTGGGGGGTGAGGACTCAGCCAGCCAGGCCCCACGTCCCCGTCCTTTCCCACCTGGGATTGGTCCAGCAGCGTTTTGTGTTAAATGCCGACATATAAATTTGTAGACGATCCTTGTGAGCAAATTGGATTCCTTCACAGGGCCCTTAAGTGCTGCCATTTAGCCAGATTTAACAGTAGGCTCCGGCCGCCGCCTCCCTCCCTGGCTGACCCTCCGCGGTCACCCGGGAATCGATCCCAGGCCAGCCGGCCGCAGACGCAGCCCGGAGGTTAGTGCACACGGCGGCGGCGCTGCCCGCTCCCGCGCGCATCCTCTCGCGCCATCTCCACATCCCCCACCCCGGTTCCCCCCTCCTCCCAGCGCCCCCCACCCCCTCCCAGGCTCCCCTCCCACCCACCGCACCCCGCCGCCCGCTCCCCGTCTCCCCAGAGCCGCCGCCCGCCCCCTTCCCCTCCAGGCTCTCCCTCCTCCTGGCTGTGCCGTGGCAGCTGCTTCCAGTGCAGCGAGATGCGCCAATTCATTCAGCCTCGCAGACTCTTTAAGGTCGTTACTAAATATATCAAGCAGAAGAAAAGGGTCTTTTTTCCTGTCTCCAAGCAGGGAGCGTAAATGCCGGCCTTAGGATCGGAGCTGTCCTGGCTGCTCCCGCGCCCGCGCGGCTCCCCGTGCGCCGGGGCTGGCCACGCCCAGAAGGGGCGCGGGTGAAGGGGCCGGGAATTGGAGATGAAATCCATTTTACATCTTGGAGGAGTTCAGCAGCTCCGGAGACTCCGAGGGGAAAACGATTTCCACCAGAGCTATTTCTCCTCCTCTGGATTAATGTATTTCTTTCTGTCTTTTTGAGGAAATTGGGAAGTGTTGGACGAGGTCGGCCCGCCGCTCCCGGAGCCGGGGATTCTATTCAGATGTGCTGAGTGCGGTGGTGAACTGCTTTCTTTCCGAGCTGTAAGCCAATGACCTTGCCGCGCGAGCTGCGGGCGGAGGTGGCTCGCCGCCCCGGCTGCCGCACTGTGACCCGCGCGCCCCGAAGAGTTGGCTCTTCCGGGTCCCTGTGCCTCCCCGGGCCACGCGGCGCCTCCGCGCCTGCAAGGCAGGGCAGCTGGGTTGTGGCCGACGAGCAACCCCCCACTCCCCATGCAGAAGCAGCCCGCACACGCGTGCAGCGGCCGTGCCTCCAAGTTCTCCGAGGCGAGATAAAAATATCAGTGATATTTCATATTTTATCTTCAGCTGGAAAGTAGATGAGGTCACCGGAGAGGTGTAGGGCAGGCGTTTTTCACCTTTTATGAGACAGAGCCGGCTGCGGCTGTCCCCCAGGCAGTGTGCCTGCTCTGGTGAGCACTGAACTTGGCAGGGCAGTTGTGGGAGCTTCAGAATCAGGAGTGCTCCGAGAAGACCAAGGGGCCAAGGAAGGAAGTCGGGAATACCAGCGTTTTGGTGGCTGCCTCAAAAGAAGATCCAGTGACGGCGGTCAGGCAGGAAGGAGAAGTTAGGTGGAGAACATTCCAGACAGTGGTCACTTTGGTAGCAGGCTCAGAACGTGCAGACTGGGACATGGTCTTGAGATTTGGAAGTCAGCCTTGATGGCCTGTGTGTCTGAGAAGAGCTGTGAGGTGGGGGTGGGGTTAGATTTCCCGGGTGAGGCGGGTAGGCAAGACCTTGGCCACAGGAAGTGCCCAGTCCTCTTCAAAAGCCTGGCCCAGATCAGGGGGTAGCAACAAGTGGCTGGAAACACAGAGGCCCAGGCTGCTTGTTGCCGGGTGGGGAAACAACAGGAGGTCTTCACGGTGGAGGCGGATTCTGAGATGGGCACTGACCAGTAAACAGGGATTCACCCGCGGAGAAGGCAGCATTTCCGGCAGGAAGAGAGCATTTTCACGGAGATGGAGGCATGGAGGACCAAGCAGTGTTTGATTGTTGGTGGATGGGTGGAGAGAGCAGAGGGCAGGAGAGAGCCAGCTCTGAGAGTGAGGCAGTATTCCCGGGGCCCAGGAGCCCAGGAGCCAGGAGCCGGTGCGCTGTCTTGTCAGGTGATGAATGGCCTCTGAAGAGATATTTTTAACATGCTTCTGGTTTTTTTTTTTTTTTTCTGATTCTAAAGGTACTGCCAGCTCATTATAGAAATTTCTTAAAACCGTGGAAAGATATAAAGAAACACGCACATAATTACTGTTAACATTTTGGCATATTGCTTCCTTTAGTCTTCTTTTCACGTACTGTTCTGTTAAATCCAAGACACCCTCACCTGGGAGCACGTCACTACTTCTGTGTCATTGAGAATGTGCACCTGCACCTGGCAGAGATTCTTATCAGAGTGCGAGGTGTGGCCCATCCAGATGGGTCACCGTGTGGACGGTCTGCGCCTGGCAGGGAGGCAGGCTGCGTCCTTGTTTAAACTTGAGTTTGCATCACATTTTAAATTTCATATCTTGCTTCTTTGCTCACAGTTATGCCACAATTCACCAGGTTATAAACATATTTGTAAAATAATTGTTAATGCCTGCCTAATATTCCATTCCATGGGTACTCCACAATTCGTACCACCATTTCCCTGTTAATAGGTACTATGTTGATTTTGTTTTTACTACGATATATAGTTCCTCAGTGAGAACCTAGGTGTGTAAGTTTTTAAACAATATTTTGTTCAGAGATAAATGCACACCACAAGCCGAATAATGATATGGTATAATAAGACTTATCTTTGGAAAACATGTGTTTTGCGGTCTCTCTTTCCGAAGTATAGAAATGAATTGTTGTTGAACTTAGCTGCAGCTCTGATGCTCCCTCCTCTAAGCGTATTTTCTTTACCTTGTGATACACTCAGTACATGTATGAAGTACATGTATGAAGGTAACATGTGCCTTCTTAACCATTTGTAAGTGTACAGTTCAGCAGCACTGAGCCCATTCACACCGATGTGCACCTGTCACCACCACTCAGCACAGAACTCTTTTCATCCTTGCAAACTGGAGCTGTTGTACCCATTAACCAGTAACCCCTCATTGCGCCGGCCCCTGCGTGTGACAGCCACTGTGCTACTTTCTGTGCCTCTCAGTCTGATTGCTGCAAATGCCTGAGATGAGGTAACCCATGCTGTGCCTGTCTTCTTGTGTCTGCTTTGTTTGACTTTGCATAAGGTCCTCGGGGTTCATACGGTCATCACGTGTGCCAGAATTTCCTTCCTTTTGAAGGCTGAATAATATTCCTTTGTGTGTATATGCCACAGTTTATTTATCCGTCTTCTGAAGGGTGGGCCCTCTCTGTGGATTAGATTCCTAGTCATCCATCAAAAGGCATGGGAAACAGTTTAGACTCTTGCCACATCTTGCCACGTTGCCGTCTCCAGAGTTCTGACAAATTTATACTACCTCCATCAGTGTATAAGTGTGCCTGCCAGTTTCGGATATTATCATTTGGCTTATCTGTGTCATTTTGATACTAGCACTATAGCCTGTCATTGTTTTAATATGCATTCCTTTGAGCGTTCCTAATGAAGGTGAACTTTTTTTTATTTCTTCATTAGCTGGGATGTGTTCCTCTTTCTAAATTGTCTTTTTATGTCCTCTGATCATTTTCCTAGTAAAGATGCGATGTTTTACCTACCACTTCATATGCAGTCACCGCTTACAGATGAAGGATTAGCTCCAACGACCCCTAGTATTCCTGTAGCAAGCTCTGTGCAGGCGGTGGAGAATTTACTGAGAACCAGCAGACGAAACTGCTGCCCTCGTGCAGTTCACATCCAGTGAGGGAGAAAGACAAACAAGGTACGACAGAAGTGAGGTGCTGGCAGTGCGAAGGAAACAGTTAAAATGGGGAAGGGGTGGAAGTGTTAGGGTCAGGGTCAGGGTTAGGGAAGGCCTCTCTGAGGAGTTGGGGGCGAGTCCTTGAGCAAGGGAGGGGGAGCCCTGTGGGTATCTGAGGAGCATCAGAGCAAAGGATCCGGCTGGAACAGAGGCCCCGAGTGAGGAACACGAGAGCTGGGGAGGTGTGAGGAGAAGGCCCAGGTGTGACCAGAGCCACAGACGCTGCAGCTGCTCAGGCCGAGTGAGGAGAAGACCCCTTGGAGGCATAGAGCCAGGGAGTGGCGTGTGGGCCCGCACCCTGGAAGGGGTGCTCTGATTTCCCTGTGGATAGTGGCATGCAGGAAGGAAAAGAAGGGAGTGGGACAACTGTCGGGAAGTCCTTGCGGTAACCCCAGTGGAAGACCTGTGTGTTCATCAGCCTTGTGTGGCTGCAGCTACAGTGTCTGCGAAGAGTTCTCAGCAGGGAAGGAGGTTCCCTTTGGCTTAGAGTTTGGGAGGCTCACGGTCCAAGGTCAGGAGGCCCCAGGAGTCTGGCGTCTGATGCTGGGCCAGGAAGCAGAGGGACGCAGGGAGAACACTCGGCTCCACACCCCCAGCGCTTCCTTTAAAGCCCTTGTGATTTTTTTCAGGGGCCCCACCCTGCAAGCCTGATACCACAGGTCTCACTTCAGACACCATAACTGAATGAAGCCTCCACGCTTAACCCCTCAGCGGTTCACATTAATCCCTCAACTGCTAACAGAAGGCTTTGGGGTTTACAAGTTTGGGGAGTCAAATCCTGTTCAAACCGTAGAAGATGACAGAGTTTGGACCAGAGGCTAGCAGGTGTACGGGAAAGAACCAGAGGGGGATTGAGCCCAGAAGCCCCTGCAGATACCAACTTCTGTGGCTGCTCCAGTATCTCATGGAACATGGCATAGTATTTACATACAGCTTACCCGCCTCCTTCCTTTTCCTTAACTCCCCCCTAGATGACTTATCACACCACATATAACGGAGATGCTGTGTGCGTAGTTGTACTGTGCTGTGTAGGAAATAATGACAAGAACAAAGACATCCGTACATGGTCTATACAGATGCAGTGTGGTTTTTTCTCCATATTTTCAGTGCCCTGGAAGAACAACTGTAGATCATAAGGTAGAGCTGATTGGATTTGCTACTGCACTGGATGTGGGGTGTGAGAGGAGTCAAGTGAGACTCCAAGATTTCTGCTTGAGCACCTGAAAGTGAGACACTGAGGAAGGAAACTAGCAGGAGTGGATCTAGACGGGCGATTGGGAGCTCCGTGTTTGACAAGTTAAGTTTGAAATGTCTATTAAACATTCAAGAACAACGTCAAGCAGGCAGTTGGATATATGAGTCTGGAGTTCAGGGAAGAGGTCTGGGGTAGAGACATAAATTTGGGAGTTGTCGGCGTCGGGATGGTATTTAAAGCCCTGATACTGTGTGAGGTCACCGAGGAGTGAGACTGCAGGGAAGAGGGCAGCCGTGCCCGGCGACGGAGCCTCTGCCGCCAGCATCAGCACAAATCTGGACCCTCTGGCATTTGGGGCTCTCTGCAGATTACCAGGCTGGGCGAGCCTGGGCGGCGAGGAAGGGCACAGTCAGATCTGTGCCGCAGCTCCTCGGCTCTGTAGCACTGCCTGCCACCCACCCGTCCCCTCTTTCCAGAGTGGGGAGAATCGGGGGGCTTCCCTTCTGAGAAGACCCCAGCAGGCAACGGTTAACATCTCAGATTTCCATGGTTACATTTGACCCAAGATCAGCCAAGTCTTTAATCTCAAGAATCACCATCAGCTGGGCGATGCACAGTGGCAGCCCTTTGATATTGGCAGGGGAAAATGTAGACTTGGGAGAGAGAAAGGTGGAGAAAGAGGCAGGAAGGGCAAGGGCCCCAGTGGGAGGCTCGGATTCTTTGCAGTAATGAGTGCTGTGGGGGAGGAGCCTCAGCACCTGGAAAGCCCTATCAATCTCCTTTTCCTCGCCCCCCCCCCCAGCCCTCAGACCCCAGGAGTTTCTAGAATCCTCTCCTGCTCCAGGTGAGAAGGCACACTTTGAGCAGTGCGTACACTCAGATTGGAGCTGGGTGGAATAGCAGAGATGGCCAAAACGGATGCCCATCAATCATGACTTTTCCCTGCTGCTCAGTGTTAAACTAGTGACCAGATAACTGTCACTCAAACAGGGTACTTTTGCCCTGGCAGGGAAAGGACGTCTACTAAAAATGACCCAGGCCAAACAGCCCACCCTGGGACTGCCAGCACCACCAGGGCCACCAGCAGAGCTCCCAGATGTGGCTGCGACATCCAGCATCAGCCGCACCTAAGGAGATGATTCAAAAGCTGGATCTCCGGGCTCATCTGCAGATGCTCTTGCCCAGGATCTTTGGGGCCGGGACACACGGACTGCAGTCTTAGTGAACGCCTCTTGGTGTAGGAATTCTGTCGTTGTCCCTGCTTCTCTTTTCTTCTCTCGAAAGGTCATTTGTGGTCCTTTTGGACGAGACTTTCACGGGGATTCTCTGGGGAGGGATTCCCTGTCCCACACCCGGTTGGCCATCCCATTCCTACACGTCCTAAACTGGGATAGCACTGCCTTCCTGGGGACCTCGGCTGCTCCGTGTGCTCCTTGTCTCTTTCTCTTGGTCTCTGGGCCGCCCCCCTTTCCCTAGCTAGATCCCGGGCTACTGAAGTAAAACAGAGACCTGTTCCTCTGGCTCTACACGCCCAGGACTGTTAAAGGGACAGCAGAATTAACTGCTTAAATGTAAACGCCCTCCCTGGCAAGGGTCTCTCCGAGAAGCCAGCATCATTCCTCTTTCATAACCCATTTTGGTTCTGTCAACTGTGAATTTAAAACCTTTTTGAGCTTCATTTATATTTTAAGTCTGTTTTCTCTTCTTTGGATTACAAATGCCATAAATTTCCCACCTGTTGAACAGTGCATCTTTCGTTTGTCCTGAATGCCAACTTTTTCTCCTTGTCCAGATCTTAGACCTCTGAAAGCCAATTCCCCTGGGAAGCCATATGTACCTTATAGGTCCCTCTCTGTCTCAACAATCATAGGGCTGCAAGAGCCCTTGATTGGAGTTAATTGAACTTACTTTTCCAATTCTGCACACCACATCTTCCCTTTCTTTATGGATACCCAGTCTGCTTGAATACACCCTGACACAATGTATGCACTAACTCCAGAGGCAACCAGCTCCAACTTGGTAGAATGTTTTTACATTGTGTAAAAATCAGCCTCCCCAAAATAGGATGATTCGTGCAGTAATAGAGTTGGTGACATCAGTGTAAACTCACATTCAGCTTAGTGTAGCTGCAGATGGCTACAGATGGAAATATGCATAGGGGTAGGTGTACACACAGGTTAGACACACATACACTTCTTGCTCTGTCATCTCAGGGACCCCAGAAGCAACTGATGCCTTGGTAGCAATCAGCAACCTAGCCCCCAGAGCTTGGTTCCTACTACTGTTCTTCAATAAAAAGGAACAAAGAAGTAACTGATTCAAAGGCTGGGCAGGAAATACACGTGATGAGCCTGGAGCATCTAGTAGTGCCAGACAGCAAGGAGGTGCTCAGAAAAGCCGCTGCGATGGGGTGCATCAGAGACTGGGGAGCCCAAGAAAGGAGACAGAGCTTTCCATGGCTAAAGCTGGAGCACTTTGAGCAACAGCATAAATAAAGTAGTGCTGGATTACAACCCAAAGTGTAAAATAAATATCAATGAATCTCTACTGATATAAATAAATGATTGCATAAATAAATAAATGAGGGAGAATAGATAAATCTCTCAGGTAGGAAAATTCCAAATAATTGATGTGGATACTCCATCCTCAAGGAAGTGAAGTGTCACTCCCCATTCCTTATGTGTGGGCTGTGCATACTGACTTCCTGCCAAAGAGTGCAGTGCTGGAGGGGAGGGGCTCAACCACACAGCACAGACCCCTGACACGATGCCAGCCAGGCGGTCACGGTCCACACCAACAGGGGCCAGTCCTGTTGCTGTGCGTACCCTTGAATGATGGTCTTCTTCCACATGGCCCATAAACCCCAGTCTATTTCTGAGAAAAGCATCAGACAAATCCCAATGGAGGGAAGTCTGCAAAATACCTGACCAAGGAGAAGTGAGAAACTGTGCCAGCCGACAGGCACTAAGGAGAGCTGACAGCCACAGGCAGTGTGGTCTCCTGGATGGGATCCTGGGGCCGAAAAGGGACGTTGGGTAAATACTGAGGAAGCCCAAATAAAGTATGGACATTAATTAATAATTGTGTATTGATCTTGGCTCAGTAATTGTGACAAATGTAGCAGCTAACATTGGATGTTAATGATTGGGGAAACTGGCTATAGCATATACAAGAACTGTACTGTGCATTTTTTCCCCTGTGGGTCTAAAACTATCCTAAACTAAAAACGTTATTTAAAAGAAAAAAAAAGAAAATAAGATCTCCCTACCTATGTAGCAGCTTTGGCTCTGGCCCCAGCCTGAATCAACTCAGCAATGATCCAGCATAAGTCAGTCCCTCCAGGCCACTCCCCCACACTGTCATCGCAACCCCCTCGTCCCACCCCATCTGTCATCTCAAGTCAGAGCCCTCCACCTCCTTCCTGAGATCCTCTGAGCCCTGGCTTGCAGATCACCCTTCTTCAGCCACGGCTGGGTCTGACAGCTGCCTGCCCACGTCCATTGAGGTGCCCAGAACTGGGCACAATACTGTGTGTGGCGGCCCCGCCCGAGGAGGAGCAGGCCTGGCCCCCTCCAGCTCACGGCCCATGTCTCTGTTAGTACAACCACAGTGCCTCTCACTCGGGGCAGCCGTCTTCCACTCATCTTCTACTTGGGCTCTGCCACAATCAATAAAAGAGGCAACCTTCTGCCGAGTCAATGCTTTCTGGAAATAAAAACGAAAAAGAAAGGCTGGAGGTAGTGAGTGTTCCAACATTGGAAGTACTCAAGTACATTTGGCACCTACAAAGAAAGGGGAAATTTGGCAGGTTTGGGACTGAAAAAGGAACTTGAATCCAATACTGTTTACAGTCCACTGGACCAGGCTACTTAACTGCGCTCGCCTCAGTTTCCACATCTTTAAAATGGGGCTAATAACAGAACCTACCTCGTAGGGTATTGGGGATGGAATGACTCAGTGTTTGTAAAGGTGCTCAGAATAGGTGCTGGCACGTAGTGAGTGCTTTATGAACGTTTGCCGTTAGTTTGATGTTTGCTCTCAGCACGGAGACGGCACAAGGAGAAGACTTCCCACCAACCCCTAATGGTTCCCTGACTCACTGGTCCCTGTTGGATCCGAGCTCTGACACCCAGCAGCAGCTTCCTCTCCCAATTTTCTGTCACCTGCCTTTTTGATTAGTAAGCCATCAGGGGCCCCTTCCGAGTCATCTGCGAACATTGAATAGACAGAGACAAGGGCAGAACCGCGTGGCAAGTGTGGCGGGTGATAAGGCTGCTCTCCACCAGCTGGGCTGGTGTCACGCCAAGTAGCATGGAACACCTGCCCTCTCTGGGCCCTACATCAGTCCAAGCATAGACCACGACAAGCACCTCACACATGCTAACGGCCAACTTCCGTTGGTTTTAAAGGCTGATCGTTTTGGGGACGTCAGGGTAAATGATGGGCTGAGAGCTATGGAAAAAGAAGTCGGGGGTGCTGGCATCTGAACTTAATTAGACACCTGCGCTCTTCATAGGGCCTGATAAGGTCAGGCAAACACAGTCAGCCTTAATAACATTATCAGTGCCGTGCGGTCGGCAGGCCTTGCCAAAGTCGATACGTCAGGCTTTTGTGGCTCAGAACATGTGTCTTCCGTTCCTACTCAGGCTTATTTCTTACGTGCCAACAGCTGGCACCACATCTGGAGAGGCTGTTTCTGCCGTGGCTTCTTTTCTCGAAGTGTTTTATGGGACACCCCACCCCACCTCAAGCGTTTGAAGAGAAAAGGCCTCCTTCATTCATTCTTGATGGCCTGTCAAGCCGCAGCCCTCCACCTCTGCTGCAGGGAACCTGTGGGAACAAGACAGGCTCTCATCCAGGGCAGCCGGCCTCACACGTGCGCGTGCCGGGACATCCTAGGGAGTGGGGCGCTTAGGGAAGAGGCGTTCCCCGGTCCCGCTGCAAGTCTGCTGTGTTAGGAGGTGGGGTTGCCTGGGGCTGGGCAGGGCCTGGGACTGCGTGTCTCACTTAGTCCACAGGTGATTCTCCTGCAGGTGACGGAGGCCCGTACTTCTGGGAATGCTCAGCTAAGGGCATTTAAGCCCCCATTCGCCAGCCAGCACCGTGCCCTGTGTCTTCAAAATTATTAGCAAGTGCTTCATTCAGTCTTGAAGGGGGCTCAGAGAGCCGAGTTTAGAGGATTCAGTTCTGCAGGTGGGAGAATGGGAAAGGGACCAGCTCAAGCCCAACACGGAGCCGTGAGGGAGTGTGGTGGTGGGGACAGTGTGGACGGACACGCGTGAAGGGCTGAGCCTGGGAGACACAGACGAGCAAACCTGCAAGTTCCATAACCTCTGGGTCTCAATTTCTTTTCTTTTTTTTTCTTTTTTTTTAGATTTATTTATTTATTTATTTATTTGAGAGGTAGAGCTACAGACATAGAAAGAAAGAGACAGAAAAATCTTCCACTTGCTGGTTCATTCCCCAAAATGTCCACAGTGGCCGGAGCTGACCCAGTCCGAAGCCAGGAACCAGGAGCTTCTTCCAGGTCTCCCACATGGGTGCAAGGGCCCAAGGTCTTGGGCCATCTTCTACTGTTTTCCCAGGCCACAGCAGAGAGCTGGATCGGAAGGGGAGCAGCCGGGCGCCCGTATGCAATGCTTGCGCCACAGCACTGGCCCCTCAGTTTCTTTACTGTAAAGGAACACTACCTGCCTCTACCTCTCAGGGATGAGAGATGACTTTTGAAACAGTCAGGGGTGGGGAGCAGGTGTTTGGAGTAGCAGGTCACACACCACTTGGGACGCCCACATCCCGTATCAGAGTGCCTGGGTGTGAGTCCTGGCTCCACTTTAGACCCCAGCTTCCTGCTAATGTGCAACGTGGGAAGCAGCAGTGACGGCTCAAGGACTTGGGTCCCTGCCACCCACCTGGGAGATCCACATAGAGTTTTAGGCTCCTGGTTCTGGCCTGACCTGGCATCAGCCTGCTCCAGCCCCAGCTGTTGTGAACATCTGGGGAGCAGACCAGTGGATGGAACATCTGTGTGTGTGTGTCTGTGTGTCTGTCTGTCTGTCTCTCTGCCTTCCAAATAAATATAAATAAATAAAAGGAAAAACAGAACTAACAGAGTCAGTGCATTTACCCAAGTCCCTGGAGCCATGTATATGATCCACTAATGACAGCTACCAACCAACCAAAGAAGTATGAACAAAAAATAACAATCAAATAAATAATATTCCACCTTATGAAGAATCCCCATTTAACTGGGTATAGGCTATGAGTGGCTGTCAAGTTACATTTCATTTAGTCAGCATGTAGTTACCGGGCACCTGCTCTGTGCCGGGCCGTGCCTGGCACTGAAGCCCATGATGGCCGGCTCTGGGGGCAGGGCGGTTCTCACACTTGAATGTGTATCGGAACCCCCTCGAGCTGGGTGGGCATATGGCCGGCCTGGTCATGGAGACACCCGCATGCCACTCCACAGCATTGCAGGAGTCACCCAGTGGGTGGGAGCCATCTCTGTCTCTCGGAGAAATTATTTCACAGTCTAACAAAGAGACTCTCCTGGAGGGTACAGCCAGCCGTCATCACATGCTCAGAGTCTGGTTTGAGGAGTCCGGGTGGGGCCCGAGACAGGTGCTGCTGTGGCTGCCGGCCAGGGGCTGCACTTTGGGAAGCCCTGTCCCAGGCAGTACAGTTTGTGAAGACCTCAGAAGACCCAAGCACCCATTAGGGGTGGTGGGTGCTGGTCTCAGCAAGGTCTTAGGGGTGGAATGGACAGGAAGTGGTGACTGGGACATGGGCTGGGCTGCCTCTAAGCCTCTCTGGCTTGTCCCTGGGCTTCCCACATACATTGGGGGTCCTGCCAGCCCACCAGCACCTTTGGGGTCCCCCCAGCTCTGAGCACAAGAGGAGCTGCTGCCGGGAGACCTGGCTGTGCCTTCGGAACTGAGAGTCCTGCGGCTGGGTTTCCCAGTGTGGTCTCTTTTATTTCTGTGTCTGCTCAGAGGAAAAGCATTTTTTTTTTTTTTTTAGTTTTTAGTTTTTGCTATTCTATTCTTCCTGGGATGCCGATGGCGCCGAGATGCGCGGGTACCGTTCCGCAAGAGTGCCCGAGGTGTGTATTGAATTTCGGCGCCGGATCATTTAATGTGCGGTGACAGAGAGAGCGGGTGTTGTTTGGATTCCTGTGGAACTCTCTGCCTTTCTATTTTCTGGACAGAAACACTGCAGCGTCTTGCTCTGCAGCCGGCCCCTGAATTCCCCACCTGTAAGAACCTCATGGTACCGGGAGCCCCCCTGTCCCCCACGGCATCGCCAGAGCTCCCTGTGAAAGCCAGTGGAAAATTGGAACATTCGTGCAGGTCTTCGGCATGTCCATTTCATTTAAGGCTCTCCACAGCCCCGGTTGTTACTGAATTAAACCTCGAAACAAACAGCAATCAATAGCCTAATAATATGATGCTCTGAAGGTGTTCCTTAGTAATGAGGGGGAAGCTCTGGGAGGGCTGCAGCCGTGTGGGCTGTGACCGGCGTCTGCCTTCATTCCTTTGCAGCTGCCAGCTTTCGGAAAGTGGCTCTGGGTCGGTCTTACCTGCCCAGAGTGCCCTGGGCACTGTGGGGCAGAAGCCTCTCCTTAGGAGGTGGCTGCGATCTGCCCCTCGTAGTCTTGTCCAGGAAGCCCCCTTCTCCTCGCTCACTTCTCCCTGTCCCTGGCTGGGAGTGCTGGGTGAGACACTGGCCAGAGAGACCCAGCCCCAGCCCTGGTGACCCGAGGCCCAGGTACAGCCAGGCACGGGTACGGAAAGAAAGCAGCAAGCTTGGAGCTGCACATCCGGGGATAGGGATTTTCTTTGGTGCCTGAACACCGAGATGTTCCAGGGCTTTCTGAAGATAGTTAGAGACGAGGGTATTGTCAGAGCCAATCTTGGGTTCTTGAAAACGACACCATCCAAGGAGGCAGCCATGAAGAAGACTCTGGCACTGAGTCAATATGGGAATCAGCCAGTTACCGTTGAACTTAGACTGCAGCCTGGGGCAGGTGCCCACCACAGGGAAAGGCACGAGACCACTGCACCAAGCAAGGGTGCCCTGGCATGAGTAGAGTCAGACTTCTCTCCCTTGGCCGTCGCCACCCTCGGGGGAGGGAGAACCAGCAGAGACTGCATCTCGGCCTGGGGGCTAGTCCTAGCAGGCCCTCAAGAAGCTAATTCATCTGAGCGCTGGTGTCTCACGTGATCCCCTGGGTCCTTCCCCTCTTGCCCCCATGACCCAAGATCCAGACAGATGATTTATGTTTTTCTAATATCATTAGCATGCTTTTGGTTGAATATTGAAAAGTTCAGATATGCACAGAAGTGGCAGATCGGTATAGTAAACCCCGTGTGATTTTGAGGGACTTTTTCCCTGATGATTGATGACTCGGAGTGAAGAGTTGTTGTTCTTGTTTGAGGTAAAGAATGAGACGAACAGGTGGTGGGGTTGGAGGATGAAACAGCGTTGCCAATGAGAAAAAGAAGGCAGAGGGGCTGGCGCTGTGGCACGGCAGGTTAAGCCACCGCCTGCAGTGTCTGCATCTCGTCTGAGCGCTGGTTCAAGTCCAGGCTGCTCTACTTCCGATCCAGCTCCCTGCTAATGTGCCTGGGAAAGCAGTGGAAGCTGGTCTAAGTGCTTGGGTCCCTGCACTCACGTTGGAGACCTGGAAGAAGCTCCTGGCTCCTGGCCTCGGCCTGGCCCAGCCCTGGCCATTGCAGCCATCTGGGGAGTGAACCAGCGAATGGAAGATCTCTTTCTCTCACTCTCTCTCCTTCTGTATGTATCTCTGCCTTTCAAACAAATAAATAAATCTTTTAAACAAGGGAAAAGAAGGCAGAGATTTCAACTTCTGTGGCCTCTGTCTTCTCCAAAAGGAACCTTCAAGCTCCAACATGTAGGACCAAAAATCTGCCCCAGCCTGAAGCTGGCGCAGTGCACATCTGGCCATCGCAAGTGCAATCACAAGACAAGGGGCAGCTGTGCTTCTAGGAGCCCATGGTAGTCCTGGAGGCAGTGGGGGAAGAAAATGGGAAAGTTATTTCAAAAATAGTAGTAACAAAGGAGTGGGCCTGAAAAGTAAAAAGCAGTAAATTCAAGCAAATGACTTGTGAGTGTTTAGGACACAGTGTGGAGATCACCGAGAGCTAGCCCCGGCTGCCTGAGAATAATCTCTGCACAGCTACCCTTGTCCCCTTGCAAGGAGGCACAGCTGGGAGAGGGGCCGCACGCCGTAGACATCATTCACTGTGATTTCAGTGCAGCAGTTAGCAGTCTCCCCACACATCATCACAATGAATGTGTTGACCCATAGGCAGATGATCAGTCCTTTAGCTAGAATCACATCCGGAAAGTTGATTGACGAGCCAGAAGGAAGGGTCTGCCCCAGGGCCTGCCTCGTTGAGCCTCTTTTGATCAATGACTCAGCTAAATACTTGGAAGCCACACGAATCACAACTGTAACTGGCAAACTAAGACCAGAGAAAGCCAAATAATGATTCGACATTTGGAGAGGAGGTTTGTTATGTAAGCAATTACTTTTTCCTAGATGCACAGTTGTGTGTGCGGAGAGATCATCATGGGAACCCACTTGTATGTAGGCACATGTTCTGCATTTCCCACGTGGGTACCTGGATTTTTTTAAAAGATTTATTTATTTACATGAAAGGCAGAGTTACAGAGAGGCAGAGGCAGAGAGAGAGGTCTTCCATCTCTTGATTCACTCCCCAGATGGCCACAATGGCCGAAGCTGCGCCAATCCAAAGTCAGAACCCAGGAGCTTCTTCCAGGTCTCCTACACAGGTACAGGGGCCCAAACACTTGGGCCATCTTCCACTGCTTTCACAGGCCATAGCAGAGAGCTGGATCAGAAGTGGAGCAGCCAGGACTCGAACTAGCATCCATATGAGATGCCTGCACTGCAGGCAGCAGATTTACCCACTACGCCACAGTGCCAGCCCCCCAACTTTATTTTTTAAACTTTATTTATTATTTGAAAGGTAGAATGACAGAGAAAGAGGGAATCTTCCATTTGGTTCACTCTCCAACTGCCTGCAACAGCCAGGACTGGACCAGGCCAAAGTGAGGAGCCAGGAACTCTATCCTGGTCTCCCACGTGAGTTTCAGGAACTCGGGTAACTGGACCACCATCTGCTGCCTCCAAGCACATGAGCAGGAAGCTGGAGGCAGAATTGAACCCCAGCAGTCCCATATGAGATGCGGGCATCCGAAGCAGCAGCTTCCCCAGAGGGTACCTGGTGTGACTTGGAAGAAAGTAGTATTTATGTGACAGTGTCCCCCTCCTGCTGACAAGGAGAACTGCTACTTATTGAGCACCTGCTCTGTGCCAATGCTGAAGCAGGCTGTGCAGAAAAGAGCTATGGCAGCCCTGAAGCTGCCACCCTTAGACCTGATGGCAAGGTTTGCCTTTGGCTGATGTCCGGGAACTTGGACTTCCCCAGACCTGACACGACTGGCTCGCTCTGCCTCAATTGTTGGTATAAATTACGTGGTTTGCGCTGAGCACCGGCTCTCCTTCTGGAAGACTGCAGTTTTGATACACGTTAGACAGAAGGTGCCTATGGGACCAGCCCCAGTAAAAACGCTGGGCATAGAGTCTAATGAGCTTTCCTGGTAGATAACATTTCACATGTGTTGTCACAGCTCGTTGCTGGGGAAATCAAGCGCTGTCTGTGTGTTCCACTGGGAGGGACTCTCGCAAGCTTGTGCCTGTTACCTCCAGACTTCACCCCACCTGCCTTTTCCTTTGCCACTTCTGCTCTGTGTCTTTTGGCCAGGAAACCTTAGCCATGAGTGTTATTAAAAGCTGAGTCTTGTGTGTCCTCCTAGATCTTCATAGAGCTTAGGGGTGGTCTTGACACCCCCCACTCCATAGGTATTTGGGACCCATAATATGCTTTTTTTTTTTTTGACAGGCAGTGTTAGACAGTGAGAGAGAGAGACAGAGAGAAAGGTCTTCCTTTTTCCATTGGTTCAACCCAAAATGGCCGCTACTGGCGCGCTGCGCCAATCCAAAGCCAGGAGCCAGGTGCTTCCTCCTGGTCTCCCATGTGGGTGCAGGGCTCAAGCACTTGGGCCATCCTCCACTGCCCTCCTGGGCCACAGCAGAGAGCTGGACTGGAAGAGGAGCAACCGGGACAGAATCTGGCACCCCAACTGGGACTAGAACTCAGGGTACCGGCGCCACAGGCAGAGGATTAGCCAAGTGAGCCGCAGTGCTGGCCCCCATAACATACTTCTTATAATAATTCTATCCTTACTGCCAGCTCCCAGATCCCAGACTTGAACCTGGGCCTAATTCCAAGGCTCATGTAGTGCATGAGGTCCCAGACACCTACTGCTGTTTCACTCTGGAGGTTCATGCAAGACCTGAAGCTGTCCTGGGCAGTCCACTGTCCTCAGGTTTCCAGAGTTCCCCAGGGTCCTCTCAGCGTTTTCCGGAGGGAGAACAAACCACTGAACACACCATCAAAAGCAGCAGGGGTGGGAAATGGTCCCTGCTTTGCAGGGCCATGGACTTCATCCCATTCATTTGAGCTCTGTGGATTCTCTCTGCATCTCTTTCTCATTATCTGCCCCCTGCAAGACCAAGTGGCTGTACTTTCTAGCAAAAAAGAAGTGGGTGGGGGGTGTTTGGCTCAGTGGTTAGGATGCTGTTTGGGACACCTGCATCCCATATCAAAGTACCTTGGTTTGAATCTCTGTTCCTCTACCAATCCAGCTTCCTGTTGATGCAGACCCTGGGAGGCAGCAGTGCTGGTTCAGCACTTGAGCACCTGCCACCCATGTGAGAGACTCTGGCCCAGTCCCAGTAGTTGTGGGATTTTGGAGAGTGCCTCCATAGGTGGAAGACCCCCTCTCTGTCTCCCCCCACCCCACTAACCACCCCCCACCCATCACCCTGCCTTTCAAATATTTTTGTTTTTAATTTTTAAATGATGTGGTTGTGTGTGCTAACCAGGGTTAGGGTCTGAAGTCTCCTGGGTGACTACCTCCCGTCACCCTTCCTTTTCTGATCAACCCCACAGGACACACAACACCGTGTGTGAACCCCGATGTGAACCGTAGGCCCGTGCATTGTGGTGACACGTGTGCCACTGTGGGGCCAGGTGTCCGTGGTGGGGAGGGGAGGGGGCATACGAGAGGTCTCTGCTCTTCCTGCTCAGTTTTGCTGTGAGCCTAAAACTGCTCTAAAAAATAAAATCTGCTTATAAAAACAACCACCACCTCAGGCCCCCTGCAGCTCTCCGGTGTGGCCTCAGGTCAGGATTAGGGCCCCAGAGACCCACTGTCTTAAACGGTGACTCCTTTCTCACGTTCCCACGGCCAGCTCCGTGAACCGCGCTGAAGTCTCGGAGAAGAGATTGTCCCCTCTGTTGTGCCAGCTGGCGTGTGACGGGCTAATCGCCTCCTTCAGTCTGTGAAGGCGGATCCTTCACCTGAGAGGCGCCGGGGTGCAGGGAGCTGAGGCTTACCGGGGGAAGCCCCCTTCCGTGGGTGCCCTGCTTCCTGCCGTGCCCGCTGTCCTCAGGCTGCAGTGAGGCACTGGTCGGGGTGGAGGAGGCAAAGAAGGGACAGGCTCTCCCCCAGGCTGCCCTGGGAGCCGTGCAGGGATGCGGAGGGGGGCAGATGGGGGTGGTCTTGCCACAGTCCCTCCAAATTCAAACCTGCTTCTGGCCGACACAGAGGGTAGCAAGAGCTATTGATTGCCACAACCTCTTTCTAAGCCCCTCACTCATCATCTCCTCTCCCCAGCCCCCCACTCGGTGCCTGGCATTTCACACATGGCAGCCCTAGCCTCCTGGGGGTGGAGGGGCTGCTGCATCCCAAGAATAGACACAGACAGTGGGAGGGGACTGTCCCCACTGCATCCACAGCGAATGAACGCACACTCAGAGGACCGAGCACAGGGAGGTGCCAGGCAAAAGGCAGGAAGAAAACTGCACTAAGAACCCAAGTTCAGGGCCGGCATAGCGATGCCGCAGTGGCTAAAGCTACTGCCCACAACGCTGGCATCCCGCGTGGGCAACAGTTTGTATCCCAGCTGCTCCGCTGGTCTGGGAAAGCAATGGAGACGGGCCCAAGTACTTGAACCCCTGGCACCTATGTGGGAGACCCAGATGAAGCTCCTGACTCCTGACTTTGGCCTAACTCAACTCTGGCTGTTGTGGCTACTTGGAGAGTGAACCAGTAGATGGAAGATTCTCTCTCTCTCTCTCTCTCTCTCTCTCTCTCTCGGAGCCCATAGGCCTGTGTTTGCCATGGCTCCGCTGCTCACTTCCTTTCTCCCTGCCCCCTTCTGCCAGTCCATCCTGCTACCTCCCCCCTCATTCTGAGACGTCTAGCCTCACCCACGCCAGGCACACTCTTGTCCTTGTGTCTTTGTGAAGCATGGCCTTCTCATTCTCAAAGACAAGTGCCACAACTCTTCAAATAGATGCCCTCTTCTCCGCTCCGTGTGCACTTTCTGGAAAGTTCTCCCTGCCCCTCTGCACCCCCCCAACTGAGGGCACCTCTGTCACCCTGGCTGTTGCTGTGCCAAGGGTGCACTCCTGTGTGCTCCCTCTGGGGGGCTGTAGTGTGGATCCCTGTGATGCAGAGGACAGTAGAGGTTTGCTTGCTTGTGTTCTGGGCAGGTGGTGGGTTTCCTGTTTGGTTTTGCTTTGCCTGATCGCTGCTGGGGCTGAATATGGCATCTAGCTTGGATGCTGAGGATCAGATGCTGTCAATCATGAAGAACGGGCAGTGTGAGTTCTCTCTAAAGAACAGTGACCCCAGAGTGGGTAGGGTACTGAGCTAAGCCCAGGCTGCAGAGGTTGTATAAATCCCAGGCTGCACGTTGATAATGACCTCCGGGAAATCACTGGAGCTCCTACACTCCGTCTTTCTAAAGGCGTGATTGGGGGGATATGAGAACATGCATACAGAGCTCCTAGCCCGGTGCCTGGCAGGCGGTGAGCAGTCAATACTCACTAAGCTGTCATCATGACACATTCTAAAATTCAATCAGAATCTGTGCTCAAAGCAGCTGTTTTGGAATTTATCGAAGAGTTGGTGTCAGTCAACCCACCTCCTGAAACTCACGTGTCTCATTCAATCGGGAAGCAAATGTAATTGTTGGCTTTTCACAGAAGCTGGTCTGCTTCCCTGAGCCTGTATGTGGCCCCTTCTGGTGAGCTGTGCTGCCCGCTGTCATCCGTTGCCTGCCACCAGGTCATCCATGAGCTCACAGGGGTTGGTAAATAAATCATTGTGATGATCAAAGACACTGTGACGGCGTGTCATCTTCCTGGGGGTCCAGCAGTGACAACTTCCTCACCACAGCCTCTGTGGGACTCCTGTCTGAGGCTCTGGCTGCACCCTGAACCCATCAACATGCCCCCTGCGCTCAACGCCCTGACAGGCGACGTTGCCCCCCATTGCCCCGGGCTGCAGGCCATCTCTGCTGGAGGCGCTCTCGAGAGAGACACACCTGTTCTGGATAAACGTTTTTACTTTGAGGAAGTCCCAGATTGACTATCAAGGGAACTGAAGGGTGGAGGCACAAGCCAGTGGCGACGATAATGAAAATGCCAGCTCTGGTTTCTGGAGCATTTTCTGAGCGTTGTTGGTGCACTGTCTCCTCCATGTCTCGCAAGAGGGGGGCAGCTGTTATTTCCATTACACAGATGAGAAGTGTGGTGCTCAGAGAGGCTGCATGACCTGCCCCAGGACACAGAGCAAGAGAAGGGGCGGGAGGAGAGGCTCAAATCTCCTGGGTGTGTCTGACTCAGAGGTGGGCTCCTGCCCAGGAAAGCAAGACAGTGGAGGGTGAAGCTGTAGTTTTCAAGTTTATTTTCTTGGTGTCACCCTTTGGAACAAAAATAAAATCTTATGCAGGACCCTAATATAGAAATCAGATCAGAGCTGGCCTGGTGGCGTAGCAGGTTAAGCCCCTGTTTGCGACACCTGCATTCCATATCAGAGCGGTGGTTCAGGTCCCAGCTGCTCTGTTTCCAGCCCAACTTCCTGCTAATGTGCCTGGGAAGGCAGCATGTGATGGTCCAAGTACTTGGGCCCCTGCCACCCACGTGAGACCAGGATGGAGCGCCTGGCTTCAGGCTGGCCCAGCCCTGGCTGTTATGGCTGTGTGGGGAGTAAACCAGCAGCAGAGGAGCTCAGATTTCATTTCTCTCTCTCTAGCTCTCTCTCTCCCTTTCTCTCTCCCTCTCTCTCTCCCCTTTGCCTCTCTTTCCATTGCTCTGCCTTTCAAATAAATAAATATTTTTATAACAAGGGAAGAAATCAGATCAGAGTGGAGCTGCTGTGACTGAAGGGAGTTGGGGTCCAGAGCCCTCCTGTCCTGCTGCACTGCTCCACCACAGTCCTCAGGAACCTCTGGGAGCCCTGGCACCCACAGGCTGCAGACCAGGCGCCTCTGGGGAAGGTGAAAGTGCACGGGCCTCAGAGCCTCTGCAAGCCCTGGCCTCACAGCCTCGCTGGGAAGCTTCAGCGAGCAAATGTGGGCCACACACGCACGCAGGGCACTCCCCGGCTGCTGCAATTGTTATCCTAATACGTTTTATGGGAAAGTAGATGTGAATCCCGAGGAGGGGGTGTTGGTTGAATGGTGGTCCTCCCGACCCCCACAAAGAAGACCTGTGCATGCCCTAGCCCCTGGAGCCTATGAGCATCACCTTAGATGGCAAAAGACATAATGAAGTTTAAAGACTCACCTGGCATTTACCTCGACAAGACGTGACCATATACCCAGCCGGGCCATGGCCACCAGCAGCTGCAAGAGGCAAGGAGGCAGTGTGGCCTTGCTGAGGCCTCGATGGTGACTTCTGGCCTCTGGGACTGTGGGAGGGTGTGTTTCTGTGTTAAGCCCCCCAGTTGTGGTTCTGTGTCAGGGCGGCCTGAGCAGGCCCATGCGGGAGTCGTGGTGAAGCTCACACACCACATATCACATTACACAAGGACTCCTCCAAACGTGCGTGGAAAATGCACATTATCTTTTCATTCCATTTCCCTGTGAACTTCTAAAATTCCCTCGGACGTGGCAATTGCTTCGCAGAAAGCCAAAGGTGCAGGGTGCAGGTTGGACCCCTCAGGGCCCCTCTTCAAAGGTGCTGGCCCCAGCCCCGGGCAGGGCAAGCAAGCAGGCTCTGGAGCACACATGCTCCGCCTTCCGAACCCCTTCAAAGGGTGGGCTCTCGGTCACTGCTCAAGATTCCACTTCCCTCCTGAACCCCGGCTCCAGCAATCACCACGTCGAGTCAGTTATTTGTAGCAGCCAGATTGTCATTTCTGACAACAGGTCTACATTTATCTGTTGAGTCTAATGATTGTGCGGACAGGAGCCTTATTTGTGCTGTCACATTCCACTTTATCACCATCTACACCCAGGCCTGCGGGGGACTCTCCAGACGAGCCGTGATGCCTCCTAGCTACAGTGTTCACCACGCGTTCTGTCCCCGTCGCGTTCTGTGTCGCTCTTTTCCAGGAAAGTGGAGCAGGACCACGTTAGGGCTGCGCTGCTACCAGGCAGCCACGAGGCATGTGGGGGCTGGGGTCCGACACAGTCTTGCCCTGCTCCTCAGCTGCAGAGAGGCCCCCCCAGGGTGACCCTGCAGCAGCCGAGCCCCGGGAGACCTCTCTGCGACAGCCATCTGGCAGCACGGATGTGTCAGCTACACCCCCCGAGAATCCGCCAGAGCCACAAAGTACAGAAGCAATAACTCTGTTTTTGGCCACCACCCCTGCTGCGGGGGTGTCACGTGCTGCTTCTGCACTCACTGGTATAATTTGGAGAAAGCTTTGCCAAAGGAAGGAGTCCCTGGTCTAGTTGAAATAATACGTTAGCTCATGCATAGGAGAAAAACCAGGCTTTGAAGTGGGGCGGGCGGAGGACCTGGCATTGGGAGACAGAGGAGCCCGTTCCAAGGCCCAGCCTGCTGCTCTCGAGCTGTGTGATCGGGCCTGGGACCAACCTCCGGCCTTAGTTTCTCACTGTAAGGCTGAGGGGGTGAATAATGGGCAGGCTGGGCCGCCCAGAGGATGAAATCATCAGTGCGGCCAGCCGCACGCACCCTGCACTGCACCACACAGACGACGAGGCCGCCGAGATGAAAGGGAGTGCTTTGTCTCCCTTTGGTTCTGCGTTTTCAGTCCCGAGCTCAGCTCAGCGCCAGGGTAGCCCAGACAGACGCCGTTCCACTAAGGGACCACCACCGAGGCCTGCCGCCTCCCGGCCGTCTATTGAGGCCACGAGCCAGCAGAGACCTCCAGCCTGACTCCTATCACACATCAGCCCATCTCTGCTTGTCACACATTGAATTTCAAAAGACGTTGGCTGGTTTCTCTTATCTCCGAAAGACCGCCTTCTGGTCCACATCGCTCTCTTTCTGAAGGAACCAAATGCACACATCACAAGAAAAGAAGAAAGCTTATGCCGTCCCAAAGGACGGAGCACACAAAGATGCCGAGCTCCAGCTGGCCTTTTGGTGACCTGTGTGTTGGGTGGGGCTGACCGGTCCCTGGAAGGAGTGGTGGGTACGAAGAGGAAGTGGGGGCCGTGTCTAGGAGGCGGCTAATGGAGGAATCACTGGTCTCCCGTCTGCTGTGGACAGGGTGCTCCAGTGGCTGAGCCCTGGGCAGGGCTCCACCCAGTGGCTCAAAAGAATGAATGGTGCCTTGGGGTGGGGACCCGGTGGGGACCCGCCCAGCTCCCAGGGACCCGTCCAGCTCCCGAGGGAGAAGTGGAGGATGAAGACAGTGTCTGCCGAATCTGTTCACAGTGTGGAAGGGGGAACCCCATGCATTGTGGGTTGTGAATTAATCACTAACAGCCTCCCAAGGTATTCAAAGCATAGCTTTGCCCTACGTGTTCAGCTCTACCCGTGTTGTTACCAACCAGTGAAGGTGGCACATGCCAGCCAATCCCTCCGCACTGGGCTCCATCCCCATGTGTCAATGGATGTTGATAGGCGATTGCAAGGATTGGGGCGGGTCTCATCTTTTGATGAACGTAGACAGCACCTGGGAGCTCACCCACCCGGAAGGCTGATTGCTGGGCTCCGTGTCCAGCCCTTCAGGGGGTCTGGGTGGCGCTCAAGACTTTGCACTTTTAGCAAGCTCTGGGACGTGTCCCACTGCAGTGGTCAACAGGCGGCTCTCTGAGACACGTGGATGCAGCCCAGCCCTTCTGGAACCTCGGTGTGATGCGAATCCTTGTTCAAAGGCAGATTCTGAGCCCCAGATCTGGCAGGGGCCCGAGCTCTTGCATGTCTCTAACACGCTCTCAAGTGCTGTGATGCCACCGCGCCGCACTCCACACTTTGAGCAGCGAGAAGCTACTTGCTCCTCTTTCCTGCAAATGCGATGCACCGGCTCCAGCAGGAGCTTTGTTCTAAGTGGATGCTTCCAGCTATAAAAATGTCTGTTTACTTAATATCTTAGATTATAGTCATGTACCTCTCGTTTGTAATTAAAATAACTATTCATCTTAACTGCTCGTCAGCTAGGCAATTTTTAGTACAGCCAGCACTTTAAAGAAATAAATATCTAGGTACAATTTGGTACTTTCTCACTAGTACTTAACACACAATGTTTTCTATCCCTCAACTTTAATGCGCATTGGCTCCAATAGCCAGATTCTGATTAGTGTTAATGCATGGCTGAGGGAATTCAAGCCAGCCTGGCAACAAAGACCCCTGTGAATGAACGCCTTTAGTCGTTGGCAGCCTTATTTATTTATTTTTTAAAGCAAGAGTCTCTTTTAGGACCATTTTCTTCAAATCAAAATGAAGAGTTTAATTCATCAGTTAACACTCCATAGCAACTGGAAGGCTTCTGCTGCCTCCCCCAGCCATTATTTCCCAAGACACAACCAGGCATACTCAGTCCATTAGCCGCAGCGTGAGGAAGGAAGCTGGAAGGAACTTGATTGTCCCGCTGGGATGGGACAGCGCGGCTGGGTTGGGAAGGGGGTCTGGCAAGCAGAACGGTTGACGCACAGAGGTCATGGAGACATGGGTGGGCAGGTGGACAGGGATCCACACGACATGGCCCATGGGTCTGGACAGCTATAAGGGATCCCAGCAGTGACTTGCATTAGGAATTCCAAGCAAATGGTCATCGTGGGGCAAAGGGGCCAGCCACCCACCTAGAATCTGGGCCAGGATGGGGTTGGACAAGCCCTGGGCTATGGGTGGCCATGGTGCCTTTTCTCATCTGACCATTCCCTGCCGTGCTGTGACCAGCAAGAGCCCTCCTGGTCCTTGTCTTTGAATAAATGCCAAAATTGGAGCTCCAGTGGCGCAATCGGTTAGCGCGCGGTACTTATATGAATAAATGCCAAAATGCCCATCAGCAGTCAAGACCCATCCACTCCCTGCTGATCACCAGGGCCTGTGTCCTGTGTCTTGGTGACCCGTCTCCTTGGTTGTCCAATGCAGGTATCAGGCCAGGCTGGCTTACAGCAGCCTCTCCTACCTCCCCAGGCCAGGGTGCAGCCCCCAACGCCTCCCTGCTGGAGAAGAGCACAGGTGCCTGCTGACCAGGCCCTCAACAAGTCCTTGGTATCTCCCTTTAGCAGGGTGTTCCCACAGCTCAACCAGCCTGTCATTCAGCTCCTATCGAATCAGGTAGAAGAGCAAGGGCTCTCTGGAGGGCCCAGGCAGCTGCCTTGGCTGCAGACAATAGCCATATACACAGTGTGAGTGCATGTGTGTATGCACACCTGTGTGTGTGTGCAAGACTTGTGCTTGTGCCACAGTTTGCATGGATTGTCTCCTTTGACCTTGAGGTGGAGCAAATATGATCAGCCCCACTTTATAGATGAGGAAAGTGAATCCTAGCAAATGCAAGCAGGTTCCTTTATCAAACTTGTGGTAGAGGCTAGGAGAATAAAATAGAGTCCAGAACTCTGTGGAGCTCACAGCTCCTATGCTCAAGGCTACACGGGGTAATAATAATAATTCATTCTTTCAAAAATATTTATCGAGCTCCCAGCTGTGTGTCAGGCACTGAAGTGTGTGAGGGAGGAGAAGGAAGACATACCCACGAGTGCTTTGCAGAGCTTGCTCTGCGCCAGGCACGGGGGCAAGCACCTTACAGGCGTTATCTTCATCCTCCGCACAGCCAGGTGGCATGGGAGCTGCCATCTGCACACCTGCTGCACAGGTGAACCGAGGCTCAGGCGGGTGGGTGACCGCCAGGCTCAGAGCTGCAGCAGGATCGGCCCTCAGCAGTCTGGTGGCCCCGTGACCTTTTGTTCTGACTCTGCCCACCACTCTCTGTCACCCCCCACAGCTGAGGGCAGACAGCCTGATTCTGGATCCTAAGACCCAAGCCCCTGTCCCACAGCTTCATTCGCTGAGGCAGCCCTGCCTGTGCCTGCTCTGCCTGGTCCCGGCTCCGGCCTCCCTGTGTGGATCGCTGCCCCCGTGGTGCAGGGGCTGCCTATCTACGGGACCGGGGTCCCACCCCTGCCCTCTGCAGCTTACGTTCCTTCTGCTGTCCTGACTTCACCCTTCACGTGGCTGGTCCTGCATACCCCATCTGCCTTGATAAATGGCCACGTGGAAGCCTCCTGGTTGCCATTCCAACTTTTCATTGCTCCAACTGTGGCTTCCACACCTTCCTCTCAACTGCTACACTGACCTCAGCCAGGAGGCCGGACAGCGAGGCCCCCTCTGAGCTGAGAACTTGGCGCCTTACTCACTGAGAGAAGACAGAGGTCTCTGCACATCCCCCTCTGGTCCTCCCCATCCCTCCACCCCCTCGCCAAGTGCGTCCTGCCTGCCTTTCCTCTTCCTTTCAGGCCTAACCCACGGCCGGCCCTCGACACCCCTACTCTGCACATCTTCCCAGCAGCTAAGAACCCACGATCCCTCCTCAGTCTGGTCCCTTGACCACACCCAGGCACGGGCCTCAGAGCTTGGGAAACCTTCACTTAGCCCCATGCCCGAGGCAGGTCCTAGGCCTTCCTGGCCCTCTGTGTCCTAACAGGTCACTTGTACCGCTGCTCCACTCACTCCCCGGGTCCTCGATCCGGGTCCCCTCTCCTCACCGAGGAAACAGCTTTGTGGAAGGTCATCAGTGGCTTCCAGCTGGCCAACTGCATTGGCCTTTCCCAGCCCTGGGCTTTCTGGGCCCCCAAAGCCTGCGGCACCGCTGGCCATGCTTCTCTCCCTGTGCCCTGCTGCCCTGAGTCTGGGCTTCCGGGACTCCACCTGCTCTGTCTTGCAGGGATCAGGACTCTGCTCCAGTTAGCTCAGGGTTTCCTGCAATGGACGGGGAATCTCGAGGAATCCACCCTCCCTCATCCTGCCCGATTGTGTTGGATCCCGCCTTGGCATTCTATGCCGCCCAGCTTGTCCATCCCATCCCCTAAGCGCCTTTCTCCTTTCCCTCGTCTGCGTCTTAGCCCACACCATTCCCCTTGCACTCACAGATGCCTGACCCGTACGTGCCATTAAAATCCACACGTCCTCCCCGTTCTGCATGGAGGCGCCGCCTTTGTGCAGTCTTCGCTCTCCCTCCTCTGCAGGCGTGGGACGGGGCCACGCCTCCCTGCTGCATGAGGCTGAGACTCTGCTAGGAGCAGAGGATTTTGCCCCACGCCACGTGTCCATCACAGTACCCAGTGGTGCACTGGGCCCGGAACTGGGACCCCAGAGGGACGAGTGAAGTCCGGGTCTGACTTCTCTGCCTTCCTCATAGAGCAGAGGGGGCAACCCTTGGCCGCTCGCCCCCACCCGCCTCTTCCTTGACCCACTTCTGGAAAGAGGAGCAAAGGCCAGCAGCGGCTTAGCTAGGGCCTTCTAGGTAGTTACAACATGAAAGGAATTCTTTAAATTTTTATTACAACTTTATAGTGACATGGGAAAAATCATGTGTCCTTCAACATACTTGAAAAACTCCCCCTCTGAACTATTTTCTCATGAGAAAATTCATTGTAATTTAAACTTTAAAAACTATTCCACCTCAGGTCAGGCATATTGAAAGCAAACTAGTGCTGAGGGTGCAGGACTGGCACTTAGGCTGTAAACACGGCCATTCTGTGTGGGGACTGGCACACCATGCCTGGGTGGCTTCTTGCTGTCTTTGCATTTTTATTACATTTAATTGACACATAGGATTTTTATGTAGTTGTGGGGATACAGTACAATAATATTACACATTGTGTATGGTGTGAAATGATCATATTGGGGTGATTAGCATTTCTAGCTCCTCAACATCTACCCTTTCTAAGTGTTGGGAACTTTGGACTTCTCTGTTATTTTGCAATATATCAGAAGTTATTATAGACCGTAGTTACCCTGCTGTGCTACAGAGCACCAGATCTGATTCCTTCTGGCAAGCTGTATTTTATTTTACTTAATTATTATTTGAGAAAGAGGGAGAGAGCCTCCATGTGCTGGTTCACTCCCCAGATGGCCACAACAGGCAGCCTAGGCCAGGTGGGAAGCAGGAGCCGGGAACTGAATCCAGGTCTCCCGCCTGAGTGTCAGGGACCCTGACAGGTGAGCTGTCGCTGCTGCTGCCTCCCGGGGTCTGCAGCAGCAGGAGCCAGATCTGCGTCTTGAATCCTGGAACTGTGTTGTGGATGTGGGCCTCTTAACCGTTAGGCTGAACGCCTGCCCCTGTCTGTATCCTGATCCCCTATATCTAAGCTGCCTCTATCCCAACCCCACTTCCCAGTCTCCGATGACCACTATTCCACTCGCTCCTATGGTAACGTTTTTAGCATCCACAGATGAGTGAAAGCACGTGGCACTTGTCTTTCTGTGCATCACTTGTTTCATTTAACCTGATGCCCTCTGGTTCTATTCACACCGCCACAAATGACAGAATTTCATTCTTTTTTATGGCTGAGTAATACTCCATTGAGTATCTGTACCACATTGTCTTTATTCATCCATTGATCACCTGTACCACATTGTCTTTATTCATCCATTGGTGAATTCTTCAGTTGAAAGAAAGGAAGTTTGAGTAGATCATTGGAGTGGGGTTTTTTTAGAAACCTTTTATTTAATGAGTATAAATCTCATGAGTACATCTTTAGAAATACAGTGATTCTTCCTACCATACCCGGCCTCCCACTCCCACTCCCTCCCTACTTCCTTCCCTCTCCCATTCCCAGTCCCATTCTCTATTGTGATTCATTTTCAATTAACTTTATACACAGAAGACCAACTCTATACTAAGAAAAGACTTCAACTATTTGCACACACACACACACACACACACACACACAATATAAATAACTGTTTGAGAACAAGTTTTGCAGTTAAATCTCATAGTATGGCTCATTTAGAACAGAGGTCCTGCATGGGGAGTAAGTGCACAGTGCTTCCTGCTGTGAATTTAACAATTCGCGCTCCTTCGTATGACGTCAGTGATCACCCGAGGCTCTTGCCAGGAGTTGCCCAGGCTGTGGAAGCCTTTTGAGTCCACAGTCCATTGGAGTGTTGTGACCGCACAGTTAGGGGCCTGCCTGAATCCACAGCAAGTAGATGAGCCCTGTGCTGACTTAGGGCCAACTCCCTGATATCACAGCCACTCTCCCTGCCCTCCTGTCCCCCTGAAGCAATGCAGGTTTCAGGGTCAAGGAGGACCCATTTCCAGAACCTCATGAGTCCAACCGTTACTCCGCGTTCTGGTAGTGCTTCCTGGGGCTTCTGGAAAGCAGTGGGGGGCCCTAGGTGTCTAAGGCACGGCCACGCTGCCTTCTTCTGTGTAGTCTTTGGTGAGTGTGTCTCCAGAACACGCAGACCAGCTGGTCACTGCCATCTGCAGACACATCCTTCGTCCTTCCGCACACTTCTCTTCCGAGAGCTACAGGACCCCTCCTGGTTGAAGGCTGTGGACCATGCACCGCCAGCTCTCAGCCCTGTGGATGCACATGTGACCCAGCCTGCATCGGTCAGAGCTCTTCCCTGGGATTTTTCACACTGGAACTGAGGAAGGGAAGTCTCTGCTCTCTAGTGCTGAGGGTGGGCTGTGAGGCTTGGAGTTGATTCAAGCTTTGTGAACAAGGATGGTGAGAATGAGTCCAGCTGATGGAGGAGAGAGGAAGAGGGAAGGAAAGCCAAGTTCTGACAACTGCCCGGCTCCCGCCACTCCGAGGCTCCGCTGCAGCCTTGCCACTCCTGCAGTTTGTACATCAGAGCCAATAAATTCCTCAAGCACTTCAGATTGTTTGTCACTTGCCACCAAAGAATTCTGGCTAACGTGGCCCCCATCTGTCATCTCAGTCCCTTCTTTCACAGTCTGGAATTCCTGTCTCCTTTCTCTTTTTCTGGAAACAGGTGTTGATGAATGGAGTCACGGCCTTCTTCCTCCTCATCAACAACCCCGGCGTCGACAGACACGACTGAGCACCTGCTCTTGCTGGCATTGTCCTGGGTTTGATGGGGGCTAAAGATGCATATGAGAGTCTCTGCCTTCTGGGTGCTTCTGCGCTCATCAAAACGTAAGAAATTCCAAGGGCACAGAGCACATGCTGAGCACAGATCTTTTATAGAACAAGGCATAAATCAATCAGCTGCGTGGAGTTTTCACACAACACAGGCCCTCATCACTGCAGATTATTCTGACCTTTGGGTACCAAACATCCCTTTCTTGAAAAACCATTCACTCTTCAACATAAAACACTTTTCTCCTTCATCTTAAAGTTACCTTCATCAATAGAGCACTTTGTTTCTGGAGTCTTCTCCACCCCGGCCAGCTGCTAAATCAGGACCAAATCTGATGCGGTTTTCTCGGATGCCCCTTCTGACCTCATTCAGTTTGCACCCCTGTGGGCTCCTCACCCCAGGTTTCTCATCCTGCCCAGAGCCCTCCCATCACCAGCGTCTCCATTCCTTTAAGCTAATACCTGGCGTCTGGTTATATCCTATTCCGGGATGCAATCTGTGAGCCTCCTGGTGGATTGCCTTCCCATATGCTTTCTGGTCCTATTTAACTTCATGGTTTTCAAAGAACTAAATGTGTAGAAAGGGAAAAAGAGCATTACACACATTTCCAAAGACATAATCTATGCTTAAGGCCATGCGTTTAAAATGAGAAACATTTAGATATGGCTAGAAAGAAGAGGAGGAATAGAAAAACAGTGGTTTCTGGGATCCTGTACTTCTTATTACTCTTCCACCCTCGGGCTCTGCATAGACCCTCTGATATTCTGAAACCCAAATACCAACCCAGTTAGAAGCAGGCCTCCCTTGGCCAGACCTGTCCATCATAAATTCAAAATCTATTCCAGAGAATTCCACTTATTTGTGAGTAAACTGTTTTCCTGCATTCCAGGGTGAATTCTTCTTCCCCATAGGTCTGAGATGATAGATCCTCATCATCTACTTTCTTTTTGTAAAATGTAGCAACTTAAAAACAATTCATTATTGCTCACAATTCTTTGTGCAGGAATTTATCAGGGCTCAGCTGGAAGGTTCTTCTGCTCCACATGACATCAGCTGTGTGGCCCACTCAGCTGCATTCAGGTGTCAGCCAGGTTGGGCTGGGCTGGAAATCCACAGGGTCTCTGCCCACATGACCTGAGCCCTGGGGCTCGTCCACCTGGCCTCTCCATGGGCTAGCATGCTCTTCCTCGGAACATGGTGGTCTCAAGGTAGCAAATTTTTTATATGGTGACTAGCTTCCCCCAAGAGACAAGGTGGAAGCTGGTAGGCATCTGAAAAGCATGATGAGGGGTGGGCATTTAGCACAGCAGTGAAGCCACCACTCACATCCCATATTGGAGTCCCTGGGTTCAAATCCAGCACCGGCCTCCATTCCCACTATATAACACACACCCTTGGAGGCAGCAAGGTGATGGCTAGGTACTTGGTCCCTGCCACCCACATAGGAGACCTGGATTGAGTTCCAGCCTCTTGGCTTTGACCTGGCCCAGCCCTGACTGTTGCAGGCATTTGGTAAATGAACCTGTGAATAGATTTCTCTTTGTGTCTCCTCGCCTTACGAGCTCTGTCTCTCTGCCTTTCAAATAGATTAAATAAAACAATGAATAATTTTTTTATTTCAAAGGCAAAGCCCAAAACAACTGGCCCAACGTCACTCCTCCCATATTTTGTGAATGAAGGGAAGTCACAAAGCAAGGCCAGATTCTAGGGGAGGGGAGAGAGAATAAAGGAATTCATGGTAGCCATCTTTTTAAGATTTATATTTTGTTTTATTTGAAAAGCAGAGGAATGAAGAGAGAGTTAGAGAGAGAGAGAGAGAGAGAGAGAGAGAGGTATCTTCCAATAGCTGGTTCACTCTCCAAATGGCTGCAACAGGCAGGACTGGGCCAAGCTAAAGCCAAGAGCCTGGGTCTCCATCCTGGTCTCCCCTACAGGTGGCAGGGGCACAGTATTTGGGCCAGTATCTACTGCTTTCCCAGTCGCATTAGCAGGGATCCAGGTCAGACGCAGAGCAGCAGGACTTGAACTGGCACTCTGGTATGGGATGCTGGTGTCACAGGCAGCAGCTTTAACCAGCTGCACCACAATGCTGGCCCCATGGCAGCCGTCTTTAGAGACCACCTACCACTTCCTTTTACCCCTTAGTCACAGAAGGGCACATCTTCTTGCCCATCTCTAAGCTTGGAGTAAACCCCCATCTGTAGAATGCTCTCGTGGGCAGTATTTCTTCCCAGTCTCTCTGTTGCTGAAGGTTATCTTAACTCACTGTCTCCACCCTAACACCTAGCGTCTTCCCTGGGTTCAACCTTCACTGCCCTGAAACTCTTGTTTCAGGAAGCTATGTATTCTCAAGTGCTCCAAATTAGTTTTGACTAAGTCTTATGCTGCTTTTTGTTCTGTTATGATAACGATCATCTGAAACTGATAATATGCTGATAAGGTTGACAGTGCTTTATGCCACAGGTTGGTAATCTTGCCATAAAGAGTCAGAGAATAAAATATTTTCAGCTTTTGGTCCCTATGATGCCTGATGCAACCACTCAACTCTGTGGTTCAGCAAAAGCAGCTATAGACAATGTATAAATGAATGAGCATGTCTGTGTTACGATAAAACTTTATTTACAAAAGCAAGTAGCAAGCCAGATTAGGCCCTTGGGCCTGCCTCAGATCCAAGAGTAAGTTGTTCAGTTTTATCTAATAATTAGCTAGTTCACTTTCAGAAAGTCATTTTTCTATGAAACTTTCTTTATCCATAAAATGAAGGTATTGAAGTGACCAGGAATCAAACACCATTTTTTTTTTTTTTTGCTCAATTTTAAGAATGTGCCGTGTCTCTTTCAAAGTCTTTAAAGGAAATGCCCAAAAATGTCCCCACGATAGGGGTGTCTCTGGGACGCTGTCCTGGAGTGCCGCTGCTGTGTCGCTGTGTCTGTGACTTGGAGTCTTGCAGGGTCTCTCCAGGCGTGCAGAGTTCCTTCTTCCATCTCCCTGTCTCTGCACCTGCTGTTGGTGTGTTTCTCTGCCCCTTGTATTCTCTGTGTATCTGTCTCTTCCTTCTGCTCCTCCTCTCTCCCCTGACAATCGTGTTGAATAGATATATTTTTCTTTATCTTTCTTTTTTAATGAGAAACAGTTCCCTATTTTTCATTTTCAAAATGGATATCATACAAGTATTTGTGTATCTTTCAAAACTTAAAAAAAAGTCTTTTCATATAAAATGGTTAGCATATGTAAATTACTTAGCACGGTATCTGGTGTATTGTAGGAACTCAATGATTATATCCCTTCTCCCGGCTTCCCCTTCTGTGACTTGTTGTCATAAGGGTCAGAGTCTCACAAAATTAAAAAAAAAAAAAAGGCACCCATCTGTATCTGTCGGTAACATTTGGTTAGTCTCACCATAGCGGGACACCCACTGCTGACACCCTGTTTGTCATTGAAATGTTTGTACACCTGTTTTGGGAATTAACGAACATGGAGAATCAAAGACCAAACAAGAGCCAGGCAGCACAGCCCAGCTCTGGTTCCACCCCCAGTGACACTCTCGCAGCTTCCCCAGGCTTTCTCCTCTCCACTCTGCAGGCAAGTACTGAGCGCTCACTGTGCCCTGGATGTGGGGGCAGGACAGACACCACCCTGTCTGCCTGTGCCTCGTGAAGCTGTGTGTCCCTGGGACACCAACAGTACATAGCCGACCAGGAGTGGGCGAGGGGAGTTGCCTTTTAAAGCGAGACCCAAAGCATGGGAGGGAGCTGGTGGCAGGACCCCCAGGAGGAGAGGAGAGGAGCAGGCCCTGGGCTGGGGGCCACTCCTGCTAGGACGCAAGGAGACCCTGTGGCTGGGCTCGTGGTCCGTGGGCACCCAGCACAGGCTGTAGGCAGGAGGATGGCGGGCTCTGATTTATGTGATGAGAGAGGACTCTGGTCCGTGTGTGGAATTCGGGTCAGGGGAGCAGGTGAGGAAACGGGACGGAGGCTGTGCAGGGGGAGGAGGGTAGAGGGAGGGGTTGAAATGTCTTAGGGGATGGAAATGACAGCACTGGCCAGCGAGTGAGAGGTGAAGGTGAGGGAGTAGAGAGCCAAGGCCGGCCCACCTGGGCGCCCACGTCGGGGAAGCAGGGCTGGGCCATCAATAGTCCCGCTCTGGACGCGTTCCATCAGCGCCGGCCGTGGGCCGTGTCAAGGAGGCCGGCGGATATATGAGTCTGAGTGTGGACGGCAGACTTGGGCTGGACACATAAATTTGGGCGTTGTCAGTCGTGGGATGGATATCACCCACAAGTGAAACGGCACAGGAGGGAAGAGGGCCTGGGCCGGGCCTGGGGGCTCCACCATGGAGAGGGCGGGGAGAGGAGCAAGGACATGGAAAGAGGGAACGGAGAGAGTCAGAGGGGGAGGAGGGAAACTGGGAAGGGGCATCATGAGGCCAAGCAGGCGCAGTTCTCAGAAGGGGCCGCAGGGAGCAGAGAGTGCAGAAAACCGCACCAGACACCACAGAGAGGCTGAGGGAGAGGCGCAGGGCGGGGGCGGCAGCCGGAGCAGCTTGGAGGGAGTTGGGAGCCCCAGGTGGACTGGGGTGGGGTCTGCGGGCAGGGGATGGCCAAGAGGACAGCCATGGGGGCCGTGCAGGTCCCACATGGAATAAAAGAGCTGCCTGGCCAGCCGGCCGAGGCGGGAGTACCAGAGCCAGTGGAGAGCAGCAAGACAACCAGACAGCGCAAGGAGTGGCCACCAGCTGCTCGTAGGGTGGCATGGTTTGTTTTTTTTTTGTTTTGTTTTGTTTTTTAAATAATGATGAGAACTCACAATTATGTAACTTCACAGTTTGCCTAGTGTTGCCACACACTCTCTCACGCTCAGTCCTCACACCCATCCTGGGAGGTGTGGCGCAGCCCCAGGGGACAGACGAGGAAGCTGAAGCTCAGAGGAGCCAGGTGACAAACTCAAGGTCAGAGCCCCGCAGTGGCCAGGCCATGACCTCACGCCCAGGCCCCTGGCCCCTCCACAGCAGTGCTGACCCAGGGGAGCAGCACCAGCGGGGGGGGGGGGGGGGGGGCATGTGCATCAGGGAGCCCTCGTGCCTTGGTGCCATCTGTCACGCTGCTCTTACAATTGCTACCAAGACAATCCCTTGTGCCTGCCGGTGCATCCTTCGATGTCAGGAAGCCATAGCTGCTTGCAAGAACAGGGGGCCTTGTTCCACTTCCTGGCCCTGCCTATCTGAGTTTCTAGAAATCCCCAGCGATCTCTGGCAGGCACCAGAGGGGGAGTGTGTGGTGGCAGGGAGCTCACAGGCAGCTGCCCAGGCTCATCAGGGTGGGCACTGACACCGCAGAGTGACTGTGAGAAGCCTCCTAACCTCTGGAACCTCAGTCTCCACGTCTGGAAAATGGGGCTATCACTGGAACCTGCACCCTGGGGTTATCAGGAAGCTGCAATGAAACGGTGGGTAAGCAACACTTGGAACAGGGTCCGACACACAGTGACTGCTCTGCTGGTGCTACTCATGATTCTTTTTCTTCATTCACTCCATCCCTCCCTCCCTCACTCACTCTTGCACCCAGCAGACGTATGTTGAGTACCTTCTGTGCGCCAAGCATCGCTCTAGGCACAGTAAATGCAGAGGCGCACTCACTCAGCACGCTTGCTGGGCTCTGACAGCGGATGTGTGACAAGGGAAGTGATGTTGCAACATGGCGGCTCTGCCCTCAGGGGAATAGGTGAGGTGTAGCTCGCTGTGGGGATCCGGAGGAGGGAAGATCACATCCAGCTGTCGGGGCAGGCTCTGCGGAGAACATTCCCCGTGGGAGAAGACAGCTGAGCAAAGACCAGGGTGCTGGGAAGGGCAGGGCAGGCTGGAGAGGGGCTGGCTCAGCCAAGGGCAGCGGGTTCAGAGAGGGGCTGGCAATTCTGTATCCGGCCCCTGGCCTTACACCTTGGAGCTGTTGGTCTGGCTTCATGCCTGTCCCTAGGAGTGGGGACGTTGGGGTGGGGTGGGGAGAGGAGATGAGGCAGGACCAATGCCGCGTGTGTAGGAACCTTGTGTGTATACTCCAGCCACTCCAATGCAAGACAGGCCCTGTGCCTCCCCTCCCACTTCCCTGGAGAACCAAGGAGTGTGGGTGCCCAGGACAGGTGTCAGGGCTGGCCTCTGGTGGTGACTCCTAGCATAGCCTTGGAAAGGGGCCGCTGCTCTACCGGTCTCGCTCAGCAGAGTGCCGTTACACTCTGCCCCACAGAGCCTCTCATCTGGCCGCTTTTGAACTCTGGCTCTGGGTTGCCTTGCTCAACACATCATGGATTGCAATGACTAAAACAAAAGTGTCCACAGAGCAAAGCTCTGGGTGACACTGACAGTGGCGGGCTCGGGAGCATACCCCATGGCCACATTTGTCCACACATATTTTGATCTCTAAGTCAGCCTGTCACTTTTTTTTTTAAAGATTTATTTATTCATTTAAAAGTCATAATTACACAGAGAGAGCGGCCGGCGCCGTAGCTCACTTGGCTAATCCTCTGCCTGCGGCGCTGGCACACCAGGTTCTAGTCCCGGTTGGGGCTCTGGGTACTAGTCCCAGTTGCTCCTCTTCCACTCCAGCTCTCTGCTGTGGCCCAGGAGGGCAGTGGAGGATGGCCCAAGTGCTTGGGTCCCTGCACCCGCATGGGAGACTGGGAGGAAGCACCTAGCTCCTGGCTTTGGATCGGCGCAGTGCCGGCCGTAGTGGCCATTAGGGGAGTGAACCAACAGAAGGAAGACCTTTCTCTCTGTCTCTCTCTCACTGTCTAACTCTGCCTGTCAAAAATTTTTAAAAAACATAAAAAATTACACAATTACACAAAGCGAGGAGAGGCAGAGAGAGAGAGAGAGAGAGATCTTCCATCCACTGGTTCACTCCCCAGTTGGCTACAACAGCTGAAGCTGTGCTGATCCGAAGCCACAAGCCAGGAGCTTCTTCCGGGTCTCCCACTCAGGTGCAGGGGCCCAAGCACTTGGGCCATCTTGCACTGCTTTCCCAGGACATAGCAGAGAGCTGGATTGGAAGTGGAGCAGCCAGAACTCGAACCAGCACCCATGTGGGATGCTGGCACTTCAGGCCAGGGCGTTAACTCGCTATACCACAGCGCCAGCCCCCACTCTCATTTTTACAAAGGAGGAGCTTCAAGTGGGAAAACTGGCCAGCCTAACACCACCAGCCTCATCTCCGCCAGAACTGGGCCCTTTAAGAAGCAAGTAGGAGCATGTATTGGGCCCAGTGGTTAAGTTGCCACCTGGGTGCCTGCATCCCATATCAGAGTGCATAGTTTGAATCCCAGCTGCCCCACTTCCCACCCAGCTTATTGCTAATGCCACACTCTGGGAGGGTAGGGGATGGCTCAAGTAGCTGGGCCCCTGCCACCCATGTGGGAGGCCAGGATGGAGGTCCAGGTTCCTTGCTTCAGCCTGACCCAGCCCTGACTATTGTGGACATTTGGGGAATGAGCAATGGATGGAAGATCTCTCTGTCTGTCAGTCTCTCTCTGCTTTTCAAATACAATGAAAACAAAGAAGCAAATGAGATCAAAGATGAGACAGTGCTTTGTAAACTGTGAAGTGCGGTGGCAAGGCAGTGCTGTCATCATCGCCACTGTCTACATGAGGTTCTCGGGCATTTCTCAGGGTGGCTGCTTCCAGGGAGGCTGCCAGGAAAAACACACATAGGACTGAGTGTTGACAGTGTGGGCAGTGTGGAAGGAACACAGGATTCAGATCCTGGGACACAGGCAGAGACCCAGTGCCACCCCTACAAGCTGCATGACTGACAGTGGAGGAGGCCCAGGGTGTGGCGCTCACAGAAGCAGGTGGCCTTTAGGGCAGTGTTCAGCGCCCACATGGCACTCCCTGTGCCCCAGGGCAGGAGCCAGCTGCTGACGGTGCTGAGCCCAGCAGCCTGCCTTCCCTCCCAGACACGGGCGCCCTGGCCACACAGCCCTCAGACGCTGTCTGTCACAGCGTCACCTTCCCACCCAGGGTCCTGACTCGGCCCCTAGCCAGTGCTCAGCACCCCCACACTGCCCTGGCTCCTGCATCCTGGTGAGGAAGCAGAGGGCCAGCCTGGCTCTGTTCCAGGAAGGAAAGAAGCGCCTTCTCTCAGCACCCTGGACAGCGCTTCCTGCCCGCCCGCCCCCAGGGCCCTGGCAGAGCTGCTGGCAGGGAAGTGCCCTCCAGACACACCTGCTCGGGCTCAAACATAGCTGAGGGGCCACGGGCCCGTGGGTGGGCTTTGGCTGGATTCCTTCACAGCTCCGGCAAGCTGTCTTCCCAGAAGGCGGGAGGAGGCCTCGGGCCTCCACAGGCCTGCTGCCTCAGGCGCACTCTCCCACAGGGTCTCATTTTTCCCACTGGAAAGGCGGTGGTGAGAAATGGACCAGGTGACACCTAAGCCCTAAGGCTCAAACAGGATGTCTGGGGTTTCATTCATTCATTCAACAAACATTTATTGAGCAACTGCTGAGTGCCAGACACTGTCCTAGGTATCAGGAACAAAACGGACAAAAAGTCTGCCCTCTTGGGGCTGAATGAGGAACAGTGAAGGAAAAATGAACAAAGATTTATCAGCCAGTGGCAAAAGTGTGTGGGAGAGCTGAGGTGGGGGGGTGTGGGGAGTGGGGAGGGGACTGCAGGTTCTAGGAGTATGGGCAGGGAAGGCCCACAGAGAAGGAGCAAGGGCCTGAAGGAGGTGAACAGCCAGCCGTGTGGAGGAACAGCATCCAGTCAGAGGGAACAGCAGGTGCAAAGTCCCTGAGGCCAAAGCCTGGGGGGTGGGGCAGGTGCCTCCTGGGACATTTGCATCCTAGTTACAGTCCCAGCTACTCTGCTTCCAATCCAGCTTCCTGCGCATGCGTCCTGGGAGACAGCAAACGGTGGTGCAAGTACTTGGGGCCCTGCCATCCACGTGCGAGACCTGGTTGGAGTTCCAGGCTTCTGGCTTCAGCCTGGCCAAGCCCTGGCTGTTTGGGTCACTTAGAGACTGAACCAGCACATGGAAAGTCTCTCTCTCTGGTGGTGGTGGCGGGGGGAGAGTATTCCTCTGCCTTTCAAGTTGATAAAAATAAACTTTTAAAATGCAATTAAAAGATAAGTTTACTTTAAAAAGAAGAAAGAAAGAAAAGAGCGTGCCTGGGCTTCAGCAGGAGGCCGTCTGGGTGCAGGAGAGGAGACGGCGGGTGGGGTGATGGGTGCTTCTGTCTGCTCTGGAGCTCCTCTGAGCCAGCAGGCCAGCAGGTCCTCCTAGTAATTCCAGGGGCGTACGAACTCGCCCACCTACGAGGCTGACTTCAGGCTCCTGCTTAGATGCTGGGACTTCTGTCGGGGGACAGTTGTCCCGAATCTCAAAGCCAAAGCCTCCCGCTCCTCCAGGGTCATGCACACGAGAGCTCTCGGCGGAACAGGAAGCACCTGGGCTGGAGCCCCTGCACCAGACACTCAGTGGCTGTGTCACCTCGGGCGGCTCTCTGAGCTCCCATCTCTCTGATGAACAGCATCAGTTGCCTCATCTGTAAAATGGGTTGTGGGATTTCAGTGAATGAGATCATAAATACACAGGTGTCTTTTACTTTGAAATGGGCAAGCAAAGTGCCAGGGAGGCGTTTGCTTTCTTCAAGGAGGTTGTCCCTGGCTCCCACTCCCCGCCACCACCCTGCTGCTCACGTGGGCCCACGTGGGCCCAGCCGACTCTCACTTTGCCTGTGTCCTTATCTGACTCGGGGGTACTCATCAATCACCCAGGGCCCCCGGAATGCACCAGAGCAGCATTGCCCCCCGTGCCCGTGGTCCTGAGTACTCCCAGCCCAGAGTTGGCTGAGCGGGCCTGGGCGGGCCCAGCTGCTCCTCCCCAGCAGCCCTGCCCCATTCCACCTCCAGGTACAACGGCCCCAACTTGGTTCTGAAGTACGACCGGGCTCAGAAGCGGCTGGTGAACATCGCTGTGGATGAGCGCAGCTCGCCCTACTACGCGCTGCGGGACCGGCAGGGGAACGCCATCGGGGTCACGGCCTGTGACATCGACGGAGACGGCCGCGAGGAGATCTACTTCCTCAACACCAACAACGCTTTCTCTGGTAAGGACGGCGTCCCCGCCTCCCTTCCCGACACCTGCTGGTGGCAGGTCACTGGGGACCCTGGCCCTTCCTCAGGCTTCTGTCGCTGGCTCCCAGGCTCTGGCCGTGACCTCCCAGGAGGACCCCACCTTCCCAGGGCACAAAGCGTGTAGTTCTGTGTCCCGGGCCCTGGCAGAGGTGGAGGGGTGTGAGCAGAGGAGGCCACTGGGCCTTCTCCAGCCGTGGCATCTGAGGCCTGCATTTCTGACATGCTCCCGGGCTCCGCTGCTGTCCAGGGGCCGTGCTCGGAGCCGCAAAGTCCCACATGCTAGGGGACGGGTGAGCCATCAGTGCCCGAAAGCTAAGGAATAGCGACAGTGCGCGACAGCAGCTGACACTTAAGTGGTGCCTACCCTGTGCCGGGCCCTGATCCAAACACTGCACGTGAATTGTCACTGTCAGCCCCCCAGCGGCTCCATCACGTCAGGGCCGGTAAATCCCACTATGTGTTGAGCACACACAGGCACCCAGAAGCTCCTGCCTTGCCCGAGGCCGCACAGCTTGCAAGTTCCAGGACTCACATCTGGCTCTGACCCCAGATCCGTCCTTTTAATCCGGACGCTCTCTGGCTCTCTCAGGAAAGCACCTGGCTCCCCTTGGGTCTCAGGGCTTCACCACACGGGGGCTGTGCTCCTGCGCCGACCCCCACCCCGGCTCCCACGGCTTCTCTGGCCCGACTCAGTCTGCTGAGCTGTGACATCCACGCCGGAGACCCTGGCTGTGGCATGCACCTGAGGGATGCAGGCCCTCTTGTCCCTGTAGGCCCTGGATGTACCCTCCCTCCAGCTAGCAGCAGGCTCCTGGGTCTGCTTGGGATGCAACCTCCCAGCTCAGACCAGGGCAGTCATCATCCTGAACTCTCCCTGCCCCCTAGAGGCTGGTGACCATCTGGCTTTGGGAACCCCCAGACACATATGCACACACTCACCGCCCTTCCCCCACGCCATAATGTTGCCCCTACTGGTTGCCAAGCCCGAGCCAGGCCCCAACCCTGAGAGTGCCCTGAGGTTGCGCCCTGCCAGCCTCGTGAATGGGAGGAGACGGGTTGGAGCCCGTGCCATGGGCAGGGGCGGGAGGTGCTGGCTGACAGCCAGCAGTGTGCAGCCAAGAAACAATGAGCCACAGCCCCGAGTGGTGTTTTATGGGTTTTCATCTCATCTTGCCACCGAGTGAGGCCTGAGAGATAGTAATTATCCCTACACAAATATCAGGGCATGAGCATCCAGCTGGATTTACTGCCCTCCCGCCAACCGAGCCGAGATTGGATTAGGACACAATTAATTGATGGACCGATCAACTCTTTCATGTGGGGCAAGGTCAGCAAGGGGGCAGCACCCAGGGGTGAGTCCCGAGGAAGGCTCCAGGAGGCACGGCGCGGGGGCGGAGGGGACTGTGGAAGGGCTGTGTGGGACACACAGCATAGAGCGCCTGCGGGGGAGCCTCCGGGTGTCCCCGGGGCAGCAGCCGCTCGCCTGCTCTGTAAGTGTTCCTCTGTGAGCAGGCCTGTGTCCCTGCCCAGGCGGCACCCAGGAAGCGTGCAGCAAGCCCCGCTCAGCTGCCTCCCAGGCACCCCAATCTGAATGCCGGGGACCAAGTTATCAGATCGCAAAGCTCCCAGCTGATTCCCGCGGGCAGCCGAAATTGAGGGCCACCACCTTGTTCACCTTGTTAGCTCCGGACTCAGCCCAGCAGCAGCCCCGTCTGTCCATTCATGCCTCCAGTCACTGGGGCCTACTCTGGGCCAGCACTACTCTAGGCACTGAGGATGGCTGGGGGACTGAAACCCAGAAATCCTGCCCTCATGGGGGAGGGGTGACACTGCCCCTAGCATGGCCCCGTATTTCTCTAGCTATCTGACTCCCTCTGCCAGCGCCCTGGTTGTAAGCTCTTAGGAGCAGCGTCCCTGTGCTGGTCACTTTGTGGCATTCGGTGGCTCCAGCCAGACCCAAACATCTTAGGAGTTCCATTAGAATTGGATGAATGAGTTCCAGGCAGAGCAGGTGCATCCCGGGCCATTAGGACCAGCAGGAGGAAGACAAGGGGAGGCAGGCAGGACACTGGCCCGGAAGGCCCTGGGATCCCAGGTGTCGAGGCACAGGTGTTCTTCTGAAGGGGCTGGAGTGGGCGCCCAGGGCTGGAGGAAAGACAGTGCCCAGACCTAGACCCAGGCACACACCTCCTGGCGACCTTCTGCGGGTTTGAGTTAATTTTCCAGTTGAGTGATCCGACTGATTCATTGCCATTTGTGCCAGGTCAGCATTTCCTCGGGTCTGGCTGGCACACACTCAGCCATTGCCACCCTGACCACAGCAGGAGCTCCGGCCGGCCCTGGCAAGCCCACAGCCTTCCGCTCGGCCTGCTTCGGCCTATGCTGGAGAAGTGGGGAGTAGGGGGCGGCCAGGGAAGAGCCAGCCCTCTCGCCTCCCAAAGCCGGCCGCTGGCCGTGAACGCTGAGAGAGAGGCCTGGGTCCCTGCAGCTGGGCAGTGTCCTATGGAGTCAGTCTGCGTAAACGGGGGCCCTGCCCTTCACACGCCGGGTGACCATGAGCGACCCACTTGGCCGCTCTCGGTCCCAGCTCCCTCATCCATGGGACAGGAAGAGTCCTACAGCTCCATCAGCTCAGCTCCCTGAACGGCCCCTGGACTAGGTCCCAGACCCTTACCCTCCGGGAGCCACTGGGGCACCTCATGTCCTCCATGCTTCTCAAGTTCCAGCCTGAGGCCTCCACACTTGCTCTTTCCTCTGCCCAAAACGTTTTTCGCCCTGGCATTCTCAGATCTCACGCCTTACATGAGGTCTTCCGGGAGCATTAGTTCTGAAGTCGTGCCCCTGCGCCTCCCCGCGCCTTCGCCAGCCTCGGTCGCCTTCCAAGCCCCGGCTCGCTGGGTGTTTACTGCCTGTGCCTCCTGCTGGAGCCCTGACACACCGTGGGGCAGAAACTTTGTCTTGCTCACTGCTCCAGGGCCCAAAGAAGTGCTTGTCACTTAGCACTGAATACGCCCGAAGCTAAGGAAGGCAAAGCACCTGGAGCCGTACCTGGGACTCGGTGTGCACTCTCTGAGCGGTTGCCGTTTGATTCTGTGGCTACGAAGATGCTGGCTGAGGCCTCTGCAGCTGCCCTGGGCACAGGGTCCCGGGCTTCCTCCCGGCCGGCGTGGGGGAGAAAGGCCCTAGGAGCACAACAGCTGTGGCGTAAACAAGACACTGCCCCGAGGATGGCGCCAGGAGGGCCTGGATCCCTGGCAAGCAGGTGAGAGAGGGAAAGGAGGAAGACTGCTCACGTTCCAAGAAGCCAGGGCCTGGAGTCCTGCTTCCGACCTGATCCAGCTGGGAAAATACGAGGCACGGTGTTCCAGGCAAAGCTGCTCAGTGAAAACCAGGCAGGAGAGTGTGCAGACAAGGCGAGAGGCGGGGCCGGCACCTCCCGATCAGAGCCCATCCCCCTAGGGGTCCTCTGCCCGCCCAGCCCAGCCCTTCATGGCAGGGTCTTGAGCTCTCCCACCCACAGGACTGGCCGGGGGCATCAAGCACGTGGGTAGTGGATCTTCTATGTGCAAGGCACTGTTTGAAGAATACGTATACCGCACCCCTCTTCTGCACAACCGTCACAGGCCCCACTCGTGGTTCTGCACCTTGCATTTCTCGTTTAGCTTTGTATTCTAGATCTCAGTTCATGACCATTCACAGAGGGCATTCTCATTCTTTTCCTGCCTGTATACTACTCCATTCACAGGCTCGGCATTAATCTCATGGATCCTCAACTGATGAACATTTAGAGTGTTTGCAATCCTTTGCCTTTACAAGGAGTGCCACCAAATGAGTGTGGACACTGTACCACTGTCCACAATTGTGGGTACATCTGTCCTGCATTTTGTTTGGTTTTTTGTTATTGTTTTCTTTTTTTAATGTTTATTTTCATCTACTTGAAAGGCAGAGAGAGAGAACTCTTCCATCCACTGGTTCACTCCCCAAATGCCTACAAGAGCCAGGGCTGGACCAGATCAAAGCCAGGAGCCCGGAACTCCATCTTGATCTCCCACGTGGGTACAGGGGCCCAAGCACTTGGGCCATGAATCTGCTGCCTCCCCAGGCGCACTAACAGCAAGCTGGCTCGAGGTCGAGGAGCTGGGGCTCAGGCTGGCACTGCAGTACAAGATGTGGGTGCCCAAGCGGCAGCTTAGCCCTCGGTGCCACCGTGGCCACCCCGCAGGAGTATCTGTCGGACGTTCACAGAGGGGCTCACTCCCTCAGAGGAATGTGCAGTGTGGTTTCGCGAGGCGTGCCTGACATGCTTCCTCACCCGCGGAGCACCATCCCGCCCTCACCAGGACAAAGTCTCATCAATTCCTTTTAGTGTGTGCCAACCTGATGGGGAAAAATTGATTTCCAAGTGTAGTTTTAATTTTCATTTTTCTTAAAATGAGTGAGGCTGAGAATATTTTTATGTGTTTGAAACTCTTGCCTGCTCAAAGCCTTTGCCCATTTTGTTCTATTGATTATTGGGCTTTTCCTTATGGATTTGTAACACCTCTTTATAAATTAGGGAAATGAGCCCTTTGTCTGAAATACACAAGTCGCGGAGAGCTCTCCCTTGTTTGTCATTTTTCTTTTGTCTATGCTCACGTTGGGTTTTGCAGCGGGGGAAGCTTTCATTTTGTGGACTTGGATTTATCGCTCTTCTTTACGGCTTCCTGGCTCCTGTCGTGTCTGGAGAGGCTTCCACGGGGGCTTTTGTAACCTCTTGGAGAGGAGAAGAGCACCTGTCCCCGTGCCGAAGAGGAGAAAGGAGGCCCGCATGGCGGCACTTCCAAGCCTCTCCTGCCTACACAACGCACACACAAGCGCCCTGATCTTGGGAGGAGCACTCTCAGCCAGCAGCTCCTTGCCTGGCTACTCCAAGTGTGATGCGTGGACCAGCGGCGCTGCAATCGGCTGGGAACTCACAGCCGCGCACACTCCCCAGCCCCGCCCCGACAGGCTGCACCAGATTCGATGTTACTGTCCAGGAGCTGCCTGTGCCCACCAAAGTCTGGGACGTGCTTCCCTGAGCCTCCACCCTCTCTTCGTATGATTCGCTGGGCCCTAACGTGGATTCTGGGGTCTGCTGACCGCCCCCAGCCAGGGTCCGTGTGGACGCAGCTCTCCCAGTGGGGCTCCATTGGGGAGATGGCTCAGGCACCCCTAAGGTGCCTCATCACTAGGCCCACGTGAACACTGCAGGTTCCGGCGAGCCCTCCCTTCAGCCCACAACAACTGGGCGACCTCAGGCAGATGAGTTAGCCCTTGGAGCGCTGGCGGCTCTGTGGAGTGAAGGTACCAGCTTCCTGGCGTGGCTGTGGAGAGAGCACAGTCGCTGTCGTGAGAGAGGTCCAGGCAGGCACAGGGAGACCTCCCTTCACCCCTGCCGGCAGGGAGGAGACTGAACTTGGGAATTATGGGGAGGAGAAGGGCCCGAGGTCACCCTTCTCTAAGTGTGCTCTGCCTGAACTGCTCCTGTCTTCCCCTGGGGCTATCACAGCTCTGCTGCCACTCCACTGGCTGGGTGTGGCAGAGCGCGTGACTCCTAATGGCACACCTGCCTCCTGGGCTGTGGCTCCCCAACAATGCTGACGGCAACACGGCTGTTATGTGTCAGGCCTCGGGCGCCAGGCCTTGTTCTAAGCACTTTGCGTCACTGTTTTCCTTTAACCCTCACAACCTGATGAAGGAGTAGGTGGCCATTCTCTTTATCCCATCTGACAGAGAAGGAAAGGACAGGGCCATGGCTTTCCCAGCGTCACCCAGGAGAAGGGATGTCGCTGGCCACCTCCCCGACTGTGCTGTATGGCATGAGTCTCCTTGCCGTAGAAAGCAGGCGGAGGCTGAGGCCTCTGCCCAGCCACACACACCTGTCGCCCTGCTCTTTGCCTCCAATATCAGAACACGAATCAGGTCCTCTGCAGGGCTGGGGACAGCCCCTGGGGGAAGAGGCGCTGCGGCCGACCAGTGATCCTTGGGAAGAGCTCTTTATGGCCTTCTCTCCCTCCGAGTGGCTCCAGGGTGCCCTCTGGGGGTGGAGCTGGGTGAGGCAGGATGACAGGATGGTGAATGGAGGACCACTGACAATGGACACCACTGCCCTGGACACGTTGACCTTCCAGATGAAGAACCTCCCCCTTTCCTGTGTACCCGACGGCTCCTCCTCTGCTCGTTCTCCTCCCTCCTATGCCTCAAATGTGCTGCTCCTGGGACGCAGTCTATGACCCGGGTCATTCTCCATCCCCGGCTCCAGCCTTGCTATCGAGTGAGCTGCTCTCCCTCATGGCCAGCAGCCTCTCTTGCCACGCCCTCTCAGCCCCGCTTTGACCACCCCAGATGCAAACTGCCTGAAACCACGCTCCTGCTCCCCACCACCCACCTGGCCTCCTGTCCCTGCTTGGGTCCCCGGTCCCACGCTGTGCACCTCCACCTTGTTCTGCCCACCACACCCACCAGTCCTGCCTCCCTTCCTGCTCCAGCTTCCCTCCACTGCCATTGTCACCACGCTGATCAGCTCACAAAAAAGCCACAAAAAGGGGCCACCCCTGGCTCACTCTGCTGCCCACTGGGTCTCCTGCAAACAGTGTCTCCCCTGACATTCCCAGCATCAGCCCCCCACCTTCAGTGCAGGAATTCATGGGTCTTCCCCACTCCGCCATGTTTCTCCCTGACTCCTGGGCTCCAGATCCCCTCTGCATTTTCCTTGCCACTTGCCTGCCAGGGGCACCGCTCTCCCTCCCTGCCTGGCCACATTGGCCCACGATGCTCAGCACAGGCTCTGCGGCCGGAACGACCTGCCTTTGACTCTGTCCCCATCACTTACCAGCTCTGCCACCTTGGATCAATTTAACCTGTCTGCCTCAGTTTCTCCATCTGTAAAGTGGCATTTCAGGATTTAGATGAGATGATGGTTGCTTAAAAACAGTGCTTTCAGGCAAAGTCTGACCATAGTAAGCACTCCGTTCCCAGGAGTTGCTGTTACTCTGGTCCTTCAAGCCCTCTGCAGATGTCTGCCTCTTCCTCCTGGAAGCCCTCCCTGACCACAGTGACCTCTTCCACCAAGATTTCATGGGTGTCTTGCGCAGCCAAGCTCTGCTGGCCGCCCCTTTATCATCTGGTGCCGCGGGTGCTTCATTTGCAAAATGGGGTTTATGAGTGAGCGGATGTGATGTGCCCTGTTGGTCTTCCTGCTGTCTCATGCGCCTCTCTACCTGTCCCGTGGAAGCACCCTGAGTCAGGAAGAGAGATGCAAGCCTCTGGCGGCACCTGGCACCTGGACCTCACCCTTGGAGCCTGCCCACCGGTCCACAGCAGGAACCTGCAGATCCACTGAACTCTGGGACCTCAATGTTCTTTTAATGCCAAGATCTCAGAAGCTGGTTTGGGAAAGGGAATTCTCAGAAGTGCCTCTCAATGGGGGTGGTGACCCCCAGAGCCCCCTGCCCTGCCCTGAATGCCTTCCTGTTTCTCCCTGCCTCTGCTCTCCTGAGAGGGTCCCTCTCTCCTCTTCCCCGCTATCTGCCCCCAGCTTGGGGAGGGACCCCGGGGCCGCATGCAGCCACAGGAGCCAGAAAGCGGGCACGGCCGCTGACAAGGGCCGGGGGCTGGGGCCGGGTGTTTATCGCCTGTGCCATCGACCCGCACAGCTCGCTGTTTATCTGTCTTCCTGACACACCTAATTACCCAGGTTGCAGCTGCCAGAGCGCTAGCTCTTCCTAAATCACCAGCTCCCGTCCTCCTGTCGCCCAGGCCTGCGGGCCTCTGCCTGCAGAGGGGCTGCCATTGATTTTGCCGTTCCCACTTATGATCTACAAGGCCCTGCATTGCTGTTGCACATTTTACCTTAATTAGTTTATTCTTCGGGGCGTCCCTGGTGCGCTTAGAGGCCAGGAGGCTGGCCACGAAGCCCAGTGCCTGTCCAGACATCAGCACCTTGTGGGAGCAGCGTAGGTCCCACAGATGCTGACGAGTGGTCTGCGGAAAAAAAGAGGGTTCCATGCCAAGTACGTTTGGGAAAGCCTGGGTTAAAGAAAGAAATTAAGCAGGTAATCTGCTGCAGCACTTTTCAAAGTCGTAATAGACTGAGGTCTACTGAGAATCTCCTCAAGATAAACGCGTGTTTCCCAAACTCAGACAATCACAGAATCCTTTCTCCAGGCCACTCCTAGAGACCGGGGTTCCACAAAGCACACTTTGGGAACTGCTGGCCTGGGTGGGCAGGAGGAGTCGGAAATGATGAGGCAAGCCGAGGAGCCCAGTTTCTCTTGTCTGGCTGCAGCAGAACTTGACGGCTGGAGAAATTTCTCCCACTGAGTCTGAAGGTGCCCTTGGAGCTCCCGGTGGCCACCTGGCGTGAGCTGGTGCAGTGTAACCCAGGCTCGCTGGAGGTGCCCAGGCCAAGGAGGTCCTGGTTTGGCAGAGGCAGGTAAGGGTTGCCTGCAGACGGCCAAGGTGGCAGGCTGGAGGTGCAGGGGCGTCCTTGGAGGCCCCCCAGGCACCCAGAAGCAGGGCCGAGCCTGCCATGGCCTCTGGCTCAGCCGCAGGGATGGAAGCCTAGTCCGAGGCCCTTCTCCAGCACTGGGAAGCCTCGAGTGCTTTTGTGCCAGTGTGAGAAACCCCAGGAGGTAGCACACTGTCCTGGGCCCAGGGGAGCTGGGGTAGCTCCACTTATCCCACTTTGTATAAATATTCATGTTGCCTGCAGAAATATTAACACAGCTAATTGGCTGCCGGGCCACCACAGAGGAGGCTGTGGTCTCAGGAGGTCCCCTGCCACCCCCAGAAGCCAGACGCTTTGTCCTGTCCTGTGCTGAGCCACCAAGGGGCCGTTTACCCACTGCTGTCATCCGCACGCTCACTCCCGTCCTCACACTGGTTCACTCTCACTTGTGCTCATCCTCACACTCACTCCCTCACAGACTCCCTGGCTCTGCCCGCACCCTGCAGTGTGTGCCCATGCCTGTAAAGGACCTTGGAGAGTAAGCCAGCTGTTCTGGCCACTCTGGGGGGCCCTGGGCCAGACCTGTCACATGCATCATCTCATTTATGACTTTCAGGACACCTGCATCAGTTACTGTCAGCCCCATTTGCAAATGAAAAGACTGAGGCCTGGATGCAATGGCCTTACCCAAGGTAGACTCTGAGGTGAACTGATATTGCTCATTTGCCCACCCACCCGAGCTCTGCTCCGCGGTCCCACACTGCCTGCCTCCAGCCCGAGCCCGCTGTCTCCTCCCTGGCTGGCCCAGGTTCTCTAAAGCTCACCCTCCCCGACTCCTTCGGTGGCTGCCCTGCCTGGGTCCCCTGTGCTGTACAGCGAACTGTGAGAGTGCTCTGGGCCTCCAGTGACAGGAAGTAGGCCCAGTGTGGGGCGGAGGGCAGAGCACTGCCTCTGTGGCCGCCTGGAAGGGCTTGCGGCTCCAGCCTTGTCCCCAGGACAAGTCTTAGTCAAGAGCGGCCTCCAGAGGCACAAGACCCCTGAAATCGCCTTTGGCGAGGGGTGAGCTGGAGGGCCTTGGCCTCCTTCCTGTCCTCAAGGAGGCCAGGAATCCGACAGAGCTGGCGACCCTGCCCTCCGAGGCTCCCAGCCCACGGACCAGGGACCTCCCAGGGCCGCCCTAACCCTGCATCCCTCTCCAGGCTGAACCACCCCCACCTCTGGCCAAGCTCAGCCTCCTTCCTCAGTGTGGGCTCAGGGACCTACCCACCAACCAGGACCATTTCTTTGGAGATCCAGATTAGGTCCTAGGATCCAGCAGCGAATGCAGGGTGCTCCTGGAGACAGCCGTCTGGCCCAGCATGGCTGTCACAAGGTGGGCAGTGCCAGGCTTGTCACTGCACAGGTGCAGGAGCGCGGCACAGGGTGGGTTCCAGCCGTCAAGGACCCGCCCAGACACACCGCAGCCAAGTACTTCCCACCTGGGTCCCGGGGCCTGGGCAGCTGTCTTCACAGGTCTGGGAGTCTTTCTCCACAACTGATAACACACGTGTGTCCCCAGCAGAGTCTCACCTGCGCGAGGCCTTCCTCGAAGCAAATGCTCCTCCACCTCTGGCTCCGACTGCCTTGTGGCAGGTGCCGGGAGACATAGCCAGAGGTGGGAACTTACAACCAGCCCTCCCTTTCTTCCTCTCTCTAGGGGTGGCCACATACACAGACAAACTGTTCAAGTTCCGCAACAACCGCTGGGAGGACATCCTGAGTGACGAGGTCAACGTGGCCCGTGGCGTGGCCAGCCTCTTCGCCGGACGCTCTGTGGCCTGTGTGGACAGGACGGTGAGTGCAGGGGCGTCTGGGGCCTGGGGAGAAGGGGAAGGCACACAGCTGCCAGGAGAGGGGCCAGCAGGTGACAGTCGTGACAGGGAGCTCCCACAGAGCCTCGCCCGGAGCGGGTGCTGAGCACTGAGCCGAGCCTCGCAGCCCGCGTCGGAGCACACAACTCGCTTCCTTCTCCCCTGCGCCCTCCCAGCAGGGGGAAGCAGGGGGTCATCGCCATGTCCGCTGGGCACTTGAGGGGACTTGGCCAGCCTGAGGACCCAAAATGGGTTAGTGGTCGTAGCTCTAAATCCTGTGCTCATTCTTTCATTCATTCACTCATTCAGCTAACATTCATTAGGTGCCATGGCATGGAGCCACAGGCGCCCATGAACAGACCAAGGCCCGACACAGGGGTTCCCAGGTGGGGGGGGGGGTTCCTGAACGAACAAGTTCTCCACTGCTCAGCGGCTGCTTCCCTGCTCCCCACCCCTCCCACGGGTGTCCGACACAGTGGGTGTGGAAGGCAGGCTCAGTGGGGAGCTCAGGAGCAGCTAGCTTCGGCCATCTGCCCTGTGGGGTTGGGGGTGCGGGTGGTTGCCTGCCAGGCTCTGGTCCTGGCAGGCCCAGCCGGAGCCCAAGCCGTGCGGTGCAGGTGATTTATCCCTCCTGTCACCTGCTCCCCTGCCGCCCACCTCCCTGGCCTTCTAAACAGTCGTCACTAAACCGGGGCCCCAGCTGCTGCCAGCTTCCACGGGAGCGGCTCTGTCCCCGTTCCGAGAGCTGGGGCAAGGGGGTCGGCGCGCCTCGGGATCGCAGCGGCACCGAGGGGATTGGGGATTCAGTGCGAAGCTTCGCAGTAGCGGCCTCCAGGCCTCGGGAGAAGGCAGGTGCCAGGTATAAATATTTATTTCTTAACAAGCTGGTGCTGGGAAGAGAAGCCAAGCTGGGCTGTGAAGCCACATTTAGCCCTGACCTGAATCTGTGCCACCTGGATGCCTGCCCAGTGGGCGGGGCTGGGGAGCGGCTCGCCGAGCAGCCCCGGGAGTGAGGAGGGCCTGGGCGCACCAGGCCTGCTGACAGCTGGGGGCCTCTTCCCCATTCCCTGACCCCCAGCCCCGCTCCCTGCCTCGCCTGGTCAGTGGGAAGTTTCCCAGAGGACTGAAGGAGAGCCATGAAGGGCATGGCGCAACGCACTCTGTGCTGAGAAGGCCATCCGCACACCTACGCCCGTAGGACAGAGGCACGAGGGAGACCAAAGTCGCACTGCTCCCCAGGAAGGCTGCTCAGCCCCCAGGGTCCAGCCACCACCTGAGCCACGCCTGGGGTCTGCGCGCTGTGCAGGGAGGAGCAGGCAGAGGCCAAGGCCGGGGGAGCTGAGAGGCAGCAAAGCACGTGGTGTGGGGAAACCCAGGAGCGCTGACACAGCCGACAACTGGCAGTCAAAGGCACGATGTGCCACGCCCTGTGCCCAGTGACTCACGCCTGTCTGAATCCATGCAATGAGCCAGTGAGGCAGGTGCTGTCGCATCCCATTGGACAGATCCGGAGTGGGCTGTGAGCAATTCAGCAGCTTGGCCTTAGTCATACAGCACACGGCAGGCAGAGGAAGAGCAGGAACTGAGCCCCGCCCACCGCTGCTACCCTGCCTAGGGGGTGAAATGACACCCACACAGGTTCCTAACCAGGGGTGCTCACACAGCATTCCTCATGCCAGTTGTCCTCGGCCCCACAGTGCTCACTGGGGCCTTGTAGGCTGTCCACCTGCTCAGTGGTTCTCTAAGTGTGGTCCCTAAGCCACCAGCGTGAGCACTGTTAGAAATGCAGATGCTGGGGCTGGCGCTGTGGCGAAGCAGGTAAAGCTGCCGCCTGCTGTGCTGGCATCCCTCCCATATGGACGCCGGTTCAAGTCCCAGCTGCTCCACTTCTGATCCAGCTCTCTGCTATGGCCTGGGAAAGCACTAGAAGGTGGCCCAAGTCCTTGGGTCCCTGTACCCACATGGGAGACCCAGAAGAAACTCCTGGTTCCTGGCTTCAGATTGCCCCAGCTCTGGCTGTTGTGGCCTTTTGAGGAGTGAACCAGCAGATGGAAGACCTCTCTGTCTCTCTCTCTGCCTCTGCCTCTCTGTAACTCTGCCTTTCAAATAAATAAATAAATAACTATGTTTAAAGAAGAAGAAGAAAAAAGAAAGAAATGCAGATGCTGGGACTGGCATTGTAGTGTGGCAGGTGAAGGCCCCGCCTGCAATGCCAGCATCCTGTATGGGCGTGTCCCAGTTCATGTCCCAGATGCTCCACTTCCCATCCAGCTCCTGCTGCTGGCCTGGTAAAAGCAGTGGAGGATGGCCCAAGTGCTTGGGCCCCGGCTACCTACATGGAAGACCTGGATGAAACTGGTTCCTGTCTTCCGGCTTCCACCTGGCCTAGTCTTGGACATTGCAGCCATCTGAAGAGTGAACCAGTGGATAGAAGAGTCTCTGTGCCTCCAGTTTTCAAATAAATAAATAAATCTTTAATAAAAAAAGAAATGCACAAGCTCAGGCCTGCCCCCCAACCTAGGGGTCAGGGGAGGGGTTCAGTTAGCCCTGTTAGCCCACGTGACTGTGATGCTACATCTGGGAGCCAGGGCACCAGACGAATAGCCCAGCCCCACGGCGCTGTTCCCTTCCTCTCCACTCCCCCTCCTACTCATCCTCGGCCCCAAACCTTGAACCCCCGCCTGCCCTGCATCTTCGGCCGTCTCATCACTCGCCAGCCCCTGGATAGGCTCCAAGCCAGCGATCTCTTACAAGAAGCGTTGCCTGATCGATAATGATGATGCCTCATGTTTATATAGCATTTTCATCTTTTCAAAGACCTTTCACATACGTTGTCTCATCCCATCTTCTCAGCACCCCTGCCAGAAAGCAGGCGGAATGCGATCCCCATTTAACATGTGACAGAATGCAGCGGGAGGCCGTGCGGGATTTGCCCAAGGACGCAGAGCCAGTGAGGGCCCCACCTGGACTGGGACCCAGGTAGATCACCCTAGACCAGTGGTTCTCCAAGTGGGGTCCCGGAACGACAGCATCCAGATCACTGGGACCTCTCAGAGCCCACCCCACCTCCTGACTCAGAAACGGCGGTGGGGCCGGCAGCTGCAGCTCTTTTCTTGAGATTTACTCTACTTATTTGAAAGGCAGAATAACAGCAGGGGTGAAGGGTGGAGAGAAAGGGATTTTCCACCCACTGGTTCACTCCCCAAATACCTACAACAACCGGGTATGGGCCAGGCCAACGCCAGGAGCCCCAAACTCCATCTAAGTCTCCCATGTGGGTGCAAGGGCCCAAATGCTTGGGCTTCCAGTGCTTTCCCAGGTGCATTAGCAGGGAGCTGGATCTTAAATGGAGCAGCCGGGACTTGAACCATTGCTCATATGGGATGCTGGCATCACAGGTGGCAGCTTAAGCCGCTGTGCCGCGATGCTGGCTCCCAGCATGTGTGTCTGCACAAGCCTCCAGTGGATTCTGATGCAGAATGTGAGAGCCCCTGGCCAGGACCTAGAGCTGCAGAAGCTCCTCCTTCCTCTGGAATCATCGCCCCTTGCCAGAATCACTGTGGTCAAGTCCCATGCGGGCTTCTGCAATCTCCTATCACGTAAGCCATCAGTGTTTATCCATTTTATCACCCCAGCAAGTTGAAGCAAGGAGCTTCAGTAAGGTATCACCGGACTATATAAAGACCCTGGTTTCTAGCAGAATGCACTGCAGACCATTTGCACTTAATTGCCCACTGGTTGATGAGCTTGCTAACAGCTGGTGGGGTCGGGAGCGGCTCACAGTGGCGCGCTTTCCCCGCGGCCCCCTCATTCTCTCTCCATCCAGTCATTCCACACACACACACACACACACACACACACATACACACACCAAACTCCTGTGATAGGAAGAACCTTGCAAGAAGCCAACGTGGTGTAAAGCAAGGTGTAGTTGTCTCAAACTGGGAACTACATGGGTCTCCTTCAAATGCAGATTCTGATTCTGCATGTCTGGGCTTCTGTTCTCTGCCTGCTCCCAGAAGTCACCGGTTTTGCTGGTCTAAGGCCCACTTTGAGTAGCAAGATCTGTGTGGCTCCCTGGGTAGCAGGCCGGAGACTTGGGTAACTAGAAGAGGGGGCAGGGAAGTCTTCAGGGGCCAGCTTTGTCGCCTTCTCCAGCTTCGCACCTTGACACTGCCTGCCTTGCAGTTCCTACTCCAGCAACACTGGACCCGAGCTGCTGCGGTCTCCCTGGGTGCATCACTCTTGCTCATCTTTGCCTGGAAGCCTTTTTCCCCTCCACTTCTCCTGGCTGAGACTCCCCTGGGGAAACCTTTTGTTCTCCGAGGGAGGTGCTCTGCCTCTGGGCTGGCAGCTCCTCCTCCGAGCTCCGGGACATTCTATCCACAGTCTCTGCCACTTACTCCAGTGGTTGCAGGTGCACCCACATCCCTCAGGACCCCCTGAGCTCTCGCCTGGGCCTCACCCACCAGTCAGACTCCCTTGGCTCTCAATCAGTGTCAGTGAAGCAAACGGCCCCTAAAAACGTGTAAAATCAGCAGGTGGTTAGATGGGATGAAAATTCTGGTCATGGGCCGGCACCGCAACTCAATAGGCTAATCCTCCACCTTGCGGAGCCGGCACCCCAGGTTCTAGTCCCGGTCGGGGCACCGGATTCTGTCCCGGTTGCTCCTCTTCCAGGCCAGCTCTCTGCTGTGGCCCAGGCAGGCAGTGGAGGATGGCCCAAGTGCTTGGGCCCTGCACCCGCATGGGAGACCAGGAGAAGCACCTGGCTCCCGGCTTCGGATCAGCGTGGTGCGCCGGCTACAGCGGCCATTGGAGGGTGAACCAACGGTAAAGGGAAGACCTTTCTCTCTGTCTCTCTCTCATTGTCCACTCTGCCTTTCAAAAAAACTAAATAAAATAAAATAAAATAAAATAAATTCTGGTCATGGTGCCATAGGGTAAGAAAGAGAAGCAGGCAGAGAGGGCTGGGAGAGTGATGGGAGCGCGGTCCCGTTGCCTGGCACCCGGCTATTCCTCTGTGTCCTCTGGCCTTTCAAGCCAAAACCACCCACAGACAGGGACCTTGTCCTAAGTGCCCCCTAGCAGGCCACCTTGTACACAGTAGGTGCTCAAGAAATGTTTGCTGTCTGATTACTCGGAAGGAAGCGGTGAGAAGAGTGAGAGGAAAGCTAGAATACTGATTTAGGAAGTGTGCATCTCTCGGGAAGGAGGAAGCATCTACGGAAAAAATAACACTGTTCTAATAACAGGCAGCAGAGAATCTTTCAGCAGCACTGTTTTGGACGAGAGAATGACTCCAGCAAAGAGGGGCTGGTGCCCAAGGCCTCTCCTGGGTGCATAGAGGGGGAAGATGCCCACGACAGCGTTCTAGAGGCAGAAGCAGTGAGAGCTTTCTTTCTGCTATCAAGGGGGGAAGAAGGGACTGGGAGGCAGAAGGAGGACCGGGGTCCGGGAGGGGAAAGGGAGGTGGCTCAGGAATTTGCTTGTCATCTTGGCTGGGGTGAGCTTGGACGGGGTGGGGGTCGTGAGAGAGTGAGACAGAGCTGAGAATGATGGGAATTGGTGGATCAATCAATCAGCAAATATTTATTGAGCAGCTACCCTGGCTGGCAGCTGGAGCGAGCGCAGCTGGAGGGAGGCACATTAGAAAATTGTCTATAAAAAGGTGGCTGTGGGGGAGAGGGAGGGGTGTGTTCTACCGGAACAGGATGGGAGGAGGAGCCCGCTGCTGCTCCGCTGGGCCACTCTGGGGGTGGCATTCACATTGCAGCCTTGGAGAGCAGCCCCTCTGGACTGCTCCAGCCCCGTGTGCACTGCCCGCTGAGCCCAACCCCCGCGCCTCAGTGGGGGCGGGGCAGCTGGGGACAAATGGTGCAGAGCCAAGGCGGGCTGCTCACCCCACTCCCTCCCTTGTTCCCCCCAGGGCTCCGGACGTTACTCTATCTACATTGCCAACTATGCCTACGGCAACGTGGGGCCTGACGCGCTCATTGAGATGGACCCCGAGGCCAGCGACCTCTCCCGGGGCATTCTGGCGCTCAGAGACGTGGCTGCCGAGGCTGGGGTCAGCAAGTACACAGGTATGCAGAGTGACTGTGCAGGCTGTGGGCTGGGGGTCAGGGCCGGGCCCCTGCGAGCCTGGCTCTGATTCTCCAGAGACCACAGGGAGCAGGTGTGCCCATGTATTGAAGCTGAATTCTTTCTGAGAGGATTCGTTCTGAGAGGAGGAAGGGAGGGGAGGGGAGTGCTGCAGAAGGCTCCTCCACCCCTGCCAGGTGAGATCCTTGGCAGGTGCCAGCCTCAGGGGGTCCGGTGGGGACAGCAGGCCCAGGGGTTTGTGGGAAAGTGGGGTGAGGCACCAGCTGCTCCCTGGAGCCTCCTGCGCATTCCCTGCCCTACCCCATGAGGTTCTGCAGGAGAAACAAAGGGTGACATTTAAATCACTCTTTGGTGCCCAACAAACAGCAGATGAAATTATTTACTTACACGTAAGCAGCCCCAGTGGAGGGCTAAATCCCCGTACATCGGCGGAGTCCGGTCATGGATAACTGAGCTCAGCGGATCGTGTTCCTGTTTCCAGAGCTCCCCTTTCTGGAAGGCCCATTGCCCGCTTGGCTCTCGGGGCGGTGGCGGGGATCGGGGGGAAGGACCTCGGCCAGAGTCTGCCAGGGGACCTGTCCAGGGAGGCCACGGCTGCTAGCCACACTCTGATAACCCACAGAGGCAGCCCACTGAGGGCAGAGCCGTCCCAGTTCCGGGTTTGCGTTCCAAAAATCAGGAAGCCAGGCTGTGCACAGCAGTGTCTGGGGAGCTCCAGCCTCACTTGGGATACACAGATGCTCCCGCTGCTCGATCTTCCCAGCGAATCCGTCCCATCTTGGGTAGCGACGCCCAAGCGGCAGCCCCCGCCTCTGAATCCTGGGGCCAGAAGGATACTTGGAGTGGGGGGACTGGGCGTCATGTGGGCCATCCCCCTGCTTCCGGACACGGCCGTCATCTCAGCGCCCTACCCAGAAAAGGCGGCCGCTGCCTCCCCCGGGTTCGTGACGCCTTTCTCCAGCCAAGTCTCCACCGTGGTGAGCGGTGGAGATTAATGTCAGCCTGTCTGACAAAGTTTGTGGGGACAAATGACTGAACAATAAAATAGTTTGCACGGCTCAGGCCCCATCAAAGTGCCTGAGAGCTCCGTGCGAGAACGTACGGCAGGACGGCCGAGTGTTGGTAATAAACCATGTTTCCCTGGGAGAGGGAATAAACATGCAGGCGCTTCAGCCGAGATTTGTACAGTCGATTTTTTTCCCAAATAGACCCCCGTTCCGTGCACTGGGCTGGCTTGGCAATTAAGTGCCTTGATCTTGCAGGAGGAGGGGAGGGGGGTGAAGCACTTGAACATGATGCCACGGAACTCAGCCGAGGCACGGAGAGCGGGTGATACAGAGAATAAAAGAACTCGGAAGGTCGCAGCATGGCTTGGGGGGAGAAGGGGGCGCTGTTCACGCTGGCTGGGCTGGCATGGAACCGAGGGGAGGGAGGGAGGGGGCCGAGAGGAGACAGCTGAGGAGCAGGCATGGGGCTGGGAGCGCCAGCCAACTGTGCGAGGCTGTGCTGGGCGCACGGTGGCTCAAGGAAGGGAGAGGAGCTTCTGCAGAGGCATGGAGGGAGGCCGGGGCAGCTGGCGTGCCCAGAGGATGCATCGCGGCGGCGCTGCCGACTTCCAGAGCCATTTGGCCAACAGGAAGCTATTTGGCCCAGCAAGTTACTATTCTCTCTGCCCGCCTTCCCCAGCCCGCCAAGTCCCCCCAACACTGCCCTGCAGCCCCTCCTTGTCGCTCTGCGAACGACACATGGACATCTGGCTGGAAACCTAGCCCCTGAGCCCCCAGAAATGGACCCCAAACGTAAGGGCCACCATGCTGAGCCTGGCCTGATGGCTGAGGCTCTGGGCACGTGGCCAGTACTCAGCACCAGGCCAAGTGCCAGGGATGGGTAGAATCCTGAGCAGGCTGAGGGGAAAGCAAGCCACGGCCAGATGTGCACTCAGGGAGCCAAACCCCACAGCACCCACCTGCTGCGCAGCTGCGGGAGGGGGGAGACCCTGCCATTTTACAAAGCCACAGACCAAGGCCCAGAGAGGAGAAGGCACCGCCCAAGGTCACACAGGAGAGAACCAGCAGTGCGAGCCCCCTCCTGGTGTGTGACCCTCTCCGTGACCGTGACCACCAGCCTGCACCTGCTGCAGCCTGTAGGGCTGAGGGGCTGGCGGAGGGGAAGGCTGCGCGCCCACTGAGAATGCAGCCTCCGGGGCTGGAGCTCAGGACTTGAACAAGGGCCCCAGGTTGTGGTGGCCACAGAGGCCGCCTGCTGCGGTGCTCGGGGCAGCAGCGGGGAGGCCAAGTCACGCTGGCTGCAGGTCAGGCACCAGTGTCACCCGCCCTGCCCCGTACACCAGCTGTCCCGCCCCACGGGAGGGGGAGGGGAGGCCTACTCGTAGACGCTATCGATTGGGGCGGCTGCCACTCTGCTGGGTCACAGTGCCATCTAGCGGCCACTGTGCCCATTCTCCGGGGACTCTGCCTCTGGAGGGCAAGGAGTAAGAGCAGCTGGCACTCTTAGGCGCAGCCACAAAACCACTCCCCCATCTCCTGGTTCCCTGAGAGCCCGGGATCCTAACTTCCCCAGCTGCCCACAGCCTCTTGGAGCCAGGATGGTGCCAGGAGCTGTCCTGCCTGGAAGCCCTGAGAAGTGTGTGCTCACCAGGACCAAGGGCCTGGAACCAGAGGAGGGGGATTGTGGGAACCAAGAGTCCTGTGCTGCCTTCCACAGCCCGGCGACCTTGGACAGGTCCCTCGGCCTCTCTGAGCGTTCAACTGCAGCCTAGCAGAGCAGCTGCTGGGCGCAGATCCCACCCCACTCCACTGGCCGCTAGTCCAGGCAGCAATGGGCAAGTTCAACCTCTGTAGCTGGGTCTTCTCTCCTTCCCAACCGGAGTGCTGTGAGAATGAAAGGAGGGAGCTGGGGTGTGCCTGGTGCATGGCCTGGCACACAGGCAGTGCCTGCCCAGTGTAGCTGCCATGGAGTGGCCCCAGAGCCCTGTGCAGGCATCTCCTGGTCACAGGAGGCCCGGGGGTCACACAGAGGGGCAGGCCCAGCCCCACCCTGCAGACTGTGTGCCCTGCCTGCCCGCCAGCCCGGCCAGGATCCCCCCTTCCCTTGACCCTGGGTCCCCGAAGCTCCCCACCCCCACCCCTGCCAGGAACGCTGTGTTTTGGCCTCACCCTTTGAGGCAGCATCTGTCCGGGCTACAAGGTGGTAATTAAAGAAGCCTTAAAAGAAATTTGGAAAGAAAATGCAGGTGGATTTATGGTGCAGGGTGGGGAGTTTTGCTGTTGGCCGGGAGCAGTGTGAACAAAGCGAGGGCAGCTCTGATTTATAGGAAGTCATTACCGGAGGAGACGGAGACGCCGAAGCCCAGCTGAGGCCCCCTGGCCGAGCCCCATAGCAGCTCAGCCGGGACTGCGGGGCGGGGGGCCGCCGGGCACTCGGCTTCCCGGGGGGAGCCCAGGCAGCGGAGGAGGCGGGGCTGGGGCCCAGGCCCCCCAGGGGCACGGCACGGTCCCCAGAGCCCAGGAGACACAGGGACTCTTTCCCTGCACGTCAGGCGGATGCCGACAAACACAGATCTGTGTAGAACTGTAATCCTGTATTCATTTTTCTCAGCTAACAAAAGGGAGTTTAAAGATGCATCAGGCCTATGGTGGCCGCTCGGGGCCACACCCCTGGGCCTGCCCGCACCAGTCCCTCCTCCATGGAGACACAGCTCTAGGAGAAATGTTTGGGAAGCCATGGGTTTGGGTTGTGACTCCCCTGCCTGTTGACTGTGACTGCGCCACCCTTGAGTCCAGTGGCAATGCAGGGGTGAGGCCTTGGGGCGCTGTTGGTGATGCAAGGTTTCAGTGAGCTAAGAGGACTGAGTTCAAGTGCGCTGTCGTGTAACAATGGGTTTTGCTATTGCACATTTTGCTAAGAGTGCACATTAGATGTTCCCGTCACAAAAAATATAATTGTGGGGTAACGCGTGTGCTGACTGCCTGGGTTCAGCCTTCCATAACAGCCGTACGGTGTTGGGCGGGCACTCCGCCCAGCAGGCAAGGTGCCCACATCCTGTGCCTGAGTCCCATACCTGCCTCCGGCTCCTGACCCCAGCTTCCTGCTCACAGGGGCGCTGGGAGGCGTCTGGGGATTCCTAGCAGCCGTGCAGGAAACCTAGATGGTGTCTCCAGCTCCCAGTTTCAGTCCTGGCCCCAGCTGTGGAAGGCATTTGGGGAATAAGCCAGTGGTTAGGAGAGATAGATGATAGATAGATAGATAGATAGATAGATAGATAGATAGGAAGATAGAAAGATAGATAGATAGATGATAGATAGATCATTAGGTCGTTTTAAAAGAATATGTTGTACCTGATAAATATGCACAATTTTTTATCTGTCAATTTTAAACAAGGAAGACACAGTGACGAGCTGTCCCCCGTGCTGTGAGAAGCCGAGATGAGCTGAGTGTGTGGCGCCTGGCGTGCGGGACTGCAGGGCTGGAGCTGCCCCTCCCTTACCCGCCCTCTCACCCCAGCCAGCTCCTTCTGGAGGTGCACGCGGAGAGAAGGGGCCTCCTTCCTGCGGCCACCAGTGAGCTGCGGTGGGCTCTCCCCCTCAGGGGTCCTCCCGCCCACTTCCCTCCCCTCCCCCTGCAGGGCAGGGCAGGAGGGCCAGGTGGGGGGGTGGCAGTGCCCTGTTTAACGCCCTCCATCATGTAGCAGTGGAGCCCTACCCAGCATCCGAAGACTTCCATGGGGCTAGGAAATAGCAACTCCAGCATCAACACAGTGTTTCTCTGTTTTTAGGGTTTTTCAGGAAATTTAGGATGAGAGGGTCTGTTACCATCCTGCTTTTTTTTTTTAATGTTCTGATGAGTTTATTAAGGATTTACTTATTTATTTGAAAGTCAGAGTTACAGAGAGAGAGAAGGAGAGCCAGAGAGAGAGAGGTCTTCCATCCGTTGGTTCACTCCCCAAATGGCCGCAATGGCCAGAGCTAAGCCAATCTGAAGCCAGGAGCCAGGAGCTTTATCCGGGTCTCCCATGTGGGTGCAGGGGCCCAAGGACTTGGGCCATCTTACACTGCTATCCCAGGCCATAGCAGAGAGCTGGATCGAAAGTAGAGCAGCCAGGACTGGAACTGGCACCCATGTGGGATGCTGGCACTGCAGGCGGCAGCTTTACCCGCTACTCCACAGTACTGGTCCCCATCCTACTTTTTTTTTTTTTAATTTTTTTATTTATTTGAAACACAGAGTTACAGAGAGAGAGAAAGAGATCTTCCATTTGCAGGAATCATCGGCCAGCCCATTTCTCCTGTGGTCCACCCTGGAGGACACATTCATTGGACAGGAAAGCTGGAAAGAACGTTGGAGACCTTTTTCCCCACCCATTTTACAGGGCAGGAGACTAAGGCCTGGAGGACACACTTCCCACATTTCTGCAGCTGGCGCAGGGTAGAGCCAGGGAGGAAACCACAGGCCTTTGCTTGTCACCACCAGTCCCTGTGCTGCCCCCTCCCCCTCGTCCTCAGACCACAGTTTGCATCAGCCCCTCCTACAACTTGCCCCCTCCCTACAACCATCCCCTCCCCCATGCTTTTTACTTCTGGAGTCCCTGGGGACTAGGTGTAAGCTGAGATGGGTCACCTGCCACTGAGTTGTGCTAGGCAGAGTCTGCATCACCCAAGTGCCGGCCTTTAGTTCACACAGCCAAGGCTGCCCCATGGGCTTGGGCCCAAGGAGCAGACCATCAGAGCCAGTGCTGCAATGTGGCAGGAGAACATGGGGTGCCCTCAGGGAGGGATGGCGGGGGGGGGGGGGGGGCATTTATACCCCAACTGCAGACCGAGGCGGCCTTTGAAGCGTGAAAGTGCTGGGGGAAAATAAAGGCGTATTATTCACCCAGCAGGTGGTAAATAGTCCCAGCTAATGACTGTGTGGCACCTGACATTTTCCAAGGTACCTTCCAAAAACCAGCTCACTTAGTATTTATGACAGCCCTGAGAAGGAGCGATTATTATCGTCAATCTCACGTTACAGGTGAGAAAACAGAAGCCAGAAAGGGTCGGTGATGTGCCCAAGGTCACACAGCTCACACTTGCACTTACTGATCACCAGCCCAAGCCTCCAGCCTCAGCTGGGGAGCCGTGTGTCCCCAAGAGAATGTGCTGGCCTGCAGTGAACAAACATCTGCATCTGATGGATGCGAGCAGAGTTCACTGCGTTAGGACGTTGTTCTCCAAGGCTCAACACGGCTGTCCCCAGGTGCCCTGGGGAGCCCCTTGTGTGTGCTGAACCTTAGGAGGTGTAGGAGAGGCTGACAAAGGAGGAAGAAGAGGGGCGGGTGTTTGGCACCACGGTTACGACGTCTCTCGGAACACCTGTGTCCCCTATGGAAGGCCTGCGTTCAAGTCCCAGATGTGCTGATTTCCGTTTCCTGCCGCTGCGCGCTCTGGGAGGCAGAAAGACTCAAGTACGTGGGTCTCTGCCACCCCTGTGGGAGACATGGATGAAGTTCCTGGCTCCTGACTTCAGCCTGGCCCAGCCCCAGCTCTTTCAGACATGTGGGAAGTGACCCAGCAGATGGGAGATCTCTCTCTGTCTCCCTCCCTCTCTCGGTCATTCTACCTTTCAAAAAGGAAGGGAGGATGGAAGAGAGAGACGAGAGAGGGAGGTGGGAGGAAGAAGAGGAAAGGGAAGGTTCTAATAGCTGCTGAACGAGACAGAGAACAGGCAGGGAGTAGGAGAGACAGGCTCCATGTACCACAGGTAGGTAGGCTTGCTTGGCTTGAAGACCTGGAAGTTGGTTTCCCCTGTGGCATCGGTGGGAGGTGCGGACACCTGGCTGCCCCTGTCTCCGAGTGTAGTTGGGGCCCCTCCCTGAGGCGGCTGGGGCTGGTGCCCAGGAGGCGGGCTCCCTGACTGTCGGCTCACCTGCTCCCCAACTGCACAGCCAACTTGCCAAGAAGGAGTTGTGGGTAACATCTCTGTTATGGTCCAGTTGCCATGGCAATAAATTGTCACTAATTAGTAGTGTGGTTACCATGGCAATTTTCTAGTAATTACAGGTTACAAATGGTGCGAGGCTTCAACCCAACCCAATTAGTTAATTAGAAAGATTTAGAAATTTGTCCAAAAGGGAAATAACCTGCTTTGCAGAAAATGAAGGGAATGTGTCACGGCTTGGGAGCCAGAGGCAGAGAGGAAACTGGAGGATGCAGAGTGGAGAAGAAGGATGGAGGCGCACGGCGGCGGGTCCCTGGGCGCCGCCTGGAACCTCCGGAGGCCTGGCCAGGGCCAGTGCTTTCTCACGGAAGCCAGCCCCGGCTGGAATTGGGCAGGACCAGGGCAGGGACAGCAGCCAGCAGCCACTCAGTGGCCCCTCTTTTAATGGGCAGAGGTGGCGCCCAGGGTGCGGCTGAGCACCCTTCCTGCTGGCCTTGGAAACACCCCCGAAAGCCACCCCACCCCAAACCCCGTGGAAAGCAGGTGCTGTACCTCGGAGGATGCGCCCCAGGAACGATGGGGACCATGAGGCTGGTTTCGGGAGGCGTGGGCACTCTCGATGGAAGCACAGGGCCCGGCGGATGCTAGCAAGGACTCCGACCTTGAGAGTGAAAAGAGTGGCCGTGCCCTTGCCCAGCCATCTCCCTGGCCGTGAATGCCAGCACCAGGGGGCAGGCTCCGTGATTTCCTCCAGTGCCATCTTGCAAAGCAGAGAGAGCCCTTCTCACGTTAGCACAGGGGCCTTAGGAAGCCGTCAGCCCCGGACCACGGTGGGTGGCTGGGGGCCTGGCCAGCATCACACAAGTCTGCCGGGGTCTCACCTGGTTTTTTAAAAGGCAAGTTCCGCAGCCCCCTGGCGACTGCAGCCCCTGGCAACTGCTCTTCCTCCGCTGAGCAGCCCTTGGAGCAGTGCTCTTAGAACGTGACGTGATGGTGCCGTACACCACCAGGGGTCTTGTTAGGGCGCAGGGTCTGATCCAGGCGGGGCCCCTCGCTGTGGCACCCGCAGCTGGTCTGCGAAGCCCTTTCTTAGATTCCATTTCATTTCTTAAGCTGTCAATCACTGTGTGGAGTTGTCATGTACAACATGATGTCTTATAAGATGTCTACGCTGTGCAATGACTACATCGGGCTAATCCACATTTGCCTTACTGCACACACTTCGTGTTGAGAATATTTAAGCTCCCCTAGTCACTTCAAGTATAGGAGCATCTTCGTGAAGCTCATGGAAAGTGCGTATTATGAAACACTGTGCATGGATTTCAAAAAAAATGTACATAAAAATAAGCATCTTTTCACTCCATGTTCCATGAACTTTATGCGGTCCCCTTGTACTGGCTGTACTGATCCTGAGGTCCCCTTGTTCCTGGTTGGTAACTGTAGTCAGCAAGTTGTCCGCAGAGCTCATGAACACCTATCCTCTGACCAACATGTCCCCAGCTCGCCCAGCCCCAACCGCAGCCCCTGGAAACCATTGCACCCTGTGTGTCTGTGAGTGCCACTTTTTCAGGCTGCACCTGCAGTATCTGCCCCTGGGCTGGCTTCTTTCTCTTGGCGTAACGCCCTCCGGGTCCATCCACGCTGTCACAAAGACAAGACCCTCTCTTTTCAGACTGAATAATAGTCCATTGTGTGTCTCTGCCACATTTTCTTCTCGAGGGTTATTTTTGCTTTTTAATTGACACGCAATGTTTGTACATATTTATGAGGACCATGTATACAATGCAGAATGATCAGATCAGGGTGATTAACGTTTCATCTCTTATCATTTCTTTGTCTCTGTTTTCTTTACCCATTCATCAGCTGATAAACACCTAGGTTGATCCTGTAGCTTGACACTGAACTGTGCTGTAATAAACATGTGAGTGCAGATGGCTTCAACATACTGATTGCAGTTCTGTTGGGTGTGTACCCAGGCACCATGTACGTGCCTTTCCTTTTCATGGAAACGCCATCCCCCAATGCCATGACTCGGAGGGTTGCTCTTTCCCCTGACAATGGGTCATGGGCGCTCCTCCAAGTCCAAGTTCGCAGACTTGCCCAGGCTTTCCAGTGGCCGAAGACCGGTCTGCAGCATGGATGCGCTGTAGCCCATAGGATTGCTGGCCCATAGGACAATCTATTTTTAATTTCCTTTTTTATAAGATTTATTTTATTTATTTGAAAAGCAGAGTTACAAAGAAAGAGGGAGAAATACACAGAGAGACAGAGGACTTCATCCACTGGTTCACTGCCCAAATGACCGCAATGACCAGGTCTGGGCCAGGCCAAAGCTAGGAGCCAGGAGCTTTTTCCAGGTCTCCCGTGTGGGCGCAGGGCCCCAAGCACTTGAGCCATCCTCCGCTGCTTTCCCAGACCCGTTAGCAGGGAGCTGGATTGGAAGTGGAGCAGCCAGGACTCGAACCGGCAGCCATAATTCACGCCTGCACTGCAGGCAGCAGCTTAACCTGCTGTGCCACAGCACCGGCCCCTAGTTTTGATTTCTTGAGGAGCCTCTAGACTGTTTTCCATACTGACTGTGCTCATTCCCATTCCCGTCAACAGTACAAGGATTCCCTTCCCTCCACACTCGCGCTGACACTTGTAATCTTTAGTCTTTTTTAGAATTCCCGTTCTAACAGGTATCTCTCACCTCGTTTGATCCTCTCAAAACCCCTGAAGTGGAAAAGGCGGGACAGTCTCTGTCCACTTCACAGATGGGAAAACGGAGGCTGAGAAAGTAACAGAACTTGCCCCAGCCCGCACGACCTGTGCAAAGCCAAGCTGGGACTGGAACCCATGTCCCGGTCCCGGCCAGGCGGCTTTCTGCACTTCATTCCCAATGCGTAGGGGCGGCGGGCCGGGCGAGCACAGCGGCTGTGTTGAAGCCCGCTGGCTGGGGCCGGTGCGCTCGGCACGCGCTAGGGCTGGACTTCCTGACACGGGCAGCTCACGCTTGATCTTGGAGACTTCAAAGCCTAATGTACAGCTGGCTTGATTTCTTTCCTTTTTAAATATATGCTTTATTGGATTCTTTCCCTTTCAAACTGCAGGAGCAATTCTTGTTGCAACCAGCCAAACAATGCAGAGACGTTCAAAGAAAAGGCCACTACCGCCTCGCCTTCCCTCCCCAATCCTCCTGGTTTTTTTTTTTTTTTTTTGCAGCGTGGGGCGTGACCTGTCCCACTTTCCCTGAACTTGAACAAGCTTGCGAGAGCACGTATATTCAGAAACACCATGTACGTGCCTTTCCTTTTCATGGAAACGCCATCCCCCAGTGCCATGACTCGGAGGGTTGCTCCTTCCCCTGACAATGGGTCATGGGCACTCCTCCAAGTCCAAGTTCGCAGACTTGCCCAGGCTTTCCAGCGGCTGAAGACCGGTCTGCAGCATGGATGCGCTGTAGCCCATGGAACCAGCTTGCTGTTGATGCACACGATTGTCTGCTACGTCAGACGCAGCAAAGCGAGCGGCCTGGTCCTGTGCCTGGAGCTGGGGCCTATTCCTGTGGGACACACCCAGCATATGTGGTCAGCGGATGTGGGACTCGGACTGGGGTGGAGGAGGTGGTCAGGTGCACCTGCGATTTGAGCAAAGCTGGGCTTAGGATGATGTGAGTCGGCTGTTCTCTGTGGAGGGACAGGAGGGGCAGCGCCCTGGCCTGTCGCTAGTGCACGCTTGCATTTCTTTGACACACAGCGATGTGGCTCTGGTCAGCCTCAGCCTCTGTGCTGTCTGTCTCCACTCAGGTAATGGGAGACGATGAGCCTCCGGGCAGTGTCTGGAAGGTCAGAGTTGCCACCCCCACCCCAGGGCCCCACCTCCTCTGCAGCTTTGCCAGGCGGCAGGGGCAGCCCCCATGCTGCAGGCCGCTCCGGGCTCTGCCTCTGCTGCTCACTGGGGGTCCGTGTGCCGTCCTAGGGGGCCGAGGTGTCAGCGTGGGCCCCATCCTCAGCAGCAGCGCCTCGGACATCTTCTGCGACAACGAGAACGGCCCCAACTTCCTCTTCCACAACCAAGGCAACGGCACGTTCGTGGACGCCGCAGCCAGCGCCGGTGAGTGCCCCGCAGCCCCGCCCCCTCCGGCAGGGGCCTCCCCCGCCTCAGAGAGGTCGGAACCGGCACAGTCTCCTCAGAGTCCACGTCACCCGCAGCCCGGCTGCTGGGAAAGGGGGTCTGGGCCTCCTGACCGTGACATCTCCCCCGTGACTGGAGTTGGCCGGTAATCCTCAGAGACCAGCTTGTGTCTCTCAGCCTCAGTTTCCCTTCTTGGCTGCCTCTCCATTTGGTCTTAAGCATTCGGTGTAATCCAGTCACCACTGATGGAACCCCTGCTAAGTGCCCAGCTGGTGCTAGGAGTTGACCTGACTAAGGCAAAGATCATCCCAGAAGAGGCACTGATACTCTAGAAACAGATGTGTGTACAAACAGCTGCAGTAACAAGCAGGACACACGTACACAAAGCAGTGTCCCAGGCTCCCAGCTCCGTGCTCCTTCCCATTCCTTCATCAACCGCAGGGCCTTTGCACCTGCCATGCCCTCTGCCTGGACTGCGGTCCCCTTTCTCCATCTGCAGCTCTTCTCTCTAGCCTTGAACGCTCAGCTCAGATGTCAGCTCAGTGAAGCCTTACCTGGCCCCGCCCCCACCCCGTGCCACTGGTAGAGATTGGCCCCTCCTGAGTGTTCTCACAACCCCCTGCATGGACTCTCACTTAGGCTTCTCGGATGCCATCACTATTTGTCAGCAGGCTCTACAAGCCTGGGGCACTGTCCTATTCATTTTTTAAAAAGATTTATTTATTTATTTCAAAGTCAGAGTTACACAGAGAGAGAAGGAGAGGCAAAGAGAGAGAGGAGAGAGGTCTTCCATCCATTGGTTCACTCCCCAATTGACTGCAATGGTCGGAGCTGCACCGATCTAAAGCCAGGAGCCAGGAGCTTCTTTTAGGTCTCCCATGAGGGTGCAGGCGCCCAATGACTTGGGCCATCTTCTACTGCTTTCCCAGGCCACAGCAGAGAGCTGGATCAGAAGTGGAGCAGCCGGGACCAGAACCGGCTCCCATTTGGGATGCTGGCACTGCAGGCAGCAACTTTTCCTGCTATGCCACAGCGCCGGCCCCTGTCCTATTCATTCTTGACCCAAGGCTCGGCACCCAGTGGCCACCCAAGAAGACAGAGTGGTCTCAGTCAGCTGTCCAAGCCCTCCTTCCTTCCTGCCTGCCTTGCCAAAGAACTGTTTGATTCCTCCTGCTTCTTGGAGGCACAGAGCAGAGTTCTGACTGCAGAAAAAGAGGCGGGTGGGGATCTAGACACAAAAGCCGAAGGTCCTACAAGCACCAGCCAGGCCGCAGCTGCCGTCCAGGCCCGGAGCGCGAGCCCGTCCGCACTCTCTGACTTATCCACCCCGCCGGCCCTCTGCTCAGGAAGCTGCATTTGGGGGGACTCCTGGCTCAGCACAGCCGCCCGCCCCCAGCCCATAGCCAGCCAGCCGCCTCCTGACCTGACCCCTTCTCCCTTCCCAGCAAAGCCAAAGTCGGGGCACAGCTCCCCAGCTCCCCCCTCCCAGGGCCACACTCTGCCAGCGAATTTCCTCATTGCTGAAAACCCATAAAGCGAAGAGGAGGGGTGGTGGAGAAAGCCCCGAGGACTTGATAAGGTGTGAAAGAGACGAAGCGGAGGTGAGCGGACACGCTGGAGCGGGAGCAGGTATCAGGCAAGAGGAGAGAGGAAGGTGCGAGGCCCGTAATTGAAAGTCAGAATGATTGCAGAGGTTTAACAAGACATGTCAAGAGGGCATTCATCACCCAAACAGATGCTGCTGGGAAACGCGGCCTGGCACCGAGTGTTCCCGGGAAAGGGACCCAGCTCCTTGTCACGGTGCCTCATGGATGGGAGAGAAATGGGCCAACGCAGAAGGCCGCCGACGCCCGGGCCGGGCAGTTTGGCTGAGAATTAATGGGGTATTAATCCTAGAACTGGAGGCTGCCCCAGTCTCCTGGAAATCCCCTCTCGCTTGGTCTCACTGCCTCTTCTCCCCTTCGTGCCCACCCCCCACGGATACTCAGCCCCCAAGGTTCCCAGAAGGTCTCACCCCTCCTCCCAGCTCCCACCCTCAGGAACTTCCGGTTTGCAGCTGTGCCCTGAGGTCTCCGGCCCTGCACCCCACCCCTCAATCATCACTGGGTTCCGCAGCCCACCCCGCTGAGCACCAGCTGTTTGTTCTCTGATAGTCAGTGTGGGCACGTCCAGTTGGCAATCCCCGTGTCTCAGCTCCCATTTGCCTGGGGGAGCAGGTCTGCCTTGGGCGGCAAGAGGTCAGGCCATTGCTCGGGCCAGGCCACCCTCCCTGCTGCCCCAGGAGTACTGTGCGCAGGTGACACTGAGCACAGAGCCTGCCTCCCCAGGTCTCGAAAGGCACACTGTGGGCTTCTCTGTCACAGCTGCAGTATTTCCTCTGCTGTCACAATGTCCCCGCTTTGCCTTCTGTCAAATTATTTGTGTCTTCATTCATTCAGCGGGCACTTACTCAAAGCCACCAGGCCACTGCAGACACTGAGACACAGGGGAACAAGGAAGAGCGTCCTAGCTCACAGAGGTGGGGTTTGCCCGGAAAGTGAGACCCTAACAAGGACACCACCAGGGAACACGACAGCTCCTGGTGATCCCCACTGGACACGGAAGAAGGGGAGGCTGGAGGCGGGGTGGGAGATCAGGGAAGGCTTCCCTGAGGAGGTGACATTGTGACTGAGAGCAGAATGACCAGCAGTCAGGTAACCAGGAGCCCAGGAAGGTCCCTCAGGCAGAGAGAGCAGTCTGAGCAGAGGCCCAGAAGCTGGGAAGAACCTGGTTTGTTCGAGGCATAAAAGGACCACAGGGAGCAGAGCTCAGAGTTAGGAGAAGAGCAGCACTGGGTAGAGACCAGGTGAGCCAGGCAGGGGCCCCGCCAGGCCAGGCCTTGAAGCAGGAATTTGAACTTGACCCCAGAGGCCTGGGGAGCCATTGAGAGACTGAAGCAAAGGAGTCACATTCGAGGTGTCCCTGAGGCTGCACTGGGGTGGCCAGGGTGGGGGCTTCGGCCTCCAGCTGTCCTTCCAGTCCCCGCCCCCACCTGTGCTGCCCAACCCGGAATAGGAAGAACCTGCTTGCTGTGTAAAAGCAGCTTGCAGGTGAGTCTCTGGTCCTCTCTGCACCCAGACCCCTTTCCCCTCTCCTGCCCCAGACACCTGAGGTGCCCAACAGGCCAGGGAGGTTTGAGGGTCGTTCTCCCTTGTGCCCCGAGGAGAGTGCTTGCGGAATGTGCAGGCGACACTGCCCTGAGGACTCCTGCCTCCTCTCCTCTCCCCTCCCCGTCCCCCACCCGCAGGTGTGGATGACCCCCACCAGCACGGGCGAGGTGTCGCCCTGGCCGACTTCAACCGCGACGGCAAAGTGGACATCGTCTACGGCAACTGGAATGGCCCCCACCGCCTCTACCTGCAGATGAGCGTCCACGGCAAGGTCCGCTTTCGGGTAAGAAGGGGGCACCTCCCAGCCTCCCCCAGCCCCCTGCCCCTGCCCCGTGCCTCCCACCAGGCTAAGCGGGGGCTGGGGCTGGCCCGGGCCAGCGGTCTCCAGCCTGGGCTACTGTGGATCTGGTGCCCAGAGCAGACAGCAGCAGGTGCACAGGGGAGGCGGACTTCCTTCGCATCCAGCCGCCTTTCTTGCTGCTTCCGGGAAACCTGGTCGGCAACTCCAGCCTGAGCTTCCCAAGTTGAGGTTCAGACCCTGGTTGATGCAGTGGGAGAGAGAGGGAGGCTGAGGCCCCGGTGTTCCCAGCAGGGGCCACCCAGGTCAGACGGATGGTGGGCGAGGTGGCCTCAAGCCCGTCCCTGAGACCCTGTGTGGTGACGGTGCTGCAGATGCCGCCAGCCTGCGGAGCTTGAGCCTAGGGCTTGGTCAGGAGGATGGCAGAGGGCGTGGGATTGTTGAAGCTGATTCCAGGGGTGGTACTGAAGGTGCTCAGGTCTTGCCAAAAAGTCCAAAGGGGGGCGGGAAAGTTCCAGTGTTTTCCTGAAGCTCTCTGGTCCCAGGGAAGTCTCCAGGGACCTGTGTCTGTGTGACATGGGGAGGCCACCACCACAAGCCCCCGACAGGAACCACATTGGGTGCTCGGGCCCAGCCTGCCTGCTGGGCCTCGGGCCTCGGGCTCTCCAGGTGGGGGGGAGGAGGTGTGGCCTGACATCAGCGCAGCCAATCCTGCGATCCTGAGTGATTCCCGTCCCTATCCGGCTTTCGTTCCAACTCAGGTCCTCAGCAGGAACGACTTTGCCCCTCGTCCTAAGACATTGGACAATATCTGGGGACCTTCGTGGCGGTCACAGCTGTGGGCACCTGGGCGCTGAGGCCAGGGGCACCACTGAACGTCAGGCAGAGTGCAGGACAGCCCCCAGCAAAGAGCTGTCCCGGCCTGCATGTCAGGTGCTGGGGCTCGAGAAACCCTGTCGGCCCTCCTGCTGGCCCCTCCCAGAGCTCCCGCGAGTAAGCCCCCCATCACCCTCAGTGCCCCCTTTGCCAGGGGCCTCTACAAGCCAGCAATGGTGCTAGGAGCTTGCATACATTATCTCAGAAGCCCAGGCATGCAGTGGGGCAACCCCAAGGGGGTGGCGTAGGATCGATAGGACAATCATGAGTTAGAATTAGGTCTGAGATCCCCCTCTTCCCGGCTCTTAAGGCTAAGGCCCGGCCCAGCCCACCCGACCAGCTGGCCAGGCTCTTAATCAACTTCCTCACTGCTGCCGCCATCCCTGGTTCCAGAGCAGGCAGTTTACCCAGGCAGACTCAGGCCTCTGGCCACCAGAGCAGGCCTGCAGCAGGAGGCTGAGGACAGGGCCAGGCCTGGGGGCGGAGGGGCCTCGTGGAGATGCTGGTGTACCCCTTCCAGGCCCCTTCACATAGGCTCCCAGGGCTGGAAGGGACAAACCCACGTAGCGTGGGGACGGATATTCTGCCCAGAAACGCAGGTCCCCTGCACAGGCTGCTCCTGTTTCAGAGGCAAACCCCAGCCTTGGGACCCTTGGCCAGGCCCGCCCCAGGCTATCCCAGCACTGGGTCTGGAGTTTGCTCGAACGTTCTAGATACTGCACTCCCCACAAAGCAAGTGACTCAAAGCAGAAAATCAACAGGCTCTGGGAGCCAGCATCAGGGCCGTAGCAGCCTCCTACCCCTCCCAGGAGGCCGACGGTGGGGACGAGGCAAGCCACCCAGCGGGGGCCCACTCTGGGCCAAGCGTTTTACATGCAGTCCTCGCCCCCCAGGCGGCTGTGCTTGTCCCCGTGTTGCCGATGATCAGAGTGGAGCCCGGAGTTTGAGTGACTTGCCCAGGATGGCTCAGCTCAGCAGTAACGGAGCACAGTGCCCACCAGGCTCCCAACTCATGGCAGAGGAGAAAGCACACGGAGCAGGATGGGCCCAGCACCTAGAAGCAGAAGCCCTGGCTTCAGCAGTCCCCTGCCTCTTTCCAGGTCTCAGTTATTTCACCTGTGAAATGGGAGCACTCATGTCTGCCCTGCCTCTAGGGACTACTGAGAAGGTTAAGTGTGGTCCGGAATAGGGGTGGCCGAGGACTTCACTGGTGTGAACTGGGCCCATTACCCTTCCTCCTCCTCCTCCAAGCAGCTCTTGAGCTCCTAGAGGCAGCCTCCCCCCCCCCCACCACCACCACCAGGTCCCTCCTGGAGAGGTGAGAGAGGAAGCGCTGGGTCTCTTGTCTTTGCACCCCCACGCTCAGAGCAGACAGGGTCGGCTCCTGCCCATGCCCTCACCCTGCCCGCTGACCTGCAGCCCTCTCTCCTCCAGGACATCGCCTCGCCCAAGTTCTCCATGCCTTCCCCTGTGCGCACCGTCATTGCCGCCGACTTTGACAATGACCAGGAGCTGGAGATCTTCTTCAACAACATCGCCTACCGCAGCCCCTCCGCCAACCGCCTCTTCCGGTAGACGCCCCGCCCAGCTCATGGCCCCTCGCCCTTGACAGCCAGGAGGCTGGGTCCAGGAGGAAGGTTCAGGAGTCAGGAGGGAAGGATGGCCAGGGCCAGGCAGCCAGTGCCAAGGCAGAAGAGGGCCCCTGATAAAGACAAGGCGAGAACATGAGGCTGCGGGGGTGGGCAGAGCCCCCGGGGCAAGGAGCTGAGGCCTGTGGTGCGCGCCAAGCCCCAGCTCCACGAGACAGAGACCCACAGCCTCCCGGAACAGATGTGTCTGGGTGAGGCTGGGGTGAGCCAAGATGAACGGCTTTATTTACCATAGGCTTCTCAGAGCCACTAGCAAGACCACAAATATTTCAGCTTTGCCAGAGATAGACGGGGTGTTCTAAACAGACGTGACCACAGGACACCTGTCCCTGTCCCCAAGGGCTTTCTCTCGTGCCTGGCGGCCTGCGCAGCATTCTTTGCAAAGTGCTGGAGGAGACAACTGATGGTCAGCCAGGACGCCGCTGTCAGTGACGGACGGGTCTGCAGACACCTGGCGTTGTGTTCCTGGGCAGGGGGAAGGGGAGGGCTGCCTGTTCACCCGCCACGCTTCTCTCTCAGGGGCCGGCGCAATCACAACAGAACTGCCCAGTGTGTCTGTAGGGTGCAGATCCCGGATCGCCACAATCTGAGTTGGAGCGGGTGTAGGGGAGGAGACCAGGGGTCCAGACTCCACCATGCGCAGTGGGCACCTGCTGCCTCATCACAGTCAGAACCACTGCTGGGGAACCTACCTCAGGTCATGTGCTATTCCTGGCCTAAAACACCCCAGTGGGGCTCAGGACTGGGCAGGGAGGCCGAGAGGGTGGACCAAAGGCCTGGGTCCAGGAAATGGGTCAGATCACCTGCCTGGCGCCCAAAGTCCCTACCTCCTCACCCAGGAGGGCCCAACTATTAATAAAAGGCGTGAGCTGTGACTAAGCATGTTTGAAAATATAATTATTAGCCAAGCATCCATCCTGACTGGATGTAATCACCCCCAAAGGCACCAGATTTACTAATTAGGTGCCTTGCAAAAAGCTTATTCACAACTTCCAGATTAATTGCAGAAGATCAATTGCTCGTTAACAGAGACACTGCTTTCCTTCTCCGCTAATAAAGTGTCACTGGCCGGGCCCCTGAGCTGCAGAGTCCAGTGCTCCCATCTCTGTGGCCAGAGAACCAGGGTGCTGCCCCTGCCTGCTTCCAAACTCAGCCTTCCTTCCGGCTGCCCAAGATGGGCTGGCTCAGGGCTGTCAGTGGCCAGAGTTGCCACGGGGCCGCCCAGTGGTGTAGTGTGCGTGCTTCCACAGCGCAGGGCAAGCCACTCCCAGGAATGTGGCAGTGCCCCAAGTGCCCGAGCAGATGGCTGGGTCCTGGGCACACGGCTCAGGGGCTGCAGCTGGGTCTGCCGCGGAGCGGGCAGCTCTGGAGGGTTAGTCCCCACCTCCCAGTCCCGCGCACTGCAGGGGCTTCTTGCCTGTCACAGGACAGAACATCGTGGCCTCCTTGGCCCCGGGCCACAGCCAGGCCCTGGGCTCCAAAGCTTCGTGCGCTTGAGTCTTCAAGCCCTGTGGTGGCAGCAAGGGCAGTCAGGGACCCCCTCGTCCAAACGGGACATAGTGAGTGGACGAGGGAGCCCTGGCCATCACGGCACAGGAGGTGCAAACAGGGGCTCTCCCAGGCCAGCTGTGGGATGTGGTCACCCCACTTGCACCTTGAAACAGGCCCCCGACCTGCTCTCCACCAGCCCTTGGCCTCCCTTGGGGTTCCCACACCCGCTTCCAGTGGACCCTTGTCTGTCCTGCAGAGCAGTTGTTGAGAACTCACAGCTGGCCACGCGCCTCTTGCTCTCCTAACTCTTGGCCTTCAGAGACGGTCCCAGCTCTCTGCACATGCTCCTTTCATTCCGGGCTGCACCAGGCCTGGGCCTCATGCCGCCCACACCCTCTCATCCTTGCTCCTCCTCTTCAGCTGAGTGACAGGGGCCAGGTTTGTCCCGAGGAGTCCTTCACTGCATTGTCTGCTAGCCCAAGAGGGCTCCCTGCCGGGCTGGGGCAGAATCTGCAGGACCTGAGCCGTCAAGGGACAGTGGATGTCAGCAGGCTGAGGCCTCACCTCCTGCAGGCGTGCACACACCCACGCACACCTACGCGCACCTACACCTACCGTGCGCTGCCCAGACTGTGCCGTGGCTTGCCCCCATTCCTCCCGGCCCCCTTTAGGGCAGTGCTCCCGGGCTGCTGGGAGTCCACAGCATGGTGGGTGAGGGGAGCCAGGGCTTTGATGCAGGCTTATCAAACAAATGCCTATTACCAAGATTCAGAGTCCAGACAGAACCCTGTACGCAAAGAGTCCCCTCTCCTCCCGTTTGCTCCTGGAGGTCCCACGCAGCCCACGGGCCGTGTGGAGCTTTGCCAGAGCCAGGCACTGTGGCAGCTGCAGGTCAGGTGCTGCAGGAGAGGCCCCAGCCTGCAGAGCTTGTGCTCATGCAGGCCCGAAGTGACCGAGGCCAGGGGCAGAGGGGGACCCTTCCAGCAAGACCATCAGGGAGGGTGGGGGCGGGGGCGGGGGATGGGAGGGGTTTGAGCCCTGGGAGGCGTCCGAGCCAGGAGTCCCCAGGCCCCTGAAGGAAGGCGAAGGTCAGTTGGAGGTAGTTGCATCCCTGCCCCTTCGCCATCCATCAGCTGCCCTGCCCCGGGCCGTCGGTAATTCATCCATTAGAGAAGGAAAAGTCAATAGTTAGCCACATAAATTAAAACGCAAGAAGGGAATGGCCAGGGTGCAGGCAGGGCCTGTGAACAGAGCGGCTCCGCTGGTGGCCATGCTTGGGGGACAGAGGGTAGCAAGCGGGCCCCCGGGGGCCTCACCCCGACGGGCCTGCCTCTCCCCTGCAGAGTCATCCGCAGGGAACACGGGGACCCCCTCATCGAGGAGCTCAATCCTGGTGATGCCCTGGAGCCCGAGGGCCGGGGCACAGGTGAGGACGCCTGCGGGCTGCGGCGGGAGGGCAGGGGGCCCTGCAGGACGGCCAGGCCAGGGATGGCCGTGGGAGTGGGGGTCTCTGGTGTCTGGCTGTGCCCTACCAGAGAGGGCTGGGATGCAGAGGAACGCGTCCTGCCTCTGGCCCCTCCCCTCTCAGCACCCAGCTTGGCATCAGACAAAGAGCGCGGAACCCGCAGTGCCCAGACCCAGGCCTGCTGCTGCCTGGCTTGGTGCTCCGGGGAGGCTCTTTCCACTGGGTGATTACGTCTGTCCTGGCACCGACAGGAGGCCAGGCATGTGCAGGCACTCGATAAATTGACCCAAGCCTGCAAATCTAAAGGGTGTGTGTTATTCAAACCAGAGCAGAAAGGTGAGAAAGAGGTCTACACAGCCGGGAGAGCTGAGGCTGCGCTGCCCCGGGGTGGTCCCGGGGAGTGCAGGGGGTCTTGTCCCAGCACTCCAGAGGTGCATTGTTCACAGGGGGCGTGGTGACCGACTTCGACAGAGACGGGATGCTTGATCTCATCCTGTCCCACGGGGAGTCCATGGCCCAGCCGCTGTCCGTCTTCCGGGGGAACCAGGTGTGCATGGGGCTCGGGACCCCACAGACCCCCACGCAGGGTGCTCTCCTGGACCTGGCTGGGATGCTTGCTTGGGAATTCTGGGGTCTGGAGGAAGCACAGACAAGCCTGGGAGGGGCTGCCCGGAGGAGCCCTGGCCCCCTGCCTCCAGCTGTCACATCCCTGCTCCTCCCAGGCGCTGAAGGCCTGCCCTCCTGCTTCCCCGGCGCCTCTCCTCCCACAGCCAGAAGTCCTTGCCTGGCTCCCCTTCCTTGCCCGGCCACCTCCCTCTCCTCCGCCCCTTCCTCTCCCCATCGGGCCTCTGCTCCCTGCTGCCCGGCTCGGTGCCCACGTCCACCCTCCCCTCCCCACAGGGCTTCAGCAACAACTGGCTGAGGGTGGTGCCTCGGACCCGGTTTGGGGCCTTCGCCAGGGGCGCCAAGGTCGTGCTCTACACCAAGAAGAGTGGGGCGCACCTGCGCATCATCGACGGCGGCTCAGGCTACCTGTGCGAGATGGAGCCCGTGGCGCACTTCGGCCTGGGTGAGTCAGGGCCTGTGGGGGCTCACGGCCATGGGGGATAGAACTGTGGGAGGCAAGCCCTGCTCGTGGGGTGACGCTGAGCTCAGGAGGACAGCAGCGGAAACGCAGGCTGGGTCTTCGCGCCCCTCACTTGCCACCGTGGAACAGCTCGCCATGGGGTCCGAGTGTTTAATCCTCCGCTTGTCCTTTAAATGCTGGTCTGCACCAGCTTGGCCCTAGCCTCTTGGGAGCTGCTTCTGTCTGTAAGTGGTCTCAACAGAGCCACCATGTCCTTCTTTGCAAGGAAGCCTGGGGAGGGGGAGGTCCTGTGTTGTCGCCATCTGGAGCAGAGAATTGGTTCCTGGCAGGGGATGGGGGATGGGAAAAGCCTGCCATTTTTACATGTGTCACATGACATGCATGTGTCATGTGAGCACATACACAGCACATCCATGGCATTGATAGGCTGTCAGTCACTACACGCTCATTAGAACAGCCGGAATCAAAACTGGAGTCGGGCCGGTGCCGCGACTAGGCTAATCTTCCGCCTTGCGGCGCCGGCACACCGGGTTCTAGTCCCGGTCAGGGCGCTCGATTCTGTCCCGGTTGCCCCTCTTCCAGGCCAGCTCTCTGCTGTGGCCAGGGAGTGCAGTGGAGGATGGCCCAAGTCCTTGGGCCCTGCATCCCATGGGAGACTAGGAGAAGTACCTGGCTCCTGCCATCGGATCAGCACGGTGCGCCGGCCGCAGCACACTGGCCGCGGTGGCCATTGGAGGGTGAACCAACAGCAAAAGGAAGACCTTTCTCTCTGTCTCTCTCTCTCACTGTCCACTCTGCCTGTAAAAAATAATAATAATAATAATAACTGGAGTCAATGCCAAGTGCTGGCGGGGATCTGCGCAGCTCCAAGGGATCAGAGAAACGGGCTTTTTGTCCACTGCAGGGCGAGAGCAAAATTGTGCAGCTTCTGGGAAATAGGAAATTTTCTCTAAGAACAAAACTCCGACCATGCAACTTCCGCTGTCGGAGCAGCCTCACTACGCATGGCTGACGCCCCTTGCCCTCACGGGGACGGTGCGGCAATAAGCCCGTTGTGGGTGGAAAGTTTCACCAGTGAAAAAAAGCCCTGAGTACATCTCCCCCGCCCAGCACCCTGGCTTAGCAACGCAGCACGCTGTAGAGCGTGGGGGTCCCCCGGCACGGCGCCGCTGCCGCCCGGCTTCTGCTGCACCATCGTGGACTCACAAAACGGTAGATGGAACCCCCGTGAGCTGGGCACTGTGTGCATACCCCTTGGCATCTCTCAGACAGATGAAAACTGACATCCGCTCACAACTCTTCACACTAATAACCAAAACCCAGATGTCTTGCAGTGGGCACGTGGCACATCCATGCCACGGGACACCGCCCAGCGGGACGAGGAGTGTCGTGGCGGCACGTCCAGCCGCAGCGCACTGGGGAAAGTTCACTGGAGGGGCCACATACTGGGTGATTCTCCCTGCAGAACTGTGGCGGTCGGATTTTCCTGCTGCCACCAGAACACTGAGAGGAGCTAACTGAGAAGGAGAGAGGTTTTAGAGGTTCACAGTCTAAGATCAAGTGGCCCTGTCGGTCTGGAGTTGGATGAGGGCGGCATGGAACCACGTGGTGAGGCAGGAAACAGAGAGAGCAGGTGGGCCAAGGGGGCCCTTATCACCCACCCCTGCAGACCTGAACACCTCCCCTGGGCACACTGCTGCCTCCCAGACACCAGTTAGGCTCAAATCTCTGCCCGGGACCCATTGATATTAACTCATTAACCATTAACATAAGACTTTGGTGACCAGACTTCCAACACACGAGCCTGCAGGAGACATTCAGACTGTTATCCAACCATAACAGGGACATTCTCAAGACAACAGAATTAGAGGTGGCAAACAATGTTGGCTGTCCAGGGTGGGCATGGTGGGAAGAAGCTGGGGAGGACTTTACAGGGGCCATCCCAGGGGACCTTGGTGGTAATGGAACAGCTCTGTGCCTTGGTCATGGTGGCTGCACCTGTGACAAAGCAATATCGAGCTGTCCACACAGCTGCACAAGGCCACACCCCTGGTCTTGATAGAAGCTGTCTCCGCTGGGGAGCCAAGTGACAGGTGCACGGGGCCTGTCTGTCCTATCTTTGCAACTTGCTCTGAGTCTCTATTTCAAAATAAAGGTTTTTAAAGAAATGCATGGAAGCGGGGACTAGGGAAAGTCTTCTCTTGGGGGGGGTGGTGCACAGGGAATACAAGGCAGGAAAGAAATGTTGGCAAGCACTTCATGGAGCCAGGAGTCTCTCTTAAACCAAGAGTTTGACTTGTTTGACTCAAGTATTTGGGTCATAGATTCCTGGATTCAAAACCATACAGCTTCCCTATGTGCTAGCACCTCATGAGGTGACATGATTTTAATATAGAAATAATAAGCAACGTATTCGCAAGCTAATGAATATATACATATGTTCCTCCTGTGCACATGAGAGTTATGCATAGAAAAAAGCTGAAAGAAATTGCAGAGTGTGAAGTGGTTCTGAGAGCCTGCCTTATCTAGCAGCTCCCTCGGTCCAGATCCAGTGCCGAGTGCCTGATTCTGACACCTCATCCTCATGGCCGCTCTGCTACCCCATTACACCCTTGGGGAAACTGAGGGTTGGAGCGATTAAGAGCTCTGCCCAAGGTCACGTGATACTTAGATGGCACAGCTGGGATTCAACCCCAGGCCCTCTTGAGTATTTGATCCTTATTTTCTTCCATATTGTTGTGTGTGTGTGCATGCTCCAATTTTTATAGGGCACACATAATATTTATGTAGTCTGAAAAAGAAGCAATAAATATTTAGGGGACCCAGGGCCCGGTTGCATGAGCATGTTCTCAGGCTATTGCACCCTGGCTGGGCTGGCCTCAGGCCAGCCCATCTGTCACTCCTCTGTTCTATGTCACTCATATGCTATGCTGGCCCCAAAGGTGCAAGACAGCTTTTAAATGCATAGAACTCCCCTGCAAAATACCAGGAGCCAATGGTTATCAAACATTTCGTAGGAGCCAGGCGCTGTGCTAAGTGCTTTGGGAAAGTTACTACACTCAATTCTCACCACTACCCGATGGATTAGATTCTGTATCCTGCATCATACAGGGCAGCAAACTGAGGCCGAGTTTAAGTAACCTGCCCTCTACCGCACCTGCAGAACACAGGGAGGCCTGGACTGGCCCCCCTTCCTCGGACAAGGTGGCCGCATTGTTGACCACTGTCCCGTGCCGCCTCCTGTCGCTGCGCCTAGCTCCTGCTCTGTCTCTTGCTTCTCCGACACCCCTTAGTTACCAGGTGACCCGAGAGAGGCCATGCAAGTGCCAGGGCCCCTTGGGTGGGAAGTGTACCCGAGGATCTGGCTGGACGTCCACTCCCACCCCACCGTACAGATGAGGAAACTGTGGTTGGCAGGCAAAGCGGCGATGAGGCCAGGACTGGGCTCTCAGCTCTCCTTCCCACCGCCCCTCTGCGATTTAAGACAGCTACTTGTATGAGGTCCCTGCTCCGGCGGGCATCTGCCTGTCCAGGAGAACAGACCTGCTCCCTCAAGTGGGCAGCCCTGGCCCGGTCCCTGGGCGGGGTCCAGAGGCTCAGAGGCCTCCCCTGGGCCATCTCCCTCCCACGCCCAGGGTGGGAGCCCCTCCTGACTGCCCACCCTCGCTATTTAGCAAGGCCGTGGAATTCGCATTCGCTCTCTCTCTCTCTCTCTCAGCTCCTACTCTCTCTGCCCCAGGGGTGTCAGGAAGGATCTACCCCAGAGAGGCGTGGGAAGGGGGGGCTGCTGTCAGGTACACGCTGAGCCAGCAGCCTGGGACCCCCTCTGCAGGTGGGCTCCCTCCCTGCAGCTCCAAGGCCTCTCATGGTCCCAGGAGGATCTCATTTCTGGATGGAGCACAGCGCAGGAGCTGGCAGTGGGGCAGGAAGGGAGGGAGCTGTGGGGGAGGCCCGAGGGGGAGGACTGAGGATCTGGAGACAGACAGACAGACAGACAGAGACGGGACCTGCGGGAGGCAGAGGAAGACCGAGACGAGGGAAGGGGACAAACGCCCGTGCTCCCTGTGTGTGGGCTCAGAGGCTGTGGAAGGGCAGCGGACGCAGGAACTCCTGCACGAGCCTCAGCCTGGCCCGGTGGCCGTGGGAGGAGGTGGGCAGGAGCTGTGCTCTAGGCTGCTTTCCCGAGGAGGCAGCACTGGAGTTCGACCTAGAAGGCTGGCGGGCACTGGGGAGGACGGATGAGGGCTCCAGGCTTAGACACAGGCCCAGAGGCGGGACTGTTCAGTCCCAGGAATGAGAATGGCCCTGTGACCATAATGGAAGAGAAGCCTCAGCCAAATGGCCCAGGGCCTCCAGGGCCAGGCTGGAGAGGGCAGGTGGACAGGGCCAGACAGTGCCGTGACAGGGCAGGGCTGCACAGGAACGCGGCAGCCGTCGGCGGGACGGCGCCCCAGCACCAGGGCCCCGCGGCAGGAGCGGCACTTGTGGCGGTTTTTAGATGCGTGCGTGTGCACGTGTGTGCGTGCTCAAGCATATTGCTAGGAAACTTGGAAAATAAATCATTTATAAAAGGAAATAAAAATCAGTCATCATCTCACCCCATGCCTGGCATGTTAAGTAAACAGTACTCACACCTCCCCCCGCCCGGCTCCCACATGTGTTGGCTGAGCACTTACTATGCACCCAACGCGAGTGAGACAAAGATCCCCACCGTGAGCGGTCCACATTCTAGTGAAGGAAGGGAAATGTGGAACACAAATAAACACAATAGCTGAAAATGTATGCAAAACTGTACAAGATATTAAGCGCCATGAAATAGAAAATGTGGAGCAGGGGAGGGGACTAGGGCTGTGGACGGGCAGGGCGAGCGGGAGAGGCTGCCCCCTCCAGCCTCTGGTTTGCTTCTGTGACCTGCTGGAACCCGGGAACACAGCTCCACACAGCTCCTACCTGGCAATTCTTCCAACATGAATGAAGATAGCCTTCCAGTCCTTGTGATAACCTCCGGTCTCCATCCCCGGACAGCCCTCCAAGTCCGGGCTCGCTTCCTCCAGTGCTGCGAGGATTTCGTGGCGTGGCAGCGTCCAGCTGTCGCCCGTCCTGAGCAGTCTGGGATGAGGCGGGGCAGGAGCAGCACGTGAATCCAGGAACAGTCAGCCGCAGGTTCCTCCTGACCTGGCAGTGGGGGCGGGGCTGAGGCCCGGCCAGACAGCAGGATCCGGAGGGGAGGGGCTCCCGGGAGCTCCCCTAAGGGCCCCTGCCTCCTCCTGACTTGTCTCCACCCTCACTGGGTCAGGTCAGCAGGACTCCGCCCCTCCTTTGTGCACCACTCTCCCCAGCATCTGGGCTGCATCTATGGTGTGGTAGAACTCACGGGCCATGGTGTCCTCCGGGAGTCCCCAGAAGGCCCTGTGTGTGTAGAGCGCTCCAGCATGCTCTTGTAGACCGGTCCCTTCTCAGAGGACGCCCCCCGACTCCGGCCATGATCCACGGCCGCTCTGCCCCCGGCCCTGGCCTGTCCCCACTCCTCCTGGGGGTTTCTGCTCAGAGCACTTGTTGGATGCGGGCCGGCCTGCACGCACCCACCCCTGCCGATCCCACACCCTGGCTCGCCACTTCCTAGTAGCATCAGGCGGGGGTCGCCCACCACCAAACCCAGAACACACAAACAAGTACCAAGAATCTCCTCCAGCCCCCACCAGACAGCCCTCCCCGCCCCCTCCCACGCCCTCTGCCTCTCAGCTAATTGTTTGCTAGTGACTCACAGCTGTCTCCAAGCTGGTGCTCATTTAGGGGAAGAAAATTCAGTAGCCCACACAAAAATTGCTTTATTGAAGTGCAAAAATATTCCACCAACTGTATTCCCACCATCTGTTTTGCTTGTAATCCTTCTGAAGAGCAAATTCTCTGGGCCTCCCTGGCCTTTGTCCTTTAAAAGCTGCCAGAGGCGACTTGTGCTGCTCCTGACTACATGTCTGCCGCTTAACGGGGATCCCGGGGATCCCGGCTCTGCACACCTCTCCCCTGCACCCAGGCCCTGGCAGCCTGGCCCCTTCCAGGCTGCTCCCCTGTGGTGGCTGGGAGCCATGGGAGATTGAGGCCCAGGCCTAGCTCAGATATTTGCCAGTTACTTCACCTCCCCAAGGCTCAGTGTCTATATCCAGAGAATGGGTACAAAGCCTCCAAGTCCCCCCCCCCGTCTCCCCTCCCACCCCCGCCCCGCGCCTCACACTCTGCTTCTCCACTTGAACTTCCTCCTGACCTTCAAACACACCATACCTTTGCACAGCTCCGCGCCTCTGCCATTCACTGCCTCACAAACACTTATTCCTCCTGCAAAACCCAAATACATGGCCCCCTCCCTTCACTGTGTGCTGCTAAGGCCATTGCGGCCCACCCCCAGTCATGACGATGGAATCATTTGGGTTCACTGCTCCCATGGGAGTCGGCCCAGAGTGGGGCCTGGATCTGTTGCATTCACTGCTGAAACACCAGGCACATGTGATTGGGTGGGGGGCGTAGGGGGGGCATGGGCAGGGAAGGGGGTGCAGGCAGTAGAATGGGTGAGTAACTGTGGGACAGTCAGCTCGCCAGGCCCAAGTCTGAGCGCTGATGGCGGCAGGTGCCGGGATGAGAAGTCCCTGTTCCCTAGGAGATGGGCTGTGCTTGCTGAGTGTGTCGGGCTCCAGGCCAGCTGCCCATCTTACAGAGGAAAAAACTGAGGCCCACAGGGGGTGCTCAGATCAGCAGAACAGCCAGCAGCCGGGCAGGGAGGCCTCCTGCTGTGCTGCCCAGGGCACTTCCGAGGTCTGGGCAGGGCAGGAGCAGGAGCTCCCACCAGGACAGGACGGCATGGGGTGCTGTCTGTGACTGCAAGCTCTGAGCTATTTGGAGCTCTTGAGTCAGGCTGGGAAACGCACTGCATAGAGATCTGTTTGCTTCTAAGTGCTGGCTTCTCTTTGTCTCCTTTCTTCAATGGAAAGCGTCTAGTTTGTTTGTGTGCTTGCCGCTTCCTGGGCTCTCTGCCCCTGAGGAACAAAACCCTTCCCAACACCTCCAGATTCTACTTAAAGCAGAAAAACCTGCACTTGGCCAGCCTGAGCTCTGAGGGTTGCTGCAGCCTGTGCGGGAGCTGCAGCCCTGCTGTGGCCCAGGGGCAGGGCCGACCCCATGCCGACCCCAGGCTGACCCCAAAGTAGCACAGCCGGTCCTTGCTCTCACTCACTCCCTGCACTGCAGCAGCAAGGATGGAACGTTCTAGTGAGACTTCCCAGGTCAGGCTGGGAGAGCACAAGGCAGCCAAGCACGAGGAGGGCCGAGAGGTTGGATGGCCTGGCTCACACAGTGTAGCCCCCCACTGGCAGTGTGGGACCCCCCTGGGGGGGCAGCAGGAGAAGCAGCCGGGCCCTCCCTGCACCCCAGCTGCCTCGGCAAGATGGCCTCTGCACAGAGGAGGCTACACCTGGATTCTCAAAGGCTGCGTGTGGCCCCCAGCCCTCTCCTGAACTGTGGGAACCCCTTTTGTGCATCAAGCCATTTCACAGCAGCAGGATCAAAACACCTGCATCTCACGCCCAGCTCGGGCTCCTGCCTCCAGCTCCCTGCCTAGGCGAACCCTGGGAGGCAACAGGTGACAGCTCAATGGACTGGGTTCCGCCACCCACAGGGGAGACCTGGTTTGAATTCCCAGCTCCTGACTCCAGCCCCAGCCTAGCCCTAGCCATTGCAGGCATTTGGGGACTGAACCAGCCAACAACATTCTCTCTCTCTCTCTCTCTCTCTGCCTGTCCTTCATGTAAAATGAAAATAAATCCATTGGTGGATGAGAATGACCAAAAGCTAATATAAATTCAAAAGCACTTTGGAGCGTCATTTTTCTAACAGTCTCTACATACATTAGAAAACCCAGTGCGTACAGGTGGGTGGTGTCTGATTTACTCAGCCTAGGCATGATTAGGGGAGTATGTAGATTTGCAGGCCCCTGCAGGACCCTGTGCGCCCCCTCCCAATCCACACCCTGGAGGGTGACAAGGAGGAGACTGCGCTCCCCCTGCTCTCCCCGCTGTCAGTGCTGAGAGCAGCCCCTCCCTGCCAGCGGGGTCGGCCCCTCCTCCTCCCACCCCTGTCCATCACCATTAGCCTGACCTTGCCACTGGGACCAGCCCGTTTCCTTACACCAGGAGCAGAGCCGGGCCGGCCTCTCACAGCATCAAAACACCTGTCAAATCTCTCCAGCCCATCTCTGCTGGTGGTGGGGCGCGCGCTCCGGGGCGCGTGTGGAGGGATCACAGCGAGCTTTCTCTGGGCTTTTCTGCAGCCGTCCCAGCTCTGCGGGGGGAGCCTTTCTCCCGGCATCCGCCTCCCAGTTCTTTAAGGCCCCGGCTTCTCCAGGTCTTTACTGGGAGCCCTTCCCTCGGCTGCCCTGGCCCCAGCCAGCCCCCAGGTCCCCTTCACCTCACTGCTCTATTGTCGATTTCTTCCCAGAGCCTGTCTGTGTCCGACAGGACTCGCTTGTTGGTATGTGCCAGTCTCCCTGCTCTGGACGGGAACAGGGACACCCCAGTGACCAGAGTGCCGACCCCTGCCCAGCCCACGTCTGTCAATGAAACATGCACCAAAACAGACTTCTCTTTAATTCCATCTCCCAGGGACTTGCGTACGTGCCCTCGTGTAAGAGGTGTGCCCAGGGTTACGTGGCCGGCCAGCTGCACCGGCCCCATGGCCTACTCCTCACCACGTTCTGCCCAGCACAACAGGGAAGCGGCAGAGCCAAGATTTGAACCCTGGACTCCAAAGTCTACCTACTTGCCCAGAAGCCTTCCTGCCTCCCCAGAACAGTCTCATGCCGCCTGGCCCGGCTGCTGCCCTGTCCAATATGGGGAGCTCATAGCTGTGTATGGCCATTTAAGTGGGAACTGACTAAAACTTAAAGTTCACTTCCTCAGTCACACTAGTGCCACTCCAAGTGCACAAGATATTGGACAGAAAAGATCAAGAGCCTTTCTAGAAAGTTCTGTTGGGGTGAGTTGCTCTTCGCTCAGCGTTTCCCCAGCACGTAGAGCAGTGTTCCGTGGTGCCTTTGTGCAGTGGGTGGACATCACGAATTCTTGGGCTGGAGTCCCCTGCTCTCTGTCGCTCACCCTCTCTTTCCGACCCGCAGGGAAGGACGAGGCGAGCAGCGTGGAGGTGACGTGGCCAGATGGCAAGATGGCCAGCCGCAGCGTGGCCAGCGAGGAGATGAACTCAGTGCTGGAGATCCTGTATCCCCGAGAAGAGGACAGGCCTCAGGACCCAGCCCCCCTGGAGGTGGGCAGCGGCACCGGCCTGACCCAGGAGAGCAGGCAGCACCCCAGCCCCGTGGCTGAAGCTGGGTTCCCAGGGTGAGGGACAGCCTCTGAGCCAAGGGCAGGCTCCGTGGCGGTCCCTCCTTGTGACAACACTGTCACACTCACATCTCCAAATCCTGGCATATCAGAGGGCAAGTGCTTCTGCACCCGATTTACAGAGGAGAAAAACCAAGGCCAAGAGAAGGAACGCACCAGGGCTCCCTGGAGGCGGCACAGCTGATACTAGCAGAGGGACAAGCTGACCCCAGGGTACCTACTGCAATCCTGGTTCCCTGTGTCGAGGCCTCCTCTTGCCCTAAGGGTGGGGCTCAGATCCTGCCGTGAGGCCTCTGGGGGCTCTTTGAGAGCAGCTCTGGACCAAACTCTGGGCACCCTCTAACTCTGACAGGGATCAGTTGGTTCCAGGTCGGGTAGAGGAACCACTCAGACGCACACAGGTGAACAGGACGTCTCTGGAGCGTCTAGGCCAGCTCAGCGCACCTCAGGGAGAGCTCTGGATGAGTGGGAACCCCGGCAGCCTGCTGGCCTCGGTGGTGCCCCGAGCTCCAGGCCCCCTGTGGTGGGAGCACTGGCCCTTCCCCACTTGCCCCCGCCGGCCCCCAGCTGGCAGTGTTTCCAGGCTGCCGGCTCAGGGACTCCCCCACCCACCCACCCAGGCACAGCTGAGCCTCCACAGCCTGGCCTGAGCGGCTCCCAGCGCTCTGCCTCTGCACCAGGCAGCTCACGTCCCAGCCGCAGAGCCCGATGAGTCACCCCTCCTCCTGGAATGTCCCCACCTCGTCCCACCAGCCCACCAGAGAGGGGGAACCCGGTGTGCCTTGCAGCAGGTACTTGTGAGGGTCAAAGGCCACAGAGGAGGTGGGGCAGAGAGCACACATCTCAGAGCATCTCCCTCCCGTCTTTGCACTTGGCATTGACCGGGCCTGCCTCCTTCTCAGGATCAGGCTGCTCTGTCGAGTGGCCCAGCCCAGGCAGGAGGAGCCCACATGCGGGGAAATGAGCAGCAGTTTGAACTGGGTCTGTTGGTGGCCACCACCCAGTCTCCCAGCCTCTGTGCAAGGGCAAGGGTCCAGCATAGGAGGGGGCCCCCCAGGCCCGGAGCTGAGTGCACCCCTCGTGCTGGGGTCGGGGCAGCTGCTGAGCGGCTGTGGCTAGGAGGGGAGCTGAGAAGGGGCCGTCTCGACTCACGGTGTCTCTGCTTCCTCCCACCTTGCAGTGCGGCCAAGGATTCTCCCAGCGGGAAAATGGCCATTGCATGGGTGAGTTGCCCGCAGGCGTGGGGGTGGAGGGGTGGCATGGAGGCTGGACTCTCCCTGGGGAATGTCAGCCTGACAAGAGATGCTGGAGTGGGAGGGGCTTGTCCCTGGGGCTCCGGATGCTAAGACAACCGGAGGGGGCAGGAACTGCAGCACCCCCAGCATGGCCGCTCTGTGGGGTCCCTCCCGGACCTGGAACAGGAAAGCAGCAGCCCGGGAGCAGCCCAGAGGCTCTGCGTGCAGAAACCCTTCCGCCCAACGACTTCCGCCCCAGGGGGTTCTTCCTTCTGCAGCCCCTCAGGCAGCGTCTTCCAAAACCTCCCCTGCAGCCTTCGCTATGGAGGTACAGGAAGAGACAGAGAGAGACCAGCATGGCCCAGCGGAGCTCAGAGCGGGTGGGAGGCTCACGAGTGAACAGCCCAGGACCATGTGGCATGCAGAGGGCTTGCGGAGGGCTTTCGAGCACAAAGGGACGCGCCTAAACCTGGCCAGGGAGGGTCCTAGGAGGGACCCCAGAGGGAGAGAGGTCCAAGCTGGCACCTGAGGAGCGAGGAGGAGCTGGCCAGGCACAGGCAGTGCAGACAGCATCCGATGGAGCGGGGAGCGCAGATGAGCAAGAGTAGGGTCGCAGTGCTGAGGACGGCCCAGGAGGACAGGCCTCCCTCTGCGCGCCACGTGCCCACCCTGGCCGCCCTGCACCCTGGAAGTAACCTGCGAGATCCCCAGTCCAGCCCCCTCCCCCTTGCCATCATCCTCAGCTGTTTCTATGCCTCTGCCATGGCACCGGGCACCAGGCTGGGCACTGCCCCTCCGCGGGGAGCTTTCTGGTGGAGGCAGACAGACCCCGACCTGTGACCACATGGCCAGTGATGGCCTGGAGCCCTGCGAGCCAGGTGCTTCCTAGGGACTTCTGCACTCAGTAGGCAGGCAGGGCCTGCGGGAGGAGGACCTTGACGCAGGCCCAGAGAGCGCCCCCTGGCAGGGGAGAGTGCAGGGCAGGGCGGGCGCTGGCAGGACACTGAACCGGCAGGAGGCGGGGCTCAGGTTTTGTGAAGTTCAGCAGCACAGTGACATAGTGTGGTTCTGGCTGCTGAATCGCTGGTGGGATTGGAGGGAAGAGAGGACGCCGGGTCAGTAAGGAGGCAACTGCCGAAACCCAGGCGAGAGGTGCAGGCGGCCAGCGGCAGGGTGGTGGCGGGGAGTGAGAGAGGTGGTGTGATGAGAGGCCTGCTGCGGGGCTGAGACGCACACGAGGCTGGGGAGTGGGGTGAGGCAGAAGTGCAGACGCTCCGATCTCTGCCCGAGCTGCCGCGTGGGTGATGGTGGCATTGACCGAGCTGGGGAAGATGGGGGCAGGGGGCACAAGAGGGACCTGCTGCGTTCCGTTTGGGACATACTGAGTTTGAGGGCAGAGCAGACAAGCAGGTGCAACCGTCAGACTGGCTACTGGCCATTGGATTCATGCGCTGAGCCCCAGTGAGGGGCTGTGGCTGGAGACAGGAGCTGGAAGTTATCCGGGGATGAAGAGACATCTAGAGAAGTGGTGATAGAAGACAGAGCCCAGCCTGAGCGCCCCCACAGGCCGAGGTCAAGGACAGGAGAAGCCAGCCTAGGGGTCTGAACTCAGGGAGCAGGGGCCCAGTGAAGAGAAGGGGTGGGTAGGAAGGCAGAGCTGGGACACCCCGCCTCGCCCCGCACCAGCCTGGAGAGCTGCCCCTCCCCCCTTCAGATACCAATGAATGCATCCAGTTTCCCTTCGTGTGCCCTCGAGACAAGCCCGTGTGCGTCAACACCTACGGGAGCTACAGGTGCCGGACCAACAAGAAGTGCAGCCGAGGCTATGAGCCCAACGAGGATGGCACGGCCTGTGTGGGTGAGTCCGGCTCCTCCCACTGGGGGGCTCTGGAGGGTGGGGGGACGACCAAGATCTCTGGCCCCTGCCTCCTCCCGGATACAGAGGGGCCGCCTAGACCCCCAAGAGGCCTAAGGCAGAGGCCTGGAGAAGCGCCAGCGCCCGAAGCTTGGGGGGGTGCCGTGTGCTGGCCTGAGGCTGTCACTCTTCTTCCTGTCCTAAAACCAGTGCGCCCACCTTGAAACCGCCCGTGTTTTTGTAGGTGGGATGTAAAACTAGCTCCTGCGAGTCATCGTTGGCTGAATTTCTGAACTGGTGTTTGTCTTCTCCCTCCCAAACGCCTCCCTCCACCCCACCCCCACCACCCCCTCCCCTCCCGCCCCCACCGCCCCACCCCGTCCCTTTTGCAGCACAAGTGGCCTTTTTAGGTGGGTATCCCTCGGCAGCCTTTAGCATCTCTGAGCCGCTCTCTCGGGCCTCCTATCTTTCTCTAGGCCTTGGACTTTGCCTTCAGTTCTATGCACTTTAAATCCCATCAATAAAGGAAAACAAAACAAAACAAAAAAGCTAACGGCCTTTGTGGAAAACTCAGTCTCTCCAGCTGCCTGTCTCTCTCTCCACGCCCAGTAGATTCCGCGGCAGGCTCCCTGTGATGGACAGCAGGGGCGGCCATCTTTGAAAAGGGAAGTCTGGGAGATCCGAGGCAACTGGCCTCTTGGTGAGGCTCTCCTTTGCATGTTTTCTGAGAAAACAGATGGGGAAAGCCCCCTCCCCCTCGGATGCCCCACCCCCGCTCCTCCTGAAGAACCACAGTAGTCCTGTCTTTGTGTCCTCCGTGTTGGTGAGCGTCTCGTGTTGCCCCTAACAAAGATGGCCCCCAGGTGGTTGCCTGGATCCCGTCCCCTGTGCCCGCTGGCTTGGCCTGTGCTGTTTCTGCCTTGTGCACCCTGACTTCCTGCGGTAGAGGAAGCCTCTCTGGGTCGGGCTTGGTGAGAGGGAAAGGGGCAAAGAGGAAACCCTTTGGGATTTTGATAAAAAGGAGAAAAATGCGGAAGTTTGAACTTGCAGAGTCTTCCAGCTTCTTTTCTGGAGAAATTACGCCAAGAAGCCGTCTACCGGATCTTAGCACTTAGCTGGTGGAAACCAGAAAATGCGTCCAGGCAAGTGGACGCCGCTTCGGATGCCAAAGGAGCAGCAGCCCGTCCACCGAGTCCTGCTACAGAAAGTGCTCCCGGCCTAGACAGACCTGGGATGTGGAATGAGCCAGGCACAGCCTCGGGCCTTCACCTGGGGGAAGTCACTTCCCTGTGGGCCTCAGTTTCCCTAATCTAAGTGTCAAGAGAGTTGAGCTAGCGTCTCCCTAAGGGCCCTTTCCTTCCTAGGGCTCCTCGGTGTGTGGCTGCACACGGTCTCTCTAGTGTCTGGTGCCTGGGTGTCTAGGAAGAACTTTGCAACTTGGGCTGTGCAGTGTGCCTAGAACGCTGGAAGCACCTGTGGCCAGCGCAGCCTTTGGAAATGATGCAATGGCGTAAAATGCCTTCCCGGGCAGCCTCGGTCACGGAGCTACGATAAATCACAGATCTGTTCTTCGTGGGGAGGAAAAGTCGCTCCAAGATATAATAAAATCACACTTAAGAATGCAGCAAGCCTTTTAAAAACATGTTTAACACAAAAACTACCGCTTCCTGATACCGTAATCATGCTCCCAATAAATCACAGACGATGATTTCCTTGTCGCTAGTGCTGGTTTTACGCTGGGAACAGCAGTGTAAATGAAAAGTTTTGAAATGAAAAGCGCTACAATTTCTCTGGAAAGAATCTACCAACTTAAAAACCGCTCCACTTCTCCTAAGCGCACGCCTGTGCGCTTGAGATGGAACTGAGGATCCGGGAGGGGCCCCAGAGAGCAGGCTGGGGGAGACCACGTGATCAAGGTCGCTTGGCCCAAGGTCACAGCTGGCCCTCGCCAGGGTGGGACCCCTTTCCCACCGCGGCCTCTTGTCTGTGGGGCGGCAGCCTCCCCCCCCCCCCCAAAGTCACTCTGGAAGCTGCGGAAATGAACAAGTGAGAAAAGCAGTGCCCCGGGCAGCGTTTCCAAGTGCGGTGTAAGAGACAAGCTGACTGCACCAGAATCAGGGGCGGGACAAGGCGGAGACAGCCTGCCCAGGGCAGCAGACAGCACAGGTGCCTCACAGGCGACAACCTGTGTATCACAGGCTAAGGTTGCATGTAACACCTGTGTCCTTTGAGCCTACTTGTGGGTCAGGGGAAGAAGCATGGTAGCTGCCCCCACACCGCCTTCCCTTCAGCCAGACGCGAAGCCAAGTGCATGGCGGGGCCTGGGACGCCGAAGGGCTTTCTGTAAAGTCTTGCCAAGTGGCTCTCTGCACTCGCTCATATATTCGTTCTGTAAGCACTTACTAAGAACTGTGTGACAAGCTCCGCCAATTAGGAGGTCAAGTTCTCTGCCCCTTACATGCTGTGTTGGAAGAAATAGCAGGCTAAATGTTACAGTGGACAAGTGGGCGCTGACCCAGCTCCACACTGCTCGCCCCCAAGAGCAGGGCCCACCTCAGGGGTCCAGGCAGTCTGAGCAGGTGCTTCAAGTCCATTGCTCATCCTTGTCTGGGCCACCCCGGCACGAAACCACACCCAAGCCAACCAAGCTCGGTATCCCTGCCCCCTGAGACCCCCGGGGGCCGCGGTTGGGGGTGGGCCAGACGCTCGCCTTGCCATCCTGACCACAGTCGGATTGGTTTTTCCTGTCTTCTAGTCCTGCCTCGGCTCCTGACATCTTGCTGTGCTTTTGCTAGATTTGAAATTGTAAGAAAAGCAACAGATACCTTCAGGGCAGGCGGGTCATGAACTGGGCCACAAGGGACCGTGCGGTGGCGGGGCTGGCGCCCCAAGGGAAAGAGGCAGCCGCAGCTCACCCCCGAAGCGTCAACGCTTCTGTGCTGTCCAGGAATCCTCCCTCTTCCCAGGCATCTGCTTCTGCAAATGGCACCAAGAGCTGGGTGCATCTGGTGGGGTCTAAACCCTCTACAAGAATCTACGTGTTCAGTATTCCAAGAGTCCAAGGGATCCCAGTCTGCCAGCCAAGCCAGCGGGACTGACGAAGGCAGGACAGGGTCCCAGCCCCCTGGATCCTGGCTCCTGCCCTCGGCCACCACGCCCCATCCTGCACGAGGGTTGGCGCTGACGTCTGAGGAAGTCAAGGGCCGGGGTGGCAAGCGGAAACCAGGGACCCCAGACAGCCCTCCCCGCAGGCGCATTCAACCCACAAGAAGAGAAGGGCGTGCGTGCGGAGGGTCTCCCCGACAGAGCCAGGCCGCCCTGCCCTGGGAAGGTGCCATTCCGAGGGCCAGGGTCTGATTTTGTGTTGCTCTGGCTGCTATGGCCCCTCCCAGGGCCTGGGCATCACCCCCAGACAAGTGTCGCCGGACTGCGGCCCACATGAACTCCACAGCCTCCAAGTGGGGACAGGACGATGAATGTTTCGTTTTCCCAGGAGCCAGCTGAGTTCTTCCAGAAGATTCCAGCCCAACACCCCCAGCCAGGACCCCAGCCGCAGGGGCCAGGACTCTGCCAGGAGCTGATGTGGCGTCTCCTTAGCAACAAGGCACCTCCGGGAAAGAGGAAGGCGGAGGACAGGAAAGCGTGGGCAGGTGATACGGCCTCTCCCTCCACGGCTAGGCCTCTGCGGGGGCTGCTGCCCAGCGGTGCCGTGGTCAGGGGTGAGCTATCAGAGCAGAAGCAGAAGCGAGGGAGGAGCCGCGTCCCGGGGCGAGGAATGCCTGCCACCTGCCAGGGGTCTCACTTCCCTGTCCCCACTCGGTCTCGCCCCACCCCCCAAGGTCAAGGTTGTTCGTCTGATTACCCAGCAAACCGAGGCTCAGAGGGAATAAATGACCCGAGGTCAGCCAGTCCACTAAGGTAGCAGCCTCTGTGATTCAGGCTGCAGCCTGGGCTCTGGGCGATGCCCAGGTCACTGACCGCTGAGGGAGTCATGTAACCAGCTGTTCCTTCAACATACCGTGGCGGGACCCCTGCTGGGCACAGTGCTGGTGGCGTGGTGTAGTCCTCTGTTGCAGTCCTGGCCCAGATGCCTGCCCGGGCTTCGCCCAATAGGCCTTGCACAATAACCTTAAGGAGACAGGTGTACTGCGTGTCAGAAGCTGCCGAGGGCCACGGGGGCGGGGGGCAACACTGTGGCAATGTGGGGGCACCCAGACGGAGGTGGGTGCTGTTCTGAATAGGGAGGGAAACAGCCAGCCTTGTGGACAAAGAAGCACTTGGACAAAGACTTCGAGTAGGTGGGCCTCAGTTATCTGCCCTGTGAAGTGGGGGTGAAGCCTCGTGGACTTGTGGTGTTCAACTTGACATGCACCTGGCACAAAGTCCTAAGGAATTACAGATACGACGATGACGATGATGACGACGATGATGAAACAGCGAAGTCCAGGATGGAGCCCCGGATACTAGATGCCAGACCTCCTGGCCTCCCAGGATACCCTGCTGCCACCCCGGACACCTGTGAGAGAGAGATACAGTGGGAGAGACACAGAGGACACGGCCACCCTCGGGGAGCTGACAGGTTGGCAGGAAAGAGACGGCAGGACCGGAAATGGCGGTGAAGGGGCAGAGCCAACCTCCACGGGCCCGGCTGTGCCGTGCGCGGCATGGCTGTCACACAGGCCGTTCCCCCGGAGAGGAGCAAAAAGTAAAGCGGTAAAGCGGGCAATGGGCGTGGTGGCGGCGGCCCAGGGCAGAGGAGAGGAGCTGCACCTGCCTCACACAGGCCCGGGCCTTGGCATCGGGGGCACCCAGGAAGGCCTCACCCTGGTCCCATCCTTTCCAGGTGAGGAAACCAAGGCCCAAAAAGACACTGTGGCTTTCTCGGGGACCACGGGAGAGCCAGGGCTCTGGGTCGCGGTGCGGGCCTCCTCGATGCCCGCTCTGCTCAGCCCCCAGCTGTGACCAGCCTCCCCCAGGAGGCTCCAAGTATTTCAGAACCCCGGTGCACACACGATTCCAGGAAAATGTGGCCAATGCATATTCTTCCAGTTTTGCTGACATGGAAACCGAGTCAGGGCACAGAGATGCGGTGCCTGGCCTTGGGACACAGCCGGGCTTGAGGCTGTGAGGAAGGGACAGAGGCTGGAGGCCTGAGAGTCACTGCACGGGCACCACTCCTCCCCCAGGCCTCAAGGCTGCCCCCCCACCCCAGCCAGGTGCAGGGCTCCTGGGAAGGGGAGACACCAAGCTCCCCCACCGCCCGCGGGGACCGTGGAAAGGGGCAGTGTAGGCTGAAGAGAGGGAGGTTAGCCAAGCACCCTGCTCAGCTTCAGGCCGCAGACACGAGCCTTACAGCCCTGGAGGGCAGATGCAGGAGACGGGAGAAGATACTCAGGCACTGGGACGTCTCTGCCTAGCCCAATACAAAAGCTGTCTCGTATGTACCAAGACTTCATGTTTGTTCTTAGAGAGCCAGTGCAAAGGCCCTGTGGCCCTCCTCTCTTCCTTGCTTCTGTCCCGAAGAGTCTCTGTCTACCCTGAGGCTCTGGGGTCAGACAGCTCAGGCCTGAGCCCCAGAGACTCCCAGCACCTCATTCATCTCTGAACCTCAGTTTCTTCATCTGCGAAATGGGGGCAATGACAGCCTCATAGAGTGGCTTGAGGTAGGTCCGGCGCTCAGCACAGTGCAGACATTCTTAGAAAATCCGTGTGGGGCCCGGCAGCCTCCTGGTCCCCCTGCTGCTGCAGGGCCCCATTTGACAAGGATCCACAAGGCATCACCCGGGCAGTGCTGGACCCGGACGACTCCTTCCCAGGAAGACACATCCATCACTCAGGGCTGCGATGCCGAGTTCATCTGGGGACAGGGTGACCTCAGCATCTCCCCACGGGGCGCTCCAGCCCTGTGTCGTGCCCATCCAGTCCCCTGCCTCTCCAGGGCCTGCCAGCAACCGTCCCAGACAGGCAGCTCTCACCCGTCTCGGACGCATCAGCCATTCCCCCCGCGCCTGTCTGCTCTGCCTCCAGCCAGCCGCCCCACCGCGGCAGTCGCCCTCTGGGCCCTCCGCCCCGGACCTGCAGGCAGGCTGCCCCGCCCACGTCACCCTCACAGCGCTCAGGGAGCACTGGGCCGGCCGAGGCTGAGTGGGTCAGGATGCCCGCTGCTTCCCCTTCTCTCCCAGGACGGGCGAAGGCCACGAGCAGAGCCGCAGGACACAGCGAGGCAGCAGGACGAGAACTGCTGCCCAGTGTGGACGGCCCAGGTCGACACCCCCACCCTTCCCCTGAGTCGCTCGGCACCCAGCGCCCGCTGGCATCGGCCTGACAGTGACATTTTGCCCCAAGACCCTCCCCTCCCCTCCAGCCTGAGACAGGCTTCGTCTCTGTTCAGCAACGCGGCTTGGGGCAGGGCCAGGAGGGTGAGGAGAGACAAGCCCCCCCCCCCGTCTCTGCTGATTAATTGGGGGCAGCAGGAAAGGAGCAGGCGCCCATACGCAGGCTCGTAAGTGGGTCTGACATTTCCCCAGTCCTGGCCTCGCTCCGCACGGCTCGCAGGTGGGAGCCGGTCCCCAATCACTTTTCCATTACAGAAATCGATGACTTGAATTACTCCAAAATAACTAGCACCTTCACGCGCCTGCAAAGCTAATTTTTCTGTGTCTGCGTCGGCCCACGTGCTCCTCCCTGGGTCTGGGATCTGTCTTTATGAGTCAATCCAGGTAGAACGGAGTCTCGCGTCTGACCGTGACAGATGGTGGCGGGCTGAGAGCGGGCTTTGGAGCCGGATCGGCAGGGTCCAGGCTTGGCTCTGGCACTCAGCGGCTGCAGGCCCCAGCCAGGCTACCTTGCCACCTGGAGCATCCAGTTCCTCGTCTATAAGGTTGGAGTTCAAACCCAGCCTCCCAGCGCCGTGTCTGCGAGGTGAGCGCGGTAATGATGGCCGCGAAGGCTCCCGGTGCGTCCTGAGAGGTGAGGGAAGCCCTGGGCGTGTGGAAACCCGCTCTGCACTGTGGCTCAAGGCCGTCGCCTGAGGAGGTCCCGGGGCCACTGCCGCAGCCACAGGAGCGTCTCACACCGAGGACGCACTCAGCGCTGTCGTCTTACCCACGGCGACGCCGGGGCTCGGGAGGGTGAAGTGGATTGCTGGGGCCCGTCTCAGGGCTCCCCATCACCCCGGATTCAAAGCCGCTGGCCCCAGCGCCAATGCAGGAAGCGGGCGCTGCAGTGACAGGGCCGGGCAGCTGCTGCAAGGCGTGGGTTCTCCGCGCGATACAGGTGCCTACGGCCAGTGCAGAGGCCACACTCTGGTCAAAGGAAACATTCGCACATCCGCCCCAGGGTCAGCATCACACACATAGGCGCTGAGTTGCAACTGCCCGGCTTCTCACAATGTGAAATCTGCAGATCTTTAATAAAACACTCCTTGTCATTTTGCACTTTCTTTTCCTACGATGAAGCCAATACATGTTTTGGGTACATTTCATTGACATGGATCTCCAGTACAGAAGCCCCTGGCGGCCCCCCGTCCCTCCCCCCACCCAGTGTACCCACAGGCCTGACTTCTCCCACCGTACATGCATTTTGCCTGGCTTGGAATCCGCTCTGAATGGAATCCTCCGGTTCACACTCATCTCTGGCCTGGCTGCCTCCGTGGAACCAGGGAACTTCCTGTTCCGGTCCCAGACGTGCCCAGAGGTCTGTGCACGGCCAGGGGGCTTAGATGCTGCTGCCACCAGGGACTCACGACCCTGGCTTCACTTTGGAATCACCAGGAGAACTTTTTGAATGCCTCGTGCCCAGGCTGTGCCCCCACACTTAGAGCAGCCCCTCCCAGGCCTTGCTTGCAGTCCTGGGAAGCCCCGGTGGCCACGTGCAGATGTCAGGAAGCCAGCCCCGAGCGCGGGGACAGGGGCCCTGCCTCAGCTGAGTGAAGACAAGCCAAGTGGAGCTGCTCCTGCCTGGCCTCTCCTCCAGCCCGGAAGCTGCCTCCCCGCCCCTCGGAATTCACAGGAAGCTCCTTGCAGCGCTTGAACTGGGGTCCTGGAGCGAGGTCCGCAGTGGCCCCTACTGCTTGTGATTCCCGACTGCAGTGTGTGATTCCGCCACTGAGCGGCGCCTCGAGATCCTGCAAACCCTGTGGTTTGGGCGGCCTTGGGCCAAGGCAGGCAAGCAGGTGGCCTACGGAGCTCTGGCCACAGTGAGGGAAAACCTGGGGCCAGGACTTGGAGGACAGCCTGGCGCAGGCAGCAGCAGGGTTCCTCTGCTCCTAGGATCCTCACGGGGCCCGTCCCTGGCTGGTCGCACGGACGCAGGGATGTGTCTGCCAAGGACCCAGGCCACATCCCTGGTCGCTGAGCCCAGAGAGAAGCCAGGCATCGCTATGCTCCTGGAGTTGGGGCCCCCACTGCCCTCCACTGGACTGCCCCACTGGGTCGCACACCCACTCTCATCTGAGGCCCAGGGCGTGGTGGCCTCAGCCCTGCCTCAAACCCAGGCCCGGCTCCAAGTCCGGGGCTGGGAGCCTCCGAATCCTAACCTGAGAATGCTGAGTGCTTCCTCCTCCAGGGGCGGAGTCAGCCATGCCTGAGGCCCCTGGTGCTGCCACTCCAGCCTCCACGTCTGCATCTGTGAACGGGAATCCCCGCCACGGTGCAGGGTGGCTGAGGGCTGGGTAAGGAGTGGCGTGGCCCTGGCCTAGTGCCTAGCACGGAGCAGCACACACTGCATGTCGGCTGGGATTGCTGGTGGAGGTGGCTACCACTGACGTCCGACAGCGTGAATGCCCTAAGCCAGACTGGCGCTCGCAGCTGGTTTTAGCAGTTTAGTAAATCTTCCACCTCCTCGGACTCCTCTCCAGGAGGGCTGGGCCGGGGGTTCCAGTCTGGCCTCAGGACGGAACCACCTCCTGTCCCAAACAAGGCAGCAAGGTGAAGCCGCTTGGTGTTAGGGAGCAGACTTTAAGGCCACGCACATGCACAGCTCAGCTCTGAGCAGAGAGCGCGCACCCAGCTGCCCCCGAGAGACAAGGAGCAGAAGCCTGACAACCACCAGGGTCCCATTCAGCCGGAGAACCCCCCCGCCTCCTACCCCAGAGGCCACAGCCATGGTCCGGGTCTGGTAAGATCCTCCCAGGGAGCAGACCCTTGGCCCACAGACCTGAGCGTGTGCCCCGGCAGCTTGCTCAGTGGGTGCCGTTTGGATGTCAGAGTGAGTACTGCATTGGGAACCCCGGGTGCTAAACTTGGCACTGCCAGCCAGCTGAGAGACCTGGGCACATCGCTCCGCCTCTCTGGGCCTCCTCCCAGCTCTGTCAGGTGAGAGCATGCATGTGGGTGGTCTTCCCCTCCACCCCCAACCCCAGCTCCAGCATGTGGTGTGAGCAAAGCACGTGGCACACAGTAGGTGCTCATAGATGTCTGGTTTAATAATACCCAAAACGCAGCTCTGCTAGGTTCCAACACCACCCGCTCCCTAGTTTTAGTACTGAGTGACCTTGTGCCCAACCCAGGGTCAGAGTTCAAGCAACAGGCTTGATCTAAGCCATTAGCCAGCTTCCTGGGGCCTGGATTTCAGGGGGACCTGGCCTCTCCACCCAAGCCACAGATGTCCCCAAGGAATCCAGCTGAGAGGCCCTGGAGGGACCACCTCCCCGTCAGACTCAAGTTCCAAGCAGCAGGGTCCATCGCGCCCTGTGGTAGGGCTAGCACTCCTCGGGCTCACCCTTCCTGCCGGCCATCCCGGAGCACAGACCTGGCCCCACCACCAGGGGGCAGGGGAAGCAACACAGAGCCTCCGGCTGGGCAAACCCTTTTATTGGAAAAAGAAATAACAAATGGGCACAGGTTGGACGAGGTGCCCAGGCGCACCGTGGGCCAAGGTGGGCGCGGCCACAGCCCAGTCAGGGAGAGGGCTGCCGCTCTTGGGGGGATCCATGGACCTGGATTTATTAGGGCCCCAGGGGCCCCTCTCCAGCCCTCTGGGTTGGCACCTCTTCCCACGACCAGCTCCCATGTCCAGCAAAAGCAGCCCAGGCCTCTCTCCAGTTTCCCAAAGCTACTTGCAGTGGCGGGTGTTTCACGTCCACTTCCAGGGCCTCCTGCTGGCTGGCGTGCACAGCCCCTTTCTGTCCACCTTCGGGGCACCGGGCAGATGGCCGCCCCTTCCCACTGGCTTCCCTGGACCTCAGGGGCCAGAGCACCACTGGGGTAGACCTACTGGCTCTCTGGCAAGGAGGGTCCCCTGGTCCCTGTAGGCTGCCAGCTCCTTCAAACGGCTAAGGAAGCCTGGCCTTCCCCAGGGCCCAGGCGGGCTGAGCACTCGGTGTCCACAGACCGGTTGTCACGGGGGCCAGGAGAGGGCACCAAAGGCCACCGGGAGGTTGGCTCTGCTCTCCTGGAACCCCAGCTTCTCTTCCGCTAGCAAGTGGGGGAGAGGCCAGGAGGATCCGTGGCAGCTCCTGGCAAGGGGTCAGGGAGTTTGGGACATTTATTTACAGAGGACCGGGCTGGACTCACTCAGGGAAGATGACCGTGTGGCAAGGACGACACAGGACGGAGGCGGTGACCGTGGCCTTGCAGCCAGGAGGAACACACAGTGTGGATGGTACCCATGTATGCACACATGCACTCCCCACACATGTACATACATGCACAGACACGCGCATTCATGCCCCCATGTGCACCCACACATACCACATGCAGCCATGTCCACTCACGTGTATGCACACATACAAGCACATGTGTGTGCTCAGCTGTGCACATTCCCTTATGCACTGTGCACACGTGCATGTTCACACATGTATTTGCATTCATGCACACGTGCACCCACACACACGACACATGTGCACACTCACACCTCACACACGGGCTGCAAGCTCAGGAAGTTGGCTCCAGTTCAGGAGGTCACACTCAAGGCTACAGCTGTCCACAAAGAGTTTTTCCAGACCCCCTAAAACCTCCCCAAACCCTGGCTGTGTGCCACACAACAGCGCCTGGTGGCCTGCGAAGTCTCGGAGGGGACACTACTTGGCAAGCCTGGGATGGCCTCAGCCCTGGGCAGGAACAGGAAAACCACAAATGGAGGGCTGGACAGGTCCCCACACGTGCCCGTCTCCTCAGCCTCAGACTGACAGAGGCAGGGTCACAGACAGGCGGAGGCCCTGTGGTGGCGTCACAAAGAGCAGGGAGACAGGGCGGCAGGACCACAGGGAGAGGGTCTGGGTGGGTGAGGGCTCAGACAGGGGATCATGCGGGCTGGGCGTCCTCCGGTCCCAGGCCTGGACCTCCCCAGGGGCTCTGGGGAGCGGAGCTGAAGACAGGGGCTGCCCCGCTCTGTTCCCCCCCTCCCCAGCCTTCCGCACCACCACCCGGGGCAGCGGGAGGGGGGGAGCCCCTGCTCAGGAAGGGGCCAGTCCTGCCTAGGGCAAGGGGCAAGGGGCAGGGGGCATGGGCTCGGCCATAGGAGACCTGGGGCCACTCCCGTTCCCTCCCAGCCCGGCAGCAGGGCCCAGAAACGACTCAGAAGCGGGTGCTCTGGTAGCGCAGCCGCCGCAGGTCTGCAAGGCCCTCGGCCCGGCCGTACACCTCGCTGCAGGGACTCTCGGCCAGTCACCGGGCCCCGGCCCCGCCCCCGCCCCCGCCGCTGCTGCCGCTGCCGCTGGAGCTGCCGCTGCTGGAGCTGCCGCTGCTGCAGCGGTCCTCGTACACGGCGATCTCGATCTGAGGCTGCGTCAAGGAGGGCGCTGGGCAGGGCCGGGAGCTGCGCGCCGCGCAGTGACCTGTACACGGACTGGCGGCGCGCGCCGGGTGCGCAAGCACACGGAGACGCACATTCCAGAGCCTGCGAGTACCACAGCCGAGGGCAGGGAGGGGCCCGGGCTTGGGAAGGTGTGAGGACATGGGGTCCTGAATTCAAATCCCGACTCAGCCACTCGGAAACTGGGTGACTGGGAGCCCTCCCTCATCTCATCTGTAAAATGGGGGCATCACAGACTCCCGTTGGGCAGCGTGAACGAGACCTTGGTTGGGGAGCACTGACGGCACGGGCTCCGTAAACAGCAGCGCTGCCCCCGGGTGGGGAAGCGGGGTGGTGTCTGCTGTCCGCTTGCTTTATTTCTCCCTCCCAGCTTTGTAATAAGATGAACTTCCTTTTAACGGTTCTTCTCTGGCTGCTGCTGACGGGGAGGAGGGTGCGTGCACACCCAGGCTACACCGGCCCAGTGGGAGGGGCAGAACCACGGACCCAGCAGGCCCTGACCAGCCCCTCCCCGCCCCTCCAGGACTGAGGCCTGGAGAGCTGGCCCCCGAGGACCTTGTTCTTCTCATCTGTGGAAGGGGGCAGCAGGAACTCCCAGGTGCCATCAGAGAAGGACAGGAGCCTGTGGGCACATGCCCCAGGGGTGGTTTCCATGTTCCCCGAGGGGCAGAGCGCCTGGCAGCTCAGGATGAGCCGGGCTCAGATCCTGGCCTGGCACCCACCAGCGGTGTGACGCACAGCAGTCGGCGCAGTGTGCCCTCGCGTGCAAGGGGAATGATAAGAGCTACCCAGCTCACGCGGCTGTGGGGAGGATTATATGAATTCATCCTCGCAAAATCCTTTCAAGGTTTCCGGGATGCCAGCATCCCATATGAGCGCCGGTTCAAGTCCCAGCTGCTCCACTTCTGATCCAGCTCCCTGCTATTGCTCCTGGGAGGCAGCAGGGGATGGCTCAAGTGCTTGGGCCCCTGCACCCATGTGGGACACCCAGATGGAGTTCCAAGTTCCTGGCTTTAGCCTGCCCAGCCCTGGCTGTTGAGGCTATTTGAGGAGTGCACCAGCAAATGGAAGATCTCTCTCCCTCTCTGTCTTTCCCTCTGTTTCTGTAACTCTGCCTTTCAAATAAATAAATAAACCTTTTTTTAAACAACAATAACAAAAGATTGCTGGCCTATACCAAGCCCCGAATGCAAGCAGCTCTACAGGTGCAAACCAGGACACTAACAGTCCCGTAACTGTTGGTTTGAAGGGCAAAGACCAGTGGTGGAGGGTACCCAGAAGACCCTGAGTGAGGCCCCGAGGGCGCCCCATTTCCTGGCAGCCTCATCAGGAGCCCGCCGGTTGACAGCTCTGTGTCCTGCACAGAACAGCTGGGAAGGATACGACCCTCATCCCGCGCTCCACGGGGTCCGTGAGCAGGAGGCCTCGTGGCGCAAAGACCTTCTCGTTCTGCTCCTGGATGTAGCGCGAGATCTTCCTGAGAACCTGCAGAAGAGGGGCGGGTGAGGGGGAAGGCGGCGGGAAGGGGGGGTGGGGACGCAGGGCGGGGCGGCCACCTTCTCGTAGTGAGTCTCCATGCAGAGGAAGATGAAGTAGGCCGTGGCGCAGGCCAGGCAGCCCTCCAGGTAGGAGCTGCCTCCGATCTTCTCGGCCTCCGCGTAAAAGCCATTGAGAGTCTTCACCATCTCCTCAAAGAGCTGCCGCTCGATCTGGGGGCAGAGAAGGAGAGAGCTGGGCGGGGGTCGGCCTCCCCTGCAGGTGCGCGGTGGCAGGTGGGAGCAGGGCTGACGGCGAGAGGGCCACACGGGAGGGGGCAGATGACACTGCGCACACAGGTGGCACCAGAGAGGCCGCAGGCACCGGCCGGGGAGCCAGGAGACCTGGGGTCCAGCCAGACGTGGCCATCAACTGGCTGCGTGACCTTGGGCAAAGGGCTTAACCCTCATCTCTAAGGTGAGACCACGGCTGGGGCTTGGCCTCCCCTGGAAGCAGGAAGCGGCCCTGATGTCCTCCATGGTTTCTGTGGAGCACCAGACAAGCACCCTGGTGACTTCCACCGCCCACTTTGCTGGTTGTACAAGCGCTTGGGACCGAATTCACAGGGGCTGTCCATGTTCCCATGGGACCCAGCTGCTGAGGCTGCCCAGACGTGCCCTCGGGAGTCTCTCCAGGAGGGCACTCTCCCCGCTCACGGCACCGGGACCCCACGGCCCACGTGTTGGGCGACTGGGAAGCTGTCTTGCTGGCACCTTCCATGGGCCAGCTCTGCTTATGGCTCTCATTTAATCCCTTGCCAATTCAATCGCCCCAGGGCCCCAGCCCCCACCACCTCTGGCCCCTTCACTAGCCTCCCAGCCCCCACCCCACCCCCAACTTCCCGTTAAAGTCGGATCTTGTCCCTGCTCTGATGGAGCGCTTCCATTTCTCTCCAGGCAACCTAAGAAGTCCGCCCAATGCCGCCAGGCCGCTGTGGCCCCAAGGCCTGCCCTGCTCTCCTGCTCGGGTGCCCTCAACTGCTACCTCTCCTCCAGACATTGTCCCCCCACCCCCACCCCGGCTCTGCTCTTACTGTCCTCAAGTCTCTCAGTAGCCTGACCCCTGACCCTTCACCTCTCCCGGCACACCTCTATTCTCTTGACATTTCCCCGATTCTGCTAGTATTTATGACCACCTGAGCTACTATGTATTCATTTGCTTGCTTTTTTATTTTCTGTACTGATACAAATTAGCCTCCATGAGTTCAGCCCCACATTCCCAGGACCTAATACACAGTAGGTCTCAATAAATGCTCAGTGGAAGCTAAGTGAACTTGTCCAAGGTTACAAGGCTCTGACCCCAGGGTCTGCACTGTTCACCCACCCTACCCCAGCAGCCTGCAAGGTCACGCTCCATGCTCGGCAGGTGTCCAAGTGTACGCAGCCCTATTTCTCTTTCCCCACGCCCCCCCACCCAGGACCAGAACTGCCGTCACACAGTCTAGAAACTTCCCCGGCGTTCCAGGATAAAGGCCCTCCCCCGGAACAGTCAGAAGCCGTCTGCAGCCACTGCCCCTGCACAGACCTCGAGGGAACACAGAAAGTTCTGCCTGTCTGGTCCATGACCCCGGGGACAGGCACACAGGATGAGGAAGAGGCCACTTTGCTCTCCAAGAGCTGGCTGGGGTCAGAGCAGCAAAGGCCGGATCTGCCTGGGCTGCTGCGTGGAGGCTCAGGGCCTGCTTTCTGCCTACCCTGCAACCCCAGGCCAGCTCCAAGGCAGCCTCGGACAGGGGCCGCACACACCCCAGATGCAGGGGCAAAACTCAGCAGCTGATGCCTTGCAAGAGGTCCAAGCAGCAGAGCCCAGAGGGAGGCTGTGGGCAGAGCCCTGGCAGCCCCCAGCTCTTCCTCTGGATCTCCAAGCCTTCCTTGCCAAGACAGAGCAGAAAGTATCCAGTTCTGTCTACACCCACTGAGGATGCAACTGTGTGGGTGAGAAGATCGGAGTGCTGCGAAAAAGCCGAGAGGCAGGGCACCAGGTCCTGCACTGCTCACGGCTCTGGTAGGTCACTGCCTCTTGCTGGCCCTCGCTCTCTGAGAGATGAGGGGAGGGCTCCTGTAATGCTTCCCAGGCATGAATAACCCCAGGTCCTGGTTAAAACACAGGAGCAGGCTCAGTAGACACAGGACGAACTCCAAGGTCATGCTTCTGCTAACAAGCTCCCCGGTGATGCCGTGTTGTCAGTCCACAGACCGCAGCGCTAGTAGCCATGGCCTCGCGGTTCTCAGCACTGGCTGCACGCTGAAATCCCCTGAGCAACTTTTACAGCCCACGATGTCCAAGTCTCACCCTCGAGAGACTCTGACTCAAATGGTCTAGAAAGTGGGGGGGAGGTGGGGGACTGGAGGAGTGGCGCTGTGGCGTAGCAAGTAAAGCCACTGCCTGCAGTGCCGGCATCCCATATGGGCACCGGTTCAAGTCCCGGCTGCTCTACTTCCAATCCAGCTCTCTGCTATGGCCTGAGAAACCAGTAGAAGATGGCCTGGCCGGCACCGCGGCTCACTCATCTAATCCTCTGCCTGCGGCGCTGGCACCCCGGGTTCTAGTCCCGGTTGGGCCGCTGGATTCTGTCCTGGTTCTCCTCTTCCAGTCCAGCTCTTTGCTGTGGCCCAGGAAGGCAGTGGAGGATGGCCCAAGTGCTTAGGCCCTGCACCCACATGGGAGACCAGGAGGAAGCACCTGGCTCCTGGCTTTGGATCAGTGCAGCGCACCGGCCATAGCAGCCATTTGGGGGGTGAACCAATGGAAAGGAAGACCTTTCTCTCTCTCTCTCTCTCCCTCTCTCTCTCTCTCACTATCTAACTCTGCCTGTTAAAAAAAAAAAAAAAAAAAAAGGATGGCTCAAGTCCTTGGGCCCCTGCACCCACGTGGGAGACCTGGAAGAAGCTCCTGGCTCCTGACTTTGGATCAGCACAGCTCCAGCCATTGTGGCCATCTAGGGAGTGAACCAGCGGATGAAAGACCAATCTCTCTCTCTCTCTCTCTCTCTCTCTGCCTTTCCTTCTCTCTCTGTGTAACTCTGGCTTTCAAATAAATAAATAAATCTTAAAAAAAAAAAAAAGTGGGGGCAGATCAGAGCAGCGAACGCCACTGAACCTCTCTGCCCAGGCTGACGCCCTGCCAGGGCCCTTTCCCTGAGCTCCTGGGTGACAACTGTGCAGGAAACAAGCAACTCTGCAGGTGTGACCCAGGACACACTGAAACCCTTGCAGGGCTCATTGAAAACCGAGGTTTAAGGAGTGGGCGTTCAGCCCAGTGGTTAAAATGCCACCCATGTCCCCCATCAGAGTGCCCGGGTTCGAGTCCTGGCTCTGCTCTCAATTCCAGCTCAATCCCCTGGGAAGCAGCTGGTGATGGTCCAAGTACTTGACCTCCTGCTAGCTACATGAAAGAGCAGGATTGGGCTCCGGCTTTGGCCTAGCAGTCATTTAGGGAGAAGACCAATGGAAGAGATATCCCTCTCTCCCTTGGAAATAAACAAAGTATAAGTTTTGTTTTAAAAACTAAGGTTTAAGGAATTATGATTAAAATGAATTTTTAGGGCTGGTGTTCTGGTGTAATTGATTAAGCCTCCACCTCTGGCGCCGGCATCCCGTATGGGCACTGGTTCGTGTCCTGGCTGCTCCTGTTCCAATCCAGCTCTCTGCTTATGGCCTGGGAAAGCAGTGGAAGATGGCCCAAGTGCTTGGGACTCTGCACCCACGTGGGAGACCAGGAAGAAGCTCCTAGCTTCTGGCTTTGGATTGGCCTGGCTCTGGCCATTGTGGTCACTTGGGGAGTGAAGCAGTGGGTGGAAGACCATTCTCTCTGTCTCTCCCTCTGTCTGTAACTCTGCCTCTCAAATAAATAAATCTTTAAAAAATGAATTTTTAAATTAAGCTTTTTTTTTTTTTTGACAGGCAGAGTGGACAGTGAGAGAGAGAGAGACAGAGAGAAAGGTCTTCCTTTGCCATTGGTTCACCCTCCAATGGCCACCGCGGCCGGCGCGCTGCGGCCGGCGTACCGCGCTGATCCAAAGCCAGGAGCCAGGTACTTCTCCTGGTCTCCCATGCGGGTGCAGGGCCCAAGCACTTGGGTCATCCTCCACTGCCCTCCCTGGCCACAGCAGAGAGCTGGCCTGGAAGAGGGGCAACCAGGACAGAATCCGGCACCCCGACTGGGACTAGAACCCGGTGTGCCGGCGCCACTAGGCGGAGGATTAGCCTAGTGAGCCGCGGCGCCGGCCTAAATTAAGCTTTAAAACATTGCAGATATCGGCCTCACTGGGGGAGACTCTGAGTAGCTGTCTGGGGTGCAGCGTGGGCATCGGGATTTTCTGAGCTCCCGGATCATTCAATGGGCAGCCCGGCTGGGAATGGCTGCTGAGCAACGGAGAGTCCCGAGCCCCAGTCCAGCGGCTGAGTCAGCACCCCCGAGTGGACGTAACATCATCCACTAGGACGCAGGAACTCATGTCTGTTTAACAAGCTCTCTGCACAATTTTCCAGCAACTGAAACTTGAGAGCTGCAGGCCTGGAAATCTCTGTGGTTTCTTCAGCCCTAACTTTCTAAGAAGGGACAGCGAGACAGTGTTAGCACTTGGTTCTATTCTTCCACTTGAACAAGGGAGGTGGCCTACGACGTCACACGTCATGTGGGTCGGTCCCATCATGGCGCTGGGCGTCCAGTCTGGAGAACAGTGTGCTTACCCGGCTGTCCAGCTCGGGGGGGAATTTGGTCTGGAACTGGCAGCTGGTCCCATCGCTGTAGTCTCTCTGGATGAAGACCTTGGTGGCCAGCGAGGCGCTTCGCCGCAGCTCCTGCAGATTGTGCACCTGTGGAGAGGAGCCGCGGTTTATCCAAAACTGAGGGCTTCCCAGATGTGAGCCTCTCCAGGCTGACAGCAGCAAAGCTCCAGGCACATGGGGCTGGAGGGGCCGCACCAAGATGCTTCAGGAGGGCTGTGGGGAAGCAGGGCCATGGCGTTCACCTGAGACGTTGCCTTCACTCGTCCCAGAGAGACCTTTAAGGAGCCTAACACTGGGTCAGAGCTGAGCCAGAAAGAGAGGCTTGGGAGCCGGCAACACAGCCTGAAACAAATTCAACAAGGCCTCCCGGTGGCTGGCTCGGACCCTTCCCCTCTCCCCGTCCGTCTCTGTCTCCTCCCCCACCACTTCCTCTCTCTCCTTTCCTGCTTTCATTCACTCACCACGTACCACGTGTCCCCAACTTGTCAGGTCAAGGCTGAAGTCCCAGGCCCTCGAGCAGGGCTAATGACAGGGTTGGGGAGGTGGGCGTGTGGGTCAGGGGAGCACCTGATGTGCCCCTGAACTCAGGCCCAGGCCCAATTATGGCCAGGCCAGAAAACACCATGGATGGTCTCACGCCCAGCACTTCTCACCACATAGGAAAGGGCCCAGGATTGTCCAAGCCTCCCCAGAGAAAACTGTGGGTGAGGCAGCTGGAGGCCAGAAAGTGAGGGAGCGGCCTTATCTGGTAGGAACAAGTGCAGTGGTTTCTGCCCCTTCTCACACCTGCAGACTTGACGCTGAGATAGACTGCAGCATTTGAAGGGAGTGGGCTCAGTCCCACAGAACAGAGCCTCTTTCCACCATCTGCCCAGCCTCAGGCACCCACTCTGGAGACAAGCATCCCTCTGGGGGAGCTGTGCCTAACACTGGAGCCACGCGGAGCCCAAGCGCCAAAGGCAGAGTGCGCAGGCAGCCAGCTCATCCTCTGTGATTAAGCTGAATCCATGCAGTCACTGGGCTCCCACTTATTGAGTGTCTACTAGCGCCAGGCTCTGGGGATGCCGGGCAGGAGTCTGTGAGCTCCAGGGAGGAAGACAAGTATATATATAATGAATTAGACCGTGATACATGCTACTGAGAAGCGACAGCTCACCCAGAGAGGCTTACTCAGAAAAGGCTTCCTGGAGCCTGTGTTGAGTCATAAAGGAAACCAGGAGTTACCAGGGGTGGGGGGTAGGCGGGGAAGGGAGTGAGGAGGAAAGGCAACCCAGACAAAGGACAAACCAGCGTGAGCGAGAGCTCCTCACTGACTAGAGGCAGGTCTCGAGGGGCTGGGCTGGGCCTGGCCGGGCAGTGGGGGAGCTGGGAGTGCAGAGGCGGCCATGGCTGGATCGCGAAGCTGGAGGGGTTTCTGCTCAGGGGAGGATGTCGGGTGGAAGATGCGAACGCTTGCCTAAAAGCCAGGAGAAAGGACAGGCGTGGCAGTCAGCAAGGTGGAAGGCACAGATAACCCGTGGAGCAAGGTCCTGAAAAGGTCGAATCACTGAGACTCCTAAATCCAGGTTCACGCTATGTGATCCCTGAGTGTTGGGACTGGATTCCACAGATGAGCACCCTCTACTGTGGACACTCCTGGTTCTTCTAATCCAAGTTTTTGTTGAGGAGGTCTCATTCCCATCAACTAGGATCCTATGATGATTCTGCAAAGTCTAGAAGGCTTTGGTAATATAAACAAGTTCAGCCTTGATGGGCCTGCTCTGCCTGGTTAGAGCTGTGAAATGCTGTTTTTCCAAAAGAAGAGAGGAAAGGGCTGTGGCCTCGCCCTTCCATTCTAAAACCAACCTGCAAGAGCCAGTCAGTATTGGAGTGAATCCCCCGCCCCTGAACCATCATTCTGGCAGGTCGGGGCGCGGGGGGAGTGAGCAAGACTGGGCCCATAGAAGGGATAATTTCTTTTTGTAGTAGTCCTGGGGAAAACTCAAGTTCATCTAAACCAAGAAAAACAGTGGTTAGGATGCAAATAGAGAGAAGGAACAGTGCCTCAGCCATTCTGACACCCTCTTTGTGCCTGAACGCACACCTGGGTACACACGTGTGTTGCCATGAAGGTGCGTGTCTCCACAGACTAACTGGCTGTGGACCAGGGCCATTTCTCCCTCCTGGGCACACAACCAAGTTGCTTCCCAAGTGCAATGGGAGTGGAAGTGATGAGAGCCGTGTATAGCCCTGACTCATAAAGATGCCCCACTCCTCCTGGCTCCTTCCCCTTTCACTGAAACCAAAGGACTCAGGTGCTGAAGACGGTGGAACCACAAGGTGGAAAAGGCCTGGGCCCCTGAATCACTGCCTGGAGGGGATCCACCTACCAGTGAGGAACACTTGTCTGGGACTTGGCTGAGCGGGAAGTAAACTTCCAGGAGATTAAGGCGTTAGATGGCTGGGTGCTGCTTGACATAAGACAGTTCCATGTCCTCCTGGCTTTGATCCATGAGTCCTTAAGTAGCCAGAACAGGAAAGGTCAACACCCCTTCCAACCTGACAGTACCCACAGCCGCAGGATACTACCCCGACTCGGCACAGAGACCTGCTGCTCTCCCTAGAGACTGCTGGCAGGGCCTTGAGCTGCTGCAGGGCAGCGTCAGACGCATTTCCCAGCCCAGAGCCTTAGTCCCCCAGACTTTCACGGAACACACACATCACAGGCTCATCTGCAGTTGGTCAAGAGCAGGATTTAGGGCAAGCCGGGCTCTCTCCACCCATGGTGGCTCCACCGTGAAGTACCAAGAAGCCCTGGTGGAAAGATGTCCCATGACCTGAGCGCTGGGGCCCATGACCCTGGGAAAGTCACCCCTTAGCTGGGCCTCCCTTTCTTTAACTGGCAACGGAGAAGTTGGAACTCCAGGATCACGAAAGCCCCTCTCAGCTCTGACGTTCTAGAGCCTTATCAGGGTTTAGAAACACAAGTGTTTCCAGGGTCTGTGAGGGGCGAGGCAGGGCCTGTGGCCAATCAGAGAAGGCATGCCCCGTCTCGGAGACCTGGCCACATGAGGTCGCCAGGACTTTCTATTTTTCAAAAAGCCACAATCCATATCTTCTTAACAGCAAATATCCTGATATTTAAACGTTTCCAATCAATTTAACAAGTGTAGAAGCACTAAGCAAACCAACTAAGGCCCCCCTTGGACCACAGCTGCCAGTGTGGGGCCTCTGTGAAATATACCACAGCAAGGCCCTTGAACTGGAGCTGCAGCAGGCTCCAGGCCGCTTGCCAGCTACTTAGCAGTCAGGAAGCTAAGATCCGTGATGCTCCAAAGTCTTAAGAGGAGTGCCAAACCCCTGGTTCCCTCTCCTGGGGCTTCCCTGAGCACGCCCTGGGGGTTTAACTGACCCAGAGACCCACGCTTCTCTCCACCTCCTGCCTTCCTCAGACCGGCCCCCCCTCTCACGTCACCACTCCCCGACCTGCTGGCAGCTGAGTAAGGACACAACCAAGAACCGGTGCACGGCACCACCTTTCAGGCTGCAGTGTGAGAAGAGTAGGGAGGCTGCTCCGAGTGCAGGTACCGCAGGCCACCCAGCTGTCAATCGCACTGCCTGGGAGGAGCAAGCATTGGAATGCAAATGAGCTCTCAGACCCTGTTCACCCGCCTAAGACAAACAGGATGGCCACTTGGTCCAGGTCTCCCGCCTGGTTAAATGGCATCTCATTCCACAAAATGCAGGTGACACTCAACTCAAGAATTATGCAGCTGATGTGTCAGGGCTGGGTTCCCCGGCTGGCGTATGGCCGAAGAGTGAGGCTCTTAGGTCAAGCCTAAGAATGGAAGACCAAGCACAGACGCCCTTCCTCTCACGGCACCCAGACCAGCCTGTTGTCTGCCAATTGTTAATCCCACCCCTCAGAGAGCAAACTTTGGAATGAATGCTCGGTGTGGGGGCAGAACTCCACCACTCGGAGACGCCCCTCCCAGCCAGGCACTTCCCAGGTGCCCTTGGCCACCGTGACTGCTTCCCAGGGCAGACCGTGCTCCCCGTGCTCCCCGTGACACACATTCGCAGGGGTGTGCTACTCCGGAAATGGGCTGTTACAGCTTTGCAAACGAGGCCAGTGTATCACTCAGGAGGCTCCATCCCTCCCCTGGCCTCCCTCCAGCCCTCCCCTCAGGCTAACTCCTAAGCAGAAATTAGGGAGCAGAGACCCAGGATCCACTCAAAGATGTCCTCTCTCCCGCTCCGGACGCCTTCCCCTGGAGCTGAGAACTTCCTGTTCAGAATCCTAAGGGAATGGCCATGGGAACTGGGAATGAGGTTTCCCTGCCTCCAACAGGTTTTTCCTGGTAATCTCAACCCAGTTCCAATAGTGAAAACAGCCTGGGGAGGATGACTCACCCGAGCCCAGATAACGCACAGGTCCCGGGCCTCGGTAGAGCTAGGGCTTCCTGCCGCAGGACTGCCCTCGGAGTCCACCAGAGCCAAGCTGGGAAAGGGGCAGTGTCTGCTCTCTGCTCCCATCCCTGCTGGACCCTCCTTTGTCCCCCTGCCCTCCAGCTGACCCAACCAGGCCAGCTGGGAGCCTGAGCCCTCACCCTCCAGTCCCTCCTGACTCCCTTGCAAACGCCCCTCCCCCCATCAAAGACTCATCTCAAGACCCTTAGCTCTGTCCTATCAGGTAATATAATTGGCTACTTAGATACCATGAGTGAACACAGAGACCTAAGACTCGGGTTCCTGTCCTGACTCTGCCAATCTTACAGCCGTATTTTCCTGGAGTCTGAGCACTCCAGTTGCACCACCTGTAAAATGGGATAATGAAGACTGAGCAAGCTTCCCAGCCTGAGTTGTCTCCTCTGTTAATTGCAGATAATAACACCATCCTTGCCCACTTCACAGAGCTGGGCTAAGCCTCAAAGGAAATCGTGAGTGCGATCATGCTTTGCACACAGGCAAGTGCTATGTTCACCAAGGCGAGATGGGCAGAGCTGCTCCCAGGGGAGAGAGTCTCGCAGGTCTGACCGCAGCCCCCAGCAACACCGCCTCGCCCTAGGGATGTGAGCCTGCTGGGTGCAATCTGGGGACCGTGGCAGACCCGAGAGGGAGCACACTGGGACAGATGGGCCTGCTGAGATCTGTCAGGTCGCCTCACAGAGGCAGCTGCCTGCTTGGCCCACACTGCTGAAGCCCCGTCCTGCCCAGCCTCAGCAGCCTCTGCTGCAGTCTGGCAGCCCCGTCTGGAAGGCGACCAGCTCCTGGCCATTTCTCCTGCTGTTCTTCCTGCTCTTCTCAGGATCTCTGGCACTTCCCAAATACTCCGCATTCCTCCACTCCAGAAACCAAGCTCCAAGAGTCTGCCTGGGGCTTGTCCCACACTGGGTCCTGGGAGGGCAAGGTCTCCTCCTAGCCAGCCCTGCGCTTTGTCTGAAAGCAGAACAACGCCAAGCAAGTGCTCCGGGTTCTGTGGCAGACTTCAGCGGAATCACAATAGCACTTGGCATTGCTGTCACGCTGCTTGCCCGGACGCCCACAGGCACTCTCATTCAGAGGCCTCTGCTCTCGTCCCGGTGGTGTTCCAGTGCAGCTGGAAGTGGGGAGACACCACAAAGGAAATCGACATCAAAACCTGGGAGACTGGTGCCCTGGGTCCCACTGCAAAGATTCAAAGGATGAAACTTGGAGCCCTGCTGCTGGCGTGCTGAGTACCAGATCGGCCCTTGCCTTCTGCTTTATCACCTACACCGTAGGGCATAAAGAGCTCCCAGCTCCCTCCCTGAAGGGTGGGGAGAGGAGTAGCGCCGAGGGGTGGAAGGCGGAATTCCTGAGCTCTTAGGCAGTGCACCAAGATTCTGCCCCTGGCTAACAGGTCCCTGGGTTCAGTTTTCAAGTCCCTTGAAGATGACACACCTATAGGCACACCCCTAAGAACGTGGCACCTCCCAACAGACACAGGGGCTATGTGGACACCTGGGGCAGGAAAGTCAGGTGGGGTCAAAGCAGCACGGAATGGCGAGGTGCCCGAGTGGGGGTGGGTGCAGGCAGGTCATTAAAACCAGCCATTGGGGTTCTCTTTGCCCCTTCCCTCTCCACAGGAAATGCGGATGGCGAGGCAGGTCTGTCCTCCCTTCGCCAAGCGCTGGGTTCAGAAGCTGGACGACTGCACCGCCTAGCAACAGCAGCGCCTCCCCTCCTCTCCCGCCCCAACCCCCTGGGGAAGCCGTTTCAGGACTTGTGGTCCAGAGGCAGAGAAACCCGGCTAGAGCCGCAGAGCAACCCTGGTGCCACTGCCAACAAGTGGGGCGGGCAGCCTGGGGGCCCAGGGGACGTGGGGGAGGGCCCCTCACCCAGGGCCCGGCTCTTCCACCCTGTCCCCGCCCCCACCCTTTCCCGGACTCGGCCCCCTCCCACTCCCGCCCGGCCGGCTCCCGGCGGGTGCTCGCTACCGCGGGACAGTCGGGCACTGCCTGCGGACCGGGCGGGCGTTCGACCCCTACCTCCGTGGCCATGTTCCGGGGGCGCTGACCGCTCCAGGGCCGGGCCGGGGGCTGTCCGCGGTGCTGACCCGGGCAGCGGGTGGGCTGGCGGCGGCGAGCCGGGGCGCTCTGTCCGCGGTGCTGATGCGGGGGGCCGGAGGGTGGGGGGCGCTGCGCTGTCCGCGGTGCTGATGCGGCCGCCGGGCCCGGGAGGCGAGGCCGCGCCCGAGGCTCTCACGGCCCGATCGCCCGCTGCTGCCGCCGCTCCTGCAGGCAACCACCCGGCTTATCTCCGACAGCGGCAGCGGCGGGGGCGGGGGGCGGCCGGGGGAGGAGGGGCCAGGCGCCTCCGCGGGCGGGGAGGGGGACGCCGCGTCCCCCAGACTGGGGCGCCCTCCCGGGGAGCCCCGCCCGCGGCCGCAGGCTTGCCCCAGGCCCCGCCCCAGGCCCCGCCTCTCCCGCCCCTCCCCCGCGAGGGCGCCGGGAGCTCTGCGCTCGCCGGCGCGGTCCCCGGGGACTCGGGCCCGGAGGAACGGGCCACAGGAGCGTCCCCCGGGAGCGCCGGTCGCTGGGTGCGGCGTGTACCTTTGCAGCCGCCCGCACCACCCGGTCCTGGCCCCTCCCCCGAGCTTCCTCTCCTGAATTTTTTCTCTTCTCTCTCCGGTTTCCTCTCTGTGTGCCCTGCTCCCTCACCCGGGCATGCATGGCCTCCCCTCCTCCCTCCTTCCCACTGCGGCGAACCCCATTAGCTAGAGGAGGACGCTGCAGTCCACAGGACATTGTTTCCAGTTCATGTTTCATCCCAGGCCACACCCGGGGGTCCCTTCTCGCAGGAAGCTCAGAAGTCGCGGCTCCTCCCGGCCTTGGCCCCCACCCTTCCGCGTCCCTCTCTCCTCTGCATCCCAGACTGGACACACACACACCCCACCGCCGCCACTCAAGCGCCAGGAGCAGATGGCACCGGAACTGCATGCTCCGCTCACAGGTTGTCAGAGGTGGCCCTGTGCTGCCTTCACCTTCTCATCGCACCTTCCAACCACGTGGCCCCTGGGCTTGCTCAGTACACAGGAAGGAAGCACCAGGATGCCTGCCTTTTCACTCACCCAGAATGTGCCTGGGACCCTGAGGGGCAGCGAGGCATGTTCCCTGCGGCTCACTGTTGCCCCAGGGGCCACCCCCAGCCCACACGCGGGGGGACGTGACCTGGAAGCCGGGTTTCTGGAACACCTGTGTCCCATGTGGAGTGATGGGTCCCAGTTACAGCTCTGCTCCCAGTGCCAGCGTCCTAATAACGTGCTCTCTGCGAGGCAGGTGACGGCTCAAGTACTGAGTTCCTGCCCCCAACACGGGAGACCTGGCTGGAGCTCCTGGCCCTCGCTTCAGTCTGCACACATCCTGGCTGTTGAGGCAGCTGGGGCGTGAACCAACAGAGGGGGACTGCCTTTCATTCTGTCTCTGCCTCTCAAATAAATAAATGGGTAATTTTTAAGAAATGCATGTTGGGGGCCAACGCTATGGTGTAGAAGTCTAAGCCTCAGCCTGCAGGGCAGGTACCCCATATGGACACCAGTTCGAGTCTCAGCTGTTCCACTTCCCATCCAGTTCCCTGCTAATGCACCTGGGAAAGCAGCAGCAGATGGCCCAAGCACTTGGGCCCCTCCCCACATGGGAGACCTGGATGAAGCTCCTGGCTCCTGACTTTGGCCTGGCCCAGCCCGGCCATTGTGGCCATTTAGAAAGTTAACCAGCAGATGAAAGAGGTATCTCTCTCTCCCTCCACCCCACATCTCTGCCTTTCAAATAAATAAATCTTTAACAAAATGAATGTTGGACTTCACTAAACTATGTCCTTTCTTTTTTCCCTCAATTTTTTATTTTGAAATTTTCAAACATGCAGGAAAGTTGAAAAAGTAGTACAATAAACTACAATATTTGTGCCTCAACAATTAACACTTGACCACGTTTGCTTTATTGGTAGACGCAGAAACGTAGAGACGAATGCGACTAGATTAGGAGACAGACACTGTGAGGCTTTAATCCTAAGTATTGCACAGGGCATCTCCTGAAGACAGGAGCATTCTCCTACCTAACCACAGTATCTCGCGCACCTTTAACAATTCCCTGATATTCTAGGGTAGTTCATCGCGTGCAAAACACATACACAGCAATGACCCCTCAGAACCTCCCCCAGAATTTTTCAATTTTATTAGCTAACATTTACTGGGCACTTACTAGGGGCGGCCACGTGCCACCCATTCTGCAGGGATTGCGTGCTCTTACCATCCTTCTATTGCTCCCACTTTACAAACGAGGAAACGGAGTAAGCTGCCCAAGGTCACGTGGCTGTGAGAACAGGAGACAGGATTCAAGCACAGGCAGTCAGCTCCAGCACGCGGTGTGGCTGATCTTCCTGACTGCGCTGCTGCCTCGAGCCCCTTGCAGACCATAAACTGGCAGAGCTGCACCCTCGCCTCCAACTGCCTATTTCACAGATGAGCACACTGAGTCCCAGAGGACAGTGGAATGGCACGAAGTCAACGGCAGATGTTTCATTCTACCTTAGAGTTCAGCAAATGCTTTGGCGCCGGGAAGCAGACTGAGAACGTCTGTGAACCCCACAGGGGTCCCTGGTACTAAATGAACACGTAACCTGGTGGTCTCCTTGCACACCTCACGTGGAGCTGACTCTGATTGTATTAATCTGACAACCATCTGGACCCTTTTCACACAGTGACCGGAGGCCTGGGTGAGGCTGTTCAACAAGGCCATTCATTTCATGCACATGAAAAGCTCACGGAATATGTATGTGATGAAAAAAAGCCATGCATGGATTTTTAAACAATGATTTACACCAAAATAAACATCTTTTAACTCCATTTTCCATGAAGTTTTTGAAGTACCCTTGTATTTCTTGGGCACTGTTAGAGGACCTTGGGACGTCTAAGTTCACAAGACTCTATTCTTACTGAACCTATATAGTGATGGGGTAACAACCTACACTATGTAAGCAAATGGGTATAAAGTATATTGAGTTGTGACCATTGCTAGGGAAACGTGAGGTATGGAAAGGGCATAGAGTGATGGAGGAGGTTACTTTAGAAGGAATGGTCGGGAAATTTTTGGCAAGGTAAACTTGGACAAAGGCTTGAAGGAAAAGAGCAATAGACATATACACACCCCAGGGGAAGAATGACAAGGCAAACAGCACAGAGTACAGAACCCCTAAGGCAGGGGTGGACTTAGCAGGTTCAAAGAATAGCCAGGGAACCACCGTGAGCAAACAGGGAGATAGGAGTTGAAATCACAAGGGGTTGGGGTGGAGAGAGACAGAGACAGAGACAGAGACAGACAGAGAGAGAGAGAGAGGTCGCATTCCATCTGCTGGTTCGCTCCTCAAATGACTGCAATAGCCAGGGCTGGCCAGGCCAAGCCAGGAGCTTGGAACTCCATCCAGGTCTCCCATGTGGGTGCAAGGATCCAAGTACTTGGGCTGTCTTCTACTGCCTTCCCAGATGTATAAGCAGGAAGCTGGATTGGAAGCTGAGCAGCCGGAACTCGAACTAGCACTCTGATATGGGATACTAGCATTGCAGGCAGCAACTTAACCCACTTTGCCACAATATGGGCCCATAATTGCAATTTTTTAAAGATTAACTGGATGCTAGGGTTGGACAGGAGGTAAGGCTAGAAGCTGTGAGACCAATTAGGAGGTTGTCAGAATGGTCCAGGCAAGATGTGGTGATGGCTTAGAATAAAGTAGTAGCAACAGAGGTGGGGGAAGTGACCAAATTGTAGATACAAGTTGAGGGTAATCTGAGGATCTGCTGATGGACTGGAAGTGTAGTAGAAGAGAAAGTCAAAGGTGATTCCAAGCATTGAGGTCTAAGACACTGGAAGAATGGAATTGCCATTTACTGAGATGGGGGTGGGGATGAAAGGGCTGAGCAGGCTGGACAGGAGGGGATTATAAGTGTTGCTTGTGTCTGGTTGCCTTACACTTGAAGTCTCATGTGCAGATTGTAAGTGGAGCAGTGGAGTAGGCACCAGCGCTTGGTGGGGCAGGGCACAGTTGGAGGTATGCCTTCCAAAGTCATCTGAATGTGAACGGAATTAAAACCGTGACTGATGATGCTATCATTGAGGCAGTGGGACAGCTGGAGAAGTTGGCCAAGAACTGCCTCTGGACACTTCATCACTTACCGGCTAGAAGGCAAAAGAAGACCAGGAGGGTGGTGGTGAAGGAGGTGACCCAAGAGAGAGAGGTGTCCCGGAGCCAAGCAGAGAAGGCTGCAGTGAGAGCTTTGCCCGCTACGTTGATGCTGCTCACAGGTAGAATAAGATGAGGGCCAGAAATGACCCTGGACTTGGCAGCAAGGCCACCCATGACCTGGATAAGAGCTATTTTAGTAATGTGAGGAGTGGGTTTGACAGTCAGAATGGAAGAGAGGAAGTTGAGATACAGAGAGCATAGACAACTTGTCAGAGACTTTTGGCTGTGACGGGGAGCAGTGATGAGCACGGTGGTCTGAGGGAGAAGTGGGGGCAGCGAGGGTCTTTAAAGAAGGGAGACATTAGAGGTTGTTTGTATGCTGATGGGGGGAGTCTTGTGGAGGGGAAAACTGGTAGTTCAAGAGAGGGTTGGGGCACAGCGGGTCAAGCCTTGCTGCTTGGGATTCCTGCATCCAATATTGGAGTGCTGGTTTGAGTCCTGGCTACTCTGCTTCCAATCCAGCTTCCTGATAATACACTAGGGAAGGCAGCAGATAAAGACTCAAGTCCTTAGGTCCCTGCCACCCACATGGGAGTCCCAGATGGAATTCCTGGCTCCTAGCTCCTGGCTTCAGCCTGGCCTAGCCCTGGCTGTTGCAGGCACTAGGGGAGTGAACCAGCATATGGAAACTCCTCTCTCTGTCTCTGTCTCTCTCTCTCTTTCTCACCCCCTCCTCCTCCCTCTCCCACTCTGGCTTTCAAGTAAATAAATACATCTCTTGTATTAAAGTAGATTAATTGTCGTAGAAAGCCCTAATAGGTCAGCAGAGAAGGAGATGGATCCAGGGAGGGCAAGCAGAGGGGATGACTTTAGCAAGGAGCACAGCTCATTTCCCTTCCCAATGGCAAGTGAAAGCACAGGATGAGCAGCCACTGATGTGAGCTGGTTAGGAGATTTCAGCAGCCAGAGACGAAGATGACCTTCCTCGACAAGCACATCGACCAGTGTGTACAGAAAGCTCGCCACGGGCCAAGCACGCTGCAGGCACTTCTTTGGGGAGCCCAGATCGAGTTCTTGCCCTTAACACTGTACGACTAGGACTCTATTGAGGGCCTTGGGATCCTCCATGCAGGCACAAACGATCCCTTTTAATACCGAGCTCCTCTGACCAGAAAGAGACGTGAAGAGCCTCAGCCTTTTTTTCACTACATTGCCTCCAGGGTTGTTGCAACAATCTTGACAGACCTCAAGGCTTGGGGGCATCAGAGCGGAAACCGTGGACAGAGAACCTCGACGGGAGTGGGGAGGGTTTCCCCGGTGCTGACTCGAGCATGGGGTGGGATAGTCCCACATTCCAGGCATCTGGACTCTGACTCCCGAAGCAGAGAGGCCTTTGAGATTTAATCTGCATAATCACTATTCTTCAGGAGCCCTGGGACAACCCAGCCCTATGCAACAGCCTAGCTCTTTGATGTTTTTGTCATAAATTAATGAGTTTGCCCACAAAATAACATCAAAGAAGAGCCACTAACTAATTCGCTGTTATCATCCTCCAATCTGCGGCTGCACTGGATAACCTCCAACAAAAAAGGACCAGAGCCAGGAAAAGAAACCGACTGAAAGGTTTGGAAATCGTGATATTGGAAAGAGATGAGAGGAAAGCCAGCGACTGCAGCCTGCAGAGGAGCTGGAGAGAGCTAACCAACCGCAGGCACCCACGGAAATGCAGGGGAGATGCCGGTGCCCTGCGCTCGGGTCTGGAAGGAAAGCCGTCGCATGAAGGCTTGAGGGGGAGACAGCGGCCTGGAGGGTCTCACACGGAGTCAGCTCACAGCTCACTGCAGACCACGGGAGGGGCGTGGCAGGAGGCTGCATCCCTGGTGCGATCATAAACAAGTCTCAGGTGCTCTGGGCCTCACTTCTCCACCTGTAGACGGCAGGACTACCTGTCTCGCTCCCCTGAAAGGATCCACTCGGGCACAGGAGGCTCTCTCTAGATGTTACCCGACTCTTCCAAATCGGGTCTTTCAAGAGGGAAACAGGAAAAGATTTATGGGGATGCCTCCCTGGAGGTCTCCCAGGGGACATTTCTTCCGGGCCTGGCAGGAGTCCCTAAGCAGCACGCCTGCTTCATCTCACTTGGTGCGCGGTTTTTGAGCCTGTACTGTGAACAAGGGAGAGAAGGATGACCACGGCTGTCCCCAACCCCGGGACACCAAGTGTGATCAAGTGATGACCGGTGCTATGGTCCGAGCCCTCAGAAACTCATGTTGAACGGTAACCCCCATTAAGAGATGGGACCAAGCGGGACCTTTCCCAGGTGATAAAGGCTCTGCCCTCACTAATGGATGAATCCATCACGCAATTAATGGATGAACAGGCTCATGAGTTATCTCATGGGTGGGTCTGCCACAAAAGCCAGCTGGGTTAGGTCTCTCGCAGGCTCCCTGCTTCTATCCATGAGAGTCTCTGCCAGCAAGAGGTCATCACTGCGGGGGGGGGGGGGGGCCTTGACCATGGACCTGAAACACGAGCGAAAATAAACCTTTCTTTGTAGCTCTCCTTGTCTGTGGTATTATGTCTTCAGCCACCGCAAACAGACCAAGACAAGCAGGATCTGTAACAAGGGCTAACACGCAGATTCCTCACAGTTGGGGGGTCCAGAAAAGGTCTCACAAACCACTTGCCATTTGAACTTGGCCTTCAAGGATTAGTGTCAGGTCCTGCCCACCCCTACCCACATCCCCAAGAGCAGATGATGGAAGACACTGCGCAAGGGCAAGAAGGTGTGAAAGATGCCAGGGAGCAAAGGACCTCTGGAGCCCCAAGTTCAAGAAAGAGGGACAGAGACGTGGACGGAGAGGACCTGTCCTGAAAACAGAGCAGCCAGACCACAGCACACGTCTGCGAGTGGAGCCACTAGGAGGTGACGAAGCCACAGGGGCTGCCTCCTGTCTCAGATTCATTCACAGTCACAGCTGTCACTTGCTGTCCAGAGAAGTGGAGCAGGAGGCAAAGCTTATCAACATAATTCACAGCCCCCCCCCCCAGGAGAGACTGCAGGAACTGGGGGGACATCAGAGGACTCTTGGCCATAATGGTCACCTGTCGTCACAGCAGCCACTGTGCTGGAGGCCAGAGTGCGCACGGGCCCCCGGCCCTGCAGTGGCCGCTGAGGCAGCAGTGCTGACGGACAAGCTGTGGTCGTCCGTCCGCCCCGTACAGACTGACAGCCGACTCACCCATCACTCACACCACAGCCATCTAAAGGAAGACGGCAAGCCTCTGACTCAACTAAGCAGATTATTTCAGGGAGTTAATAGGCACGGGCATAAAGGGTAACAGGTGCTTATAAAGCATCATTAATTATGAGAGCCAAAAGGGATCACGGAGTGCAAGCCAATTTTAGCTGCGGAACCTTTTGTTCAAACAGAACCTCGAGTGAAGTCAGATCTGTAACACAAATGCAAGAAAGTGGGTTCGGATGAAGAGAGACGGATGTGCTGGCTCGACCGCCTCCCCACCCCCCACGGAAGCCCTCCGGGTCGCTCGCCCAACGGTGGGGTCCCCGCCGCCAGGCTCAGCAGCATTTCTGTAACCAGTATGTAACACAAGGCTGTGACTATAAAAATCCAAACACACAAAAAGGCTTCTAAGAAAAACAAGAGTCCCTCACCTGCCCTACCGCATGCCTTCCCCACCCTGTCATTTTTCTCCAGAAGAAATGACTTTTCATTCTCTTAGTGTTTGCTTTCAATTCTTCTGCTAGTTACTTTTACGTCGTTAAATTATATGCCTGAACGTCCATGGCTCGATTTATCAACTTTAGAAACCTTGTCCTGTTTTCCGTGGCGACAGAAGAGAACCTGGCTCACAATGCCACCCTCACCTCCCAATATAATTACAGCGCCATTTGGGCTTAATTTTTATTTTCATCAAAGACCTACATGCAATTAGCTTAAGATTCCAACCCGGGCAAAAGACGTACAGCAAGAAGCAGAGGCGACGTCCGTCCATGCCTGCCCCCGCCATGCCACTCAGCCTCCTTCCCACTCCGGTGGGTGGACTGTAGAAAGGAGAACAACAGACTTAGTCCCCTTTCTTGCCTTCTCTGTAGCACTCACTACCTTTTCCAGCGAGCTCTGTAGTTTACCCATTACACTTCTGTTTGTCTTGCCTGCTGAGTGTAAGCCCAGGCAGGGGTCTTTGTTTATGTCCACCCATTGAAGCATCCCAAATGCCTAGAAATGCCTGGCTCAATAGATACTTGTTGAATTAATGACAGCACAATTCTCCAGAAAGGAGAGACAGAAAAAGTGGTTTCTTTGAGCCTCTTAGAATCATTTTGCATCTGGTTTGTTCCAGGGGAAGGAGGAGAAGTAAGAATTTGTGTCGACGACAGAGTTCTTCCGAGCCAGGCGGGAGGCGCCATGACAGATGGAGGGCTCAGTCCAGGCCTCCCTGCTGGCGTCACAGGCTTGGACAAGTGGCTCCGGCTGCTGTCTGCTTAGGGTGGTGGAGTCAGCGCAGCTCCGGCCGTGGGAAGAAGCAGAGCCGCTTCCCCCTGGGGTAGCTGGGCCCAGCCGCGCTCAGAGCCAGAGGCCCTTAGCCACGGGCCACGCTCAAGCACCTGCTGTGTCCTGGGGACCACTCCGGGCTCTGTGGGCTCCAGCACTAGGAGCCCCATCTTACAGGTGCGTCTCGAAGTCCATGAGTCCCAGGAAGCTTCCTTGAGCCATCCCACAGCCACGGCCTTCCAGACACCTCTCCACAGCGCGTATCTTACTGTGCTCCACCCACCTGGCCCCACAGAGCTCGTAGAATTCCTGGACAGTGGCCGGGTCACGGGGCAGGCTCCACAGCATTCCAAGTTCCACAGCCACCCCCCACTCCCTGCCTGCGGCCCAGCCATCCCTCCTGGCCTCAGGGGTTCCCTGTACCTAGTGCCTCCTTACCCAAAAGATGCCAGCCCGTCCTCACCAAAGCCACAACCTCCAGGCCCCGATTTCTCCTGGGTCCTGCCCATCCGGCCCCTGCCTCTCCTTCCCAGCCCCGCCTCGCACCCGTGCCAGCAGCCGCAGCCAGAGGCGACTGTTTCTCAGTCCCTCAAAAGTGCCACTTTCCTCCTCACTTCTGAGCCTTCTTGTTCACGTGTCCTCCTATTTGCCTGCTTCTCTACCTGGCAAAGGTCTTCAGGTCTCAAGGTCAAACTCACTTCCTGGGACTGGCGCTGTGGCGTGGCAGGTTAACCTGCGGCCTGTGATGCCTGCATCCCACATGGGCACCAGCTTGTGTCCCGGATGCTTCGCTCCCAATCCAGCTCCCTGCTGATGGCCTGGGAAAAGCAGCAAAAGACGGCCCAGGTGTATGGGTCCCTGCCACCCACGTGAGAGATGAAGCTCTGACTCCCAGCTCAGCCCTGACCTTGGCGTCCACTTGGGGAGTGAACCAGCAGATAGAAGCATGCTCTATCTCTCCCTCTCTTAGTAACTCTGACTTTCAAATAAATAAATCTTTTGTAAAAAATGCATTCCCATGGTGTCTGAGTCCGTTTGGTGCTGCTGTAATCAAATACCTGAGACCGGGGAGCTTACAAAGAACAGAAACTCACCTCTCACAGCTCTGCGGTCGGGGTATGGGATGGGGGCCCCGGCAGGCTCAGGTGCTGCTGAGGGCTGCTCATCTGCTTCCCAGCTGGCGCCCTGGTGCTGCCTTCTGCAGGGGGGAGGAGTCCGAGTCCCCGAGAGCCCTACCCTGCACAGTGCCTGCTTCACACAGGGGAGGACCACTCACGGCACAGTCACCCCTTAAAGGCCCAACTCGTGACCTCATCCGGTTGGCTTCACAAATGGGAAGGAGCCACACTCAAACGTCAGCACTGGAGGAAGCTTCCTGGCCAACGCCACCGAGCCACGCACTCAGCGCCCCTGGGCTGAGTACCCTATGCCACAGAGCACCCTATGCCCGCGCTACAGTAGCAATCAGACTTTCTAAAATGTACTTGTCTGTCTTCCCTGTTAGACTGTCAGCCCCTTCCGCTGCATTCCCAGCACCTAGAACAGCACCTGGGATGTAACAGGTGCTCAGTCAACACTTGCACACACAAGGAGGGTGCGTCACAGGAAAGGGACCACCTCCCTTCAGTTCCCCAACACTGAGCCTCACACACAGAGAGGCCTGGTTCTTATCCTTAGAGGACTTCACGGTCCTGTCTGGGAAAGCCAGCTTAGACACCACGACACAGACAGCAACACGCTGAGGAGGGGACGTCCCGGTGTTCTGGCGACCGCGGCGAGGTCAGAGGGGAGGCATTCCGTACTCAGAGGAGGCGGATGCGTGAATGGGCAGCTGGGAGTCAAGGACGAGGAAGGAGTGTCTGAAAATAGTGGGCCCTGCTGCTAGCCTGGACCACTCTGTCAGGAAGCAAGGACAGGGGCCGGCTGTGGCACAGCAGGTAACACCGCCACCGGCGATGCCAGCTTCCCATGTGGGCACCTGTTCGAGTCCCGGCTGCTCCATTTCCAAACCAGATCTCTGCTAATTAGAAGATGGCCCAAGTGCTTAGGCCCTGCACCCACGTGGGAAACCTGGAAGAAGCCCCTAGTTCCTGGTTTCTGATCAACCCAGTTCCGGCCATAGCAGCCATTTGGGGAGTGAACCAGCAGACTGAAGACCTCTTTCTCTCTCTCTCTCTCTCTCTCTCTCTCTCTCTCTTTCTCTGTAACTCTTTCAAATAAATAAATATTTAAAAGAAAGGATGGAAGGCCATGAAGAGCCACAGAAGCCAGGATTTGGTCTCCTGGACCATGAGGAGCCTATGGGGATACAAAACAACAGGGACCAAGAAGAAAGAAACCTGTGGGAGTCATTCATTTGGGAGCAGCAACAGGGGTGGATCAGCAGGGGCAGGGTCGGAGCAGGGAGGGCAGCGAGGGTGCCACTGTGCTAGTCCAGGTGCTGGGCTTGTTAAAGGGACAGATGACAGAAACAGCCTAAACGGAACACCCCCCCCCCCCCAGGCTGCTGCCTGACGAAGGACCTGAGATGAAGAAGGGGGAAGACAAAACTGATGCGGGACCAACCACTCCTCTCCGTGGTTGGCAGGTGCCATGGTACGAAGGCACAAAGGCAGATCAGGTGAAGTCCATGCCGGTGCCCAGGGGGAAGAGCAGCTCCCGTGATTGCTCAGGACCGAGACGAGAGCACACGCAGGGGAAAGCTGGAGCAGAGTCTCCATAAAACGCCTAACTGGTGCCATGAGGGTGAGTCATTTGATCCTGGGTGGGGGTTAAAGGGCGCTAGAGAAGAGTTCTGACGGTCTAACCTTGGGCAACACTGAAGCTGAAGACACTGTGATTCCAACCCCGGCTGTGTTGCTTCCAGCTGGACGGCCCTGGGCAAGTTCAAGAGCCTCTGTGAGCCTTGGCTCCACACCTGTGCAGGTTGGACACTACTACCTAAGTCACAGGAGTATTGTAAAGGCCAGTAAAGTGAACCCTGGCTGCAGCAGGTGTCCAGCACGGGCAGCTCATGGGGAGGAGGTGTCAGGGGACAGCAGCTGGAGACCTGCAGCCCTGGACAGCACAAAAGCCAAGGGAGGAGCAGCTCTCTAGATGAGTGGACCACCGTGCCAGGTCCTACAGAAAGTTCAAGAGGAACTGGGATTACGCTGCTGAGTCTTTAAACAGTGCAGTCTGTGAGGACCCAAAAGAAGCCAGTGAACAGAGCAACAGAAAAAGCAAGAGACAGGATGCATACGAAGGCACCCATCAGTCAGGACACTTCAGCAGCAAATAGGTTATCCTACTAACATCATTTGAGTGGTAAAGGCATATAGTTAACATAGCAAGAAGCCTGGAGGGTGCAGCTACAGGGTTAGCTCAACAGCTCACCAATGACCCCAAGACCCCAGGCTTTGTCCATCCCTTTTCTACAACAACCAGAACACACTGGCTTCTCATTCTCAGACCTACTGCCTCATGGTTACAGGAAGGCTGCTGCAGTGCCAAACATCACACTGCCCTATGTAAACATCCACAACAGGTAGTAAGTGGGAAGCCTGCTTCCCTTCTCGGGGAGATAAATCTTTCTCAGCCTCCTAGCAGATATCCCCTTATATCTAATTGGCCAGGACTGGGTCACATGGCCACTTCTGGGAACAAGGGAAGGAAGCCAGGAAGCTGTCTATCATTTTCAGACTCTAGGGGAAGGAAGAAGAGGTTGAAAAAAGCCAGACTGTGTCTGTGGCCAACCCTGTCTGCAGCGCCACCCAGCTCATTCACGAAATCTGGAAATCACAAACCCGGGTCACCGAAGATGACAACGAGGAAGGGAAGGAGAGAGGGGGAAGGGCCCAGGCTTGGCAGAGGAGGGGGGTCCTGTCCCGAGCCACTACCAGCAGGGAGAATGTGGGCATGGAACAAACTCTGAAGAGGGAGCAACCCGGACCTCCAGGAAACAAGACCCGGCTGCTTTGGGGAAGCACTAGAAAATCAAGACGGGCACAATGAGAACCGCCTAGAATTAGAAAGACCCACAGATGGAACAAGAGGCTCCTTAGGCACAGACGCCCATGTCCCACACTGCAGTGCCTGGCTCCGAGTCCCAGCTCCAGCTCCTGACCCCAGCTTCCTACCAGTGCACACCCTGGGAGGCGGCAGAGATGGCTCGAGTAGGTGGGTCCCAGCCACTTGGTAGACCTGGATCAAGTTCCCAGCTCCTGGCTTCAACCTTGGCCCAGCCTCAGCCTTTGCAGGCATTTGGGGAGTGAACCAACAAATGGAAAGTACTTGCTCTCTCTCTCATTCATATGTAAATAAAATTTAATAAAAATAAAAAGGGTTGGGGCCGGTGTTGTGGCGTAGTGGGTAAAGCCACCGCCTGCAGTGCCAGCACCCATATGGGTTTGAGTCCTGGCTACTCCTCCTCTGATCCAGCTCCCTGCTGATGTGCCTGGGAAAGCCGCAGAAGATGACCCAAGTGCTTGGGCCCCTGCACCTGTGTGGGAGATCCGGATGAAGCTCCTGATTTCGAATCAGCCTAGCACCAGCTGTTGTGGCCATTTGGGGACTGAACCAGCGGATGGAAGATCTCACTCTCTCTGCCTCTCTCTGTAACTCTGCCTTTCAAATAAATAAATGAAAAGGCTCAATGCACAAGTCAAGAGGGCCGTGGAGTAACACCAACACGTTGGTTCTGCTGCCAGGAGTATCAGCAGCCACAGCCACTTGGGAAAAACATTCAGCCTGTGGCGCAATCCAGGAATCCCCCAGCAAGACACACACACCATACCTGTGTGTCTGTTCTCAGACCAGAGGATGAATAATTCAAGCATGATTTGTTCCCATCCTGGAATACTATATAGCAGTTAACAACAGGCATGGCACCAAAAAACAGGGCAGACCCAAAAAGGCCTAAGGTGACAGACGATGCCTGCACTGACATCAAGTTCCAAAACATGCAAAAGCGAAAACAGTATGTGATTCAGTGTGTAAACGTCAATACAAAAACCACAGCGAAAGGCATTAGAAAAAAAAAAAGGGAAGAAAAAGATAAATACAAAATTCAAGAAAATGCTTCATTCTAGGCAGGGTTGGGGACCAGGATACGGGGGACCCCCAGGTGGGAAGAAGACATCCCTGCTGTGAGGCTGAGTGGTGGGCACAGGTGTTCTCCCCGCTCTTGTTCCTCGGCCTTTGCACACTTTCCAGAAACACGGTCTCGTACCCATGCAATCTTTTTTTTTTTTTTTTTTTTTTTGACAGGCAGAGTTAGACAGTGAGAGAGAGAGACAGAGAGACAGAAAGAAAGGTCTTCCTTTTTCCACTGGTTCACCCCCCAAGTGGCACTATGGCCAGCGCGTTGCAGCCGGTGCACCGTGCTGATCCGAAGGCAGGAGCCAGGTGCTTCTCCTGGTCTCCCATGGGGTGCAGGGCCCAAGCACTTGGGCCATCCTCCACTGCACTCCCGGGGCACAGCAGAGAGCTAGACTGGAAGAGGAGCAACCGGGACAGAATCCGGCGCCCCGACCGGGACTAGAACCCGGTGTGCCGGCGCCACTAGGCGGAGTATTAGCCTAGTGAGCCGCGGCGCCGGCCTCGTACCCATGCAATCTTAAAGAAAGGGGGAGAGAATGCACGTGAGACAGCGGCACCTGTGCCAGCCCAGCGAGGGGCAGAGCCCTCCCTGCCACCTCAGCACGTGGTGCCTGCAGGGCGCAGCCACCGGGCTCAGACAACTGCCCAAGCCACTCTGGGTTCACACAAATGGGGAGAGCCCCTCCTCAGGAGGGGAGGGGTCAGGGTGGGATGGAGAGCAAGCCAGCCTCTAGCTTGCTTTTCCTTGAGGGACTGGGTGTGAAAATACTAAAAAGAGAAAGAGCAGCCCCCTTTCGGGAGGGCTTGCCCTGTGCAAGGCTTAACTACTTGAGCTACTTGATCTACAGAGCTCCCTGCAGCTTTGTAACAAGTTAGGGAGGTAAAAATACTGTCTCGGTTTCAACAAGGAGAGGACAGAGGCTGGACCAAGTTCAGTCCCTCACTCATGTCCTATCCTGAGTCAGCGGGAAATCCAGGCGCTCACATTTACAGGGGCGCTCTCCCTGGGTGGTCACCCAGCCGCTGCAAGCTGCACCCTCGCACACGACCTGCACCCATCCGGCCACACAGCTGGCTCCTTCTCATCCAGAGATGCACGCTCCCTGCCCCCTTGCAGGGGACCACGCCCCACAGCTCTCCTGGGCAGGGTCCATCCTACCTTCAGAGCTCAGCTTTGATGCCACCTGCTCAGCGCCCCCTGACCACGCCCTCCCACAGCCCCTCAGTTCCTCTCCCTCCCTGGCCTCTGGTTCCTCCCTGGCCCCTGGTCCCCTCCCCCATCCACATTAGTCTGCCACGATGTTGTCTTCCCGTGACTTGAATGTAAGCTCCTTGCAGGCAGGGACCCTGTCTTCCATTTACCAGCACTCCCCACTACTGATCCCAGGTCTGGCACAGGGCCCATACTTCACAAATGTTTGCTGAATGAATAAAGAACTGAGCCAGGCTAGTGGAAGCAGGCAGAGACAGAGACACGCAGATTCAAACTCATGGCCTGGTTCTCTCCCCAACTGGCCACAACGGCTGGAGTTGCGCTGATCTGAAGCCAGGAGCCAGGAGCTTCTTCCGGTCTCCCACGTGGGTGCAGGGGCCCAAGGACTTGGGCCATCTTCTACTGCTTTCCCAGGCCATAGCAGAGAGCTGGATCAGAAGAGGAGCAGCCGGGACTAGAACCAGTGTCCATATGGGATGCCGGCGCTTCAGGCCAGGGCTTTAACCTGCTGCACCACAACATTGACCCTGACACGCAGATTCTAACTCATGTCCCAGTTCAGAGAGGGCACTGCCCACCTCTCTGTGCCCAAGAAGGACTTGGTAATCACGCCCTGTCTTCAGGCTGTGCCTGGGCAGCCCTGGGCATGCTGGGAGGGAGGAGGTGGCAGATCACAACTCTGCTCTGTGGGGACACGCCCACCTCTCTCCCCACTCCTAATGAGATCTTTCCTGGCTGTGGCACTGGGTACTTGGCAAACAGCATTCCAGAAAAATACCCCAAATTGGAGGATGTTCAGACATAAAGTATCTGGAACAATGCAGGAACGGGGGAGATGGAATAATTATAACAGATGAAAAGGCCCACACTCAGGCCTTGCCAAGTTAAATGGGATGGGATAATCCCGTGGGAGGCTGAAGGTGGTGTGAAGCCCACAAGGGAGGGGAAGTGTTGGGACGGCGTGGGCGGGATAATTACGGGAAATGGAGGAAGGTGAATCCCTGGGAATTTTAGGCTTAGTGGCAGGAACCATTTCCTCCCTGAGAAAGCTCTGAGCTTGGGCAGCAGTTTCCTAACGGAAGGAGCGGGATGCCATCCCGAGGGCTTAAGCTCATCTTAAGCCACGCCTGGAGACTCTACCAACAGGCTGGGGTCAGTGTTAGGGCCAGAGGTCACCTGGAGACAGGGTGGTGCGCTGGCTGTTGGCCCAGGCTCTGTGGTAGGAGTGCGTTGCGTGTCAGCTCCGAGCCCCACACGGAGACCCTCGGGGACTTGGCTGGATCTGCAGCCAGACCCCTGGAGTGCCAAGGTTTTGACTGGCTCTGAGGGGCAGCTCCCCACAGGAGCCAACAGGAAGTGCTATGCAAAGATGGCAGTGGCTCCCAGGCAGACACTGCAGCTGTGGCAGTGTGAGATTTCTGGGAGCTCTGTTTTCCAGGCAGGAGAACCCAGCCAAGCTCCAGCCTTCTGTTGCCAGGGTGGGCACAGGGCCCTGACTGCAGAGATAAGCCTGGTCTGTGAGTGTCTGTGCTGGGTTTGCAGAAAAATGCAGTCCCCAGGGAGAGGGCCCGCTGGGGTCTCAGAGATGGATGCGTTCGTCTCCAGCAGGTTGAAGGAGGTAAGCGTGTGGCTGGGTCGGGGACACAGCCAGCAGAGGCTCCACTTGTGAGCACTGGACAGGACGCGGGTGACCCCAGGGATCCCATCTATGGCCTCTGAAACTGACTTGGTTCCCACACCTCCTGGAATGAAAATCAGGGGGGCTGTGGCCTGCAGCCAACAATGCAAACATCGGGAACCAGTGTCACAAAGCAGCATGAACAGAGCTAAACGAGCACACAGGAACCCCTTGCAGCCCTTCCTTTCCCGCTGGGGAGGGCACAAAGCCTCATGGGCCATCAGAGAGTTTAAGACACGGGATTTTGAGGAGAGTTCCAGCAGCCTTGGAGGCCAGCCTTCCAGGCTGCTCTTATAATCAGAGCCCATCCTAATCCTCACGGCCCCCTGCTGTGTCCACAACTCCCTGTGAGCTGTCTTGCTGACCTGGAAGTGGGGGGGCAGGCCAATACCTGGAGGCAGGAAATGAGTCAGCACCCACCCTTCAGGGGTCACCAGCAGCAGGCTGTCCTGACGGGTGGGATGCGATGGGGAAGGGCCTGAGTGAGGAGTTAGGAAACTGACTCCCAACTGGCTGTGTGACATGAGACAGGTCGCAGGCCCCCTCTGGAACTCGGGCTCTTTGTCATTAACAGAGAGGGAGTGGCCCCATGACCCCAAGAACTCCCCTAGGCTGACACTATGAGACTCCCAATTCCTGTGTCTCGCTCAGCTGTGTCTTTTAGAGTTGCCTCCCTCCCAAGACTGCAGGGAATCAGGGTGCTGGTGGGGCCTCTAGGGAGCCGAAGTCGCTGAGTGTCAGAGGATCTGCCACACTCAGCAGGCAGGGACTCCCAGGCTCAGGGCCCCACTCCACCAGGGCCCTGCATGGTCAGGCACAAAGAGCAAGCTGGAGGACCAGGTTTTGCATGCAGATCCCCAGCCAGCCACAAGCTGGGGCTCCAGAGAGGCGTCCTTGCCTTGTGCCCAGGGTAGGGTCCAAAGGGCCAGCTGGCTCCTGTGTGATTCAGCCAGGCCTGGGCTAGCTGGTCAGTGCCAACAGCTGAGCCCTCGGCAGGAAAAGCAGCAGTCCCTGCAGCCCGGGGCAGCCAGCCCACTCCCTGTAGCTGGGCCCTGACTCTGTGCCAGGCCCCACGCTAAGGGCCTCAGAGACAGCATCTCACGCAATCCCTACAGCACCCTCGGAGGCAGGTGGATCCTTGGCAACTTGCCCAGGGTCCACAGCTAATCCGTGAAGTCAGGATCCCAGCCCCTAACTGCCTGATCCCTGATCTGGCCCTCTTCCCTGTGCGTGCTCAGCCCCCTAGTGGGAATCCAGAGGCTAAAATCTAGCCCACTCCAAAACCTTGCCCCTGCCAGCCTCAGACGGGACACAATAACAGGCAACGCATTGCACCATCGGGACAGCAGCAGGCCAGGCAATAAGCACACGGGACACGAGGCCAACGAGCTTTGAGACCTGGGGCTATCGGGAGGGGCGGGAGTCTCAGAGGCACCCAAGGGCGGCTCTGGCAGTGTTCCTAAAGGAAGAGGGGCTAGGGGCTGGCGCTGTGGCATAGCGGGTAAAGTCGCTGCCTGAAGTGCCGGCATGCCATATGGGTGCCGGTTCAAGTCCCGGCTGTTCCACTTCCAATCCAGCTCTTTGCTATGGCCTGGGAAAGCAGTGGAAGATGGCCTAAGTCCTTGGGCCCCTGTACCCACGTGGGAGACTCGGAGGAAACTCCTGGCTCCTGGCTTCAGATCGGCACAGCTCTGGCCAATGTGACCAACTCGGGAGTGAACCAGCAGATGGAAACCCCCACATCCCGTGTAACTCTGACTTTCAAATAAATAAATAAATCTTAAAAAAAGGGGGGGGGGGAGTGGGGCTGGGCCCAGCAGGGCAACCAGGTGGCCCCGGTACTTCCTCCGCGCTTGCACGCAGCCCAGGGATCTAGGAGCTGCGGCCGGCCTGTGGCAGGAGGCCCCAGGTCAGGAAGGCTTTGAGAGGAGCCTCAGAAAGGCCTGGCAGCTGCTGGGACAACACAACAGTTGGGCCTGCTCCCAGGCTCCAGGTCAGGCCCCCCAGGCTCAGGGGCTCCCAGGCACAGGGCTGCTTTGGGACCCCGGGAAATTCCTCCAGAATGAGGTGGCACAGGGCTGCCAGCCCCCACCCCCACCCGTCACCCCCCCAAGCCCCGTCCATACGCTCCTGGCAGGGAGGGATCCCAGAGAGAGCCAAAGGCCTGCAGGGAGAGGCGAGCAGCCAGCTAGAAGCCTGCAGCTCCTGGGCGGCTGCCGAAGACGTGGGGAGACTGGAGAAGACGGCTTTGCCAAGAAGCAGAGCAACCTGGAGACCCGGGTCGTGGGGCAGCCACAGCCCACGGGACTCGTGCTGGTCCAGCCCGCCCTCCGTGCCCCAGAATAATAACACAAGCCTAACAGCACACGTTACTGAGCACCAGGGCTGAGCTACATGCTGCAGGTGCAGCAGGCACCAAACCGAAAGGAGCCTGCCCTTGGGGACTTAGATTCTTTTTTAAAGGTTTGTGTATTTGAAAGGCAAAGTAACAGAAAAAGCAAAGGAGAGGCAGAGAGAGAGAGAGAGAATCTTCCACTACCTGGTTCACTTCCTTTGCAGACATTAGTGGCTACAACAGCCAGGGCTGGACCAGGCCAAAGCCAGGAGCTTCTTCTATGTCTTCCATGGGGGTGCAGGGGCCCAAGCACTTGGGCCATCTTCCACTGCCCTCCCAGGCACATTAGCAGGGAGCTGGACTGGAAGTGGAACACCTGGAACTTGAACCTGCACTCTGATATGGGATGCCGTCGTCACAAGGAGCAGCAGCATCCACAATGCAGGCTCCATCATGGGCTTATATTCCAACGGGCATGACAAGCACTAGACAACAGAAAAACACATTAGCAGCTGGTCAATGCTGAGCCGGGGTCTAGAGGAGGGAAGGGAGATGGAGAGTACTGGGTGGGGTGGAGGGCGGTTTGCAGTTTTAGATAGGGTGGCTGGGGCCAGGGCCGGTGCTGTGACACAGCAGGTAAAGCTACCGCCTGCAGTGCCAGCATCCTATATGGGCACCGGTTCAAGTCCTGGCTGCTCCCCTTCTGATCCCGCTCTCTGCTATGGCCTGGGAAAGCAGCAGAAGATGGCTCAAGTGCTTAGGCCCCTGCACCCACGTGGGAGACCTGGAGGAGGCTCCTGGCTCTTGGCTTTGGATCCGCCCAGCCACTGCAGCCATTTGGGTAGGGAACTACTAGATGGAAACTAGTAGATGGAAAATATTTTTCTCCCTCTCTCTGTAGTTCTGCCTCTCAAATAAATAAATAAAATCTGGAAAAAAAAGTTATAGAAAGGGCTTATTTTTCCCATTTTACAGCTGAGGAAACCAAGGCTCCACCAAAGTCAGAAAAGTCACACGGGTACCTGCCCCACCCCGTCCGGCCCCACTCCCTGGTCTGGCTTGGCCTCAATTATGCCCCTTTTCTCACTGCCCCCACCCTTCAGCCACAGGAAGTTACTCCCAGTTCCCCCACCTCCACACAAGCTTCCGGGCTTCCGAGACTGTTCCACGTGCTGTCCCAGCTGCCTGGAGCTGTCTTCTCCCACACCCCTAGCCCATCTCCTGAGGGACAATTCAGCTCCATTTCTCCAGCATGGCCACTGTTGCCCTCCTCCTGGGAAAGATGAGGCATGGCAGCAGATCCTGAGCCAGCCTCCCACACAGCACAAGCTCAAGGTCAAGGGCAGGGCCAGGGCTTATTTGTCTCAGTCTCCCCAGCCACCAGTTTCACAACCAGGCAGGTCTCAGGTTCGGCACTACGGGACTTCCTAGGGTATTTCTAATTTCTCTGGTGCAGTTTTATCCTCAATCGCATTTCCTCTATTCGTGTTCTTTTCTGTGCACACTCCTCTGCCCTTGGTCAGACAGAGGCAGGACCAGGGCCTGGCAGAGCTGTGATGCTTTAGGAGAACGACACTTGCAACAGAAGAGGGAGCCCTGTGCACTTCAGAGCCAGCCGGACCCACGTTCATCTCTTGCTCTGCCCCTCCACTGTGGTGCGGCTGGGAGCCTTGCTGTCCGCGTCTGTAGACTGGGGGTGCTGAGGTCCTCTTACACGGGTTTCAGGAGAGTCAGAATCCCTGTAACATGCTGCCCGGCCCTGGGCATACCCTCAGCACACGGCATTTACGCCTCCTTGCCCTCGCTCCTCCCGGACCCCAGTTCTGCCTTCAGAGGGGTCCCGTGTCCTAACAGCCAGCCACGGAACTCCTCAGAGGCCGCACCCTCCTGGTGAGGGGCTGGGGCAGCTTTTGTAATAATTAACCCATATTCCCCGCTGCTGCCCCAGTGCCAGCTCTGAGGCAGGCTCTGTTGGCTTCCTGGCAGCTTTGCCAGCTTCAGTCCCCCTCCAAAGAGGCCCCCACCTTGCAGCGGCCCCCGGCTGGTCCCTGCGCCTGAGCATGCCCTCGTGGTCACACCTTCCCTCCCCAGCAGCTGTCCTGGCTCCGTGGCTGGGAGGCCCCTGCCTAATGTGCCAGGCCAACCATGCTTCCAACACACAGGGAATTACAAGTGAGCGGCACAGGCCTCTGTGCGGGAAGCAAGTGAGGAGGAGGGGCTCCACCGCAAACAAACAGGTCCAAACAGGGCTTGATGCCAGCGACCAGGCAACTCTCGCGGCCCCTGCTGTTTTGCGGCACTGCGACCTGTCAGGCCAAGGAGGGGGAAAGAGCCCAAGTCCCAGGGCCGGCGACTGGCACAGCAGTCAGGACGCTGCCGGCTTTGAGTCTCAGCTCCACTCGCAGTTCCAGCTTCTGCTAACGCACACCCTGGGAGGCAGCAGGGTGAAGGCCAAGTTCTTGGGTCCCTGCCCCCAATGTGGAAGACACAGAATGAGATCCCAGCTCCCGGTTCCAGCCTGCCACAGCTCTGCCTGTTGAAGCATGGCCCAGCAAACGAGAGCTCTCTCTCTGCCTCTCTGTCTCTCTGCCTCTCAAATAAATGAAATCAAGAGAAGCCCAACTCCCTCACTTTACAAATGGGAGGCCCAGAGAGGGTAAGAGAACAGCTGAAAGTCACACAGCCAGCGAGGCGGACTGGAGTGTGACCAGGGCTTTGGATTTGCCCATGACTGTGCCTCTCCCGCCGCACCAGGCCCCCCTCATCAGGGGCCGAGCGTGAACTGGACTAGCCAGCAGGATCAGCCTGGCTAGTTGAAGGCCTCCTACTTCTGTTTCCTCAAAAGACACCCAAATGCTTGGGACACCTTCATCCCAAACGCCACGATTCCTGGCATGAGTTTCCTCGGTGGCCTCCCAGGAAGCCGCCTGTCCAGGGTCTATGGCAATGGCCATGCCTGTTGATTAAGCCTCCGTTCATGGGGGTCTCCTGGGAGCCTGGTTTGTCCATTTGTTGATTGTTTCCATGTCTCATCCCCTCGAGGGCCCACCCAGGAAGGTGTCGGACTTGGGAGCCTGTTATTATAAGCAAGCTCCTTAGGGGTTCTGATGACTGACGTGCTGGGGGCTGCCACATCCTTGCAGAAGATCATTCAGAGAGCAGAGCTCATTACCTCACTGGTAGAACGTTCTAGCCATGACAGCACACAAAACCAGCTTCGCAGGTCCCAGCCTGCCTTCTGCAGCTACAAGGTTAGGTGTCTCTTCTTCCTCCAGGACAGTAATCAGGCCCCATCTGAGCACACCCTTCAGAACGCTGGCCTCCCAGCTGCTGTCCTGGGCCTGGAGGTTCCCAGTGTCTGCCTGGCCATCACTAGTGACAGACCCTCCTGGTCAGTACCTGGACCCCTTGTCCTGTCCCCGGCCCACACAGGTGCATCTTGTGGGACAGGGATGTGCAGCACTCTTTCATACTTAAAATCACTGGACACTGCTGAGGTCCAGGGTCAGCTTCCTCCCCCAGCCTGAGCCCAGAGCACAATCTCACCAGGAGCAAGTGGGGCCCCACCTTCCCTGCCCAGAGACACCTGGCTCTTGGTGCCATCTTGACAACTTTAGATCTTTCCACACAGAGCAGACAAAAATAGCTTCCTTTTTGCCACGGGCCCAGGTGTTTGCGAAACGCACAAATTCAGAAACCCAGAAAAGTGGTGCTGGTCCTAGCCTAATGCGACTCGGGACGTGAAGCTGTCGTTGTGAAAAACACTGATGATGGCGCCTCCGATGGCCCTAAAGCCATGCTCTGGTGGCTGGGCTTGACCACTAGCCCGGTAAAGTGACAGTCACTCTACAGCCATGGGCAAGAAGAACATCAGCAAGAGGTCAGAGACCAAGTCAAAGACCAAGACCTACCAGGTGCTCTGGGGCTACTCCCTTGGACAAAACGCAGTCAACAAGGATGTCTGCAGAGCCCTGCTCTTAGACACAAGGCCCAGTGGAAGGCCAAGGCCAAGTTCAAAGGGAGAAACAAGACCTGCAAAAACAAGCGGTTCTTCCAGAAACTGATGTTTCAGATACTTTTTGTTCCAGTCATTAAAAACATTTTAAAAAGCAAGGAAAGAATGAGCACTCCTCCCAAGAAAACAGGACTTGGAGTCAGAACACCTGTGACCTCCACCACTTGCTGCAGTGTGACCTGGAGGAGGTCCCCAGGCCCCGCTGGTGAGCTGAGCTGCTTGGGGGTGGGGGGCGGGGGACCAACAAGCACCAGAGCCCAAGCGCCCTTCCCCGCTGGTGGTAGGTGTCCCCCTCTAGCCTCAGTCCGCAGACCGTTTGGATGGCTGACACGGACAGCTGTGGCCAGGCCTGTGACACCTGCTACAGGCAGAGACCCCCTAACAGCACCAGAGAGAGTAGCAGCAGACAAACCTTATCAGATTGCCCCGGCGTGGGGGTCCTGGTGCAGTGCCAGGCGTGGGGGTCCTGGCGCAGTGCCAGGTACGGGGTTGCTCAGCAAGTCTCAGCCTAACGAGGAAGCAGGAACTCCTCAGTGAGGCTTTGAGGCCCAGAGAGGGGAAGTGACCCATCAAAGGTGGCCAGCATGGTAGCCCGCCCTGGCTCAGTGGGCCCAGCCAGACGTCCCCAGTGCGCCCCATGGGAGGTCAGCCCCCTGACATCATGGCTGCGAGGAGGATGCCCCAGAACCGCCACCGAGCCCCCTCCCCCCATTCCTGGCTCCCGACAGAGAGCAGGTGCGTTGCCCTGGCTGGCTGGGAAGCCCTCAGGACCTCCGGGTAGCCACCTGTGCCCAGAGCGCATGGGTGGCAGCCCACGTCTCTCACTAGCTTATTTATAAAGTGTTTTCGGATGAGTCAGGCTGGGAGTTGGCCAGCACCATGGGGACAGTTCCTGAGCAAATGCTGTACACAATGTAGAGCTCTGGGACCCCACCGGGCCCTTGACAGCCTGCTCCTGTGGTGAGGTGGGGGGCTGGGCCAATGGGGTCTGCTGCATGGCCTTACCAGAGCAGGGACGCGAGCCCTGGCAGGCCAGTCTCCGAGTGGGGTGGACAGATGGGGAGCCCCAGGCACAGAAAGGAGGGCCTCGGCCAGGCACCCTCCTGGCCACAGATCACACCCTTCCCCCATCCCTGCCCAAACCAGACAGACACGATCCAAACACCCAGACAACAGCCCCGCCCATGCCCCCAGCCGGGTGCTCCCACCTCCACTCCTGTGTGTGCGCTCTCCTCCCCGCCACAGCCCAGCTATTTATAGCTCTCTGGAAAGGGACCCAAGTCTCCCAGCCTCTCCCGGCTTCCTGCTCCTGGCAACACTAATTACTTCCTCAGCTGGGTGCCATGAGCACCCTGGCTGGGGCCACCACAAACAAATGCACCCAGGAGGCCTGAGCCCAGACACCCTGCAGAAAGCCTGACCCTGGGGACACCGACACCCCTCTATGAGCCTGGGCTGAGGGCAGATGAGGCCTTGGGGGCTCACACTCGCCAGCCCACACAGCCTCCACACCACCCCGGGGGAGCCACTTGCTTGCTCAGCTGTGTGCCTGCTGGCAGTGAGGAGTGCGGAGGGCCAGAAGCTGAATAAGCCGCCTGCCCTTGGGGGAGGCGAGCCCGTAAACAACTCCTTATGCAACACAGAAGAATGAAGTCAGTGCTAAATTAGGGTACAAGTTGGCCCTGGACTCCTCCCTTGGGTCTCCTTATTATAAAAGCCATTCTGGTCATTTTACAAAGCATTTGCATACACAGATAATGAAAGGGAAATTCAATACATTCCTTAGACAACTACCCAAAGGCAGCCTTGCCCACCCGAGGCCCAGACCTCAGATGAGACAGATCTCGGATCAGAAGGACTCTACCTGGCTGGAGCAACTGAAATACATAAGAAATGCTTAGAAAGATTCCAAAGAAAGGGAAAGTGGATATAAAACATTTAAAAAATTTTTTAAATTGTATCAATGACAAGAAAATGTCTAAGACACACACCAAAGGGTTAACACAGGCTAGTCCTGGGAAAGGGAGCATGAAGGGGATAGGGAGCTGAAGGGACTTTTTTTTCATTCTAGAAATTTCTTTATTTGAATTGTTACAATAAGCACTTACAATATAACTTTATACTTTTTAAAAGATTTATTTATTTGTTTGATAGGCAGAGTTACAGAGAGGCAGAGGCAGAGGCAGAGGCAGAGGCAGAGAGAGAGAGAGAGAGAGAGAGAGTCTTCCACCCATTGGTTCACTCCCTAGATGGCTGCAAAGGCCAGAGTTGTGCCGATCTGAAGCCAGGAGCCAGGTGCTTCTTCAGGGTTTCCCACGTGGGTGCAGGGGCCCAAGGACTTGGACCACCTTCTACTGTTTTCCCAGGCCATAGCAGAGACCTGGATTGGAAGTGGAGCAGCCGGGTCTTGAACCGGCACCCATATGGGATGCTGGTGCTGCAGGCAGAGGCTTTACCCACTACGCCACAGCATCGGCCCCATAATTTTTAAAAATTACTTTAAAGCTTTATAAAATTGCTCACTACAAAACCTCCCACTCTCTTTGGTGCTGCACTACCCTTGCACTTGGAATAATTGTAAAAGTAAAGAGAGGTGCAGCCATGTGGAAAACAGCTCAGTAGTTCCTGGAAAAGGGAGACAGGGAATTCCCCAAGGACCCAGCGGCTGCACTCCGCAACAGGCGGGTAAAAGAACCGAACACAGGGGCTCACACAGGACTGGTCACCAGCACTCACAGCAGCACTGCCTGCAACAGCTCACGCTGGGAAACAACCGAGTGTCCACCAGGCCAAGTGCAGAACACAGCATGGAGTACAGACGCACCGCACCGGTACACAGCCAGAAAAAGCAACGCAGCAATGCCACACGCTGCACGCACCTGAGCCCTGAGACAGGACGCTAAGTGACAGCAGCCAGACACAGGGTGCATGCGGTAATTCCTTCAACAAGAGATGGGCAGAATAGGCACAGCCATAGCAGCAATGGCTGCCAGGGGCCTGGGGAAGGGAAGGAACTGCAGGGGACAGGGTTTTGTCTGGAGTGAGGGAAAGGTGTTGATAACTAGGGATTTGATGGGGCCGTTGCTGTGGCGCAGCAGCGTAACGCTCTGGCCTGAAGTGCCAGCATCCCATATGGGCGCCGGTTCGAGACCAGGCTGCTCGCTCTCTCTCGCTCTCTCTGTCTCTACCTCTCTCTGTAACTCCATCGTTCAAATAAATAAAATAAATCTTTAAAAAAAAAAAGAAAGAAAACGAGGGATTTGAAAAACCGATGACTGATGATATAAAACCCTGCATGCAGGAGCCAGCACTGTGGCACAGTGGGTAAAGCTGCCACCTACGCCAGCATCTCATATGGATGCCAGCGTGAGTCCTGCTGCTCCGCTTCTGATCCAGCTCCCTACTAATGCACTCAGGAAAGCAGCAGAAGATGGCCAAGTGCTTGGGCCCCTGCACTCATGTGGGAGACCAGAAGAAGTTCCTGGCTTCGGACATGTCCATTTCCATCCATTGAGGCCATTTGGAGAGTAGAGTAGCAGATGGAAGATTCTCTAATAACAAATCTTTTTTTAAAAAATCCTGAATGCACTGAACATCACAGACTTGTACACTTCAACCTGGTTAGTTGTACGTGATGTGAATTTCACCTTAAAAAAAATCAATGAAACACTGAAAATAATTGGTCTCACCCAGCCCTCATGCCCTCTGCCCGTCCATACCCTGACCACCAGCCTGGCCTTCCACAGTGGTGGGGGAAAAGTCTTCCACTTGCTCCAGGGCAGGGCAGGGCTGCTCAGCTCCAGGCAGGCAGTGGAGAGGCATGTGAGACCAAGGGAGAACAAATATGGCCGAGAGAGGGGAGACAAGGGCAGGGCTGGGCGCAGGGCACACAGCAGGTGTGGCAGAACCTGAAAGGTCAGTGCCGCTATCCCATTCTGCAGATGAGAAGACCAAGGTCCAGTGCTATTTAAAGGCAGAGCTGCGGCCTCCTGCCTGGAGGGTCCCCTGCGCCTCCCCTCCTCTCCTCTGGGTACAGATGTAACTCTCTGCTCGCTGAGCCTTGCCATCCCTCAACTCGTGTTTGGGGTTTGGGCTCTAGTCCAAACCATGTAGGTCCAAACCCTGACTCAATGGGTTCATTTTGTGTGTGTGTGTGTGTGTGTGTGTGTGTGTGATTTTTTTGAATATTTATTTTATGTATTTGAAAGGCAGAATGACAGAGTAAGGGGGAAAGAGATCTTCCATTCATTGGTTCACTCCCCAAACAGCTGAGGCTGGGCCAGGCCCAAGTCAGGAGCCTGGAACCCCATCCAAATCTCCCACACAGGTGGCAGGAACCCAAGTACTTGGGCCATCTTCCGCCGTTCTCCCAGGAACTGGATCAGAAGTGCAGCAGCCTGGACTCAAACCAGCAGCCCGATATGGGACGCCAACATTGCAAGATGAGGTTTAACGCGCTGCAGCACCATGCCGGCCCCTGACTACGTGGTGTCCAGCTCCCACTTCCTCCTCTGTTGAGTGGGGATGATGATATCAGCCCCTACCAAATCAGACTCAAGAATGAGACCATGCCCAGAAAAGACCCCTTAGGAACCGCTGGCCGCCTTCCTCAGAACCGAGTATCTGCTGGGACTCCAGTGCTCCTGGCGTTTGTGGGATTGAGGCTAAGCCCAGTCCTTGCTGTCCTCCTGCAGTGGAGGGAAGTTCTTGTCACCAGAGATCCTGGAAAACCCTCTAGGCCTGAGGACGCTGGCCGGGCACCCCCGCTCCCACATGCCTGGACTGCAGCCACTCCGGCCAGCGCTACCCTGCCCTCCCCAAGCTGCCATCTGGTACTTCCTTGTGACTTTCTTGAGGACCAAATGGCTCAAGCTCGCTGCCTGATTCTTTCTAGGGGTTCAGATGGCCCTACTTCTAATGAGTGAGGTCCAGTTGTACCTGTGTCATGTTTTATAGTCTATGAAGCACTTTCCCAAGAAACACCTCATTTGGTTCTTCCAGAAATCTAACAAGGCCAGGATCAATGTTTCCTGTATTATATGGATTAGATGTTGACAGATATAAGAGTACATTAAAAAGTTCATGGAGGGGCCGGCGCCGTGGCTCACTAGGTTAATCCTCTACCTGCGGCGCTGGCATCCCATATGGGCACCAGGTTTTAGTCCTGGTTGCTCCTCCTCTTCCAGTCCAGCTCTCTGCTGTGGCAGTGAGTGCAGTGGAGGATGGCCCAAGTGCTTGGGCTCCTGCACCCCATGGGAGACCAGGAGGAAACACCTGGCTCCTGGCTTCGGATCAGTGCAGTGGCGGCCGTAGCGGCCATTTGGGGAGTGAACCAATGGAAGGAAGATCTTTCTCTCTTTCTCTCACTCTCTCTCTCTCTCAGTCTATAACTCTACCTGTCAAATAAAATATAAAACTTTTTTTAAAAAGTTCATGGAAAATGGAATTAAAAGATAATGTAAGGGTGGGAGTTTGGCAAAGCAATTAAGACACCATTTGGATGGTCCGGGTCCCATGTCAGAGTGCCTGGATTTGAGTCCAAGCTTAGCTTCTGGTGCAGCTTCCTGGGAAGAAGCTGAGAGTCATGATTTGTCACCCTGAGGGCCAGCAGGTGATGGCCCAAGTAGTTGGGTCATTTCCAATCACCTGAAAGACCCAGACTGAGTGCCCACGTCCTGGCCTCGCCCCAATCCAGGCCTGGCTGTTCAAACATTTGAGAGGTGAACCAGCAGATGGAAGAGCTCTGTTTGTCTCTGCCTCTCGAGTAAATCAAAATAAATAAATAATAATGTTTTAAAGATAGTGTGAATTCTCCACGAGCTCTTTGAAGCCCCCTCGCAGTACGGATTTACCAGGTTGATACTGTTTGTTCTGAAATCTGCTGTCTGGTATTAAGGCAGCCATCCCAGCCTCCTCTGCCTACTGTCAGCACAGTGTGTCTTTCCCCACCCTTTCACCTGGCAGGCATTTGCGTCTGTACATTTAAAGTGTGCTTCTCGCCTGTCTATCTGATATGACCTCGAACTGGTGTGGAAACCACTTACATTGAACGCGAGTGTTGACAGGAGTCCGGCGTCTTGCTGTTGGTTTTCTCTTTGTCCCATCTGGTTCTTTGTCCCCTTGTTCCGCGTTGGTTCAGAGGTAGAGTTTCTGATGACCCCGAGTTGGCGGATCAGCACTAACGGCTTGCTCTCTCGGTGGCTTCTGTGGTGTTTGGAGGACACACCCTGACCTTTCACAGTCGACCTTTGAGTGAGGCTGCGCCCATTCCCGTCAGTACTAGAACCTGATCTCGGTCCACTTCTGCTCCTCTCCTCTGGCTTCCGCTCCCCCACAGGGACAGGGCAGGACGTGGAGACCACTTCAAAGCTCGCTGGGGTCCCTGAACCACGTGGTTTGATATCCAGTGTCGTGCAATCCTGACTTCAAGGGTTTCGCCTGTTGTTTTTAATTGCTTCGGTGGGGAGGCTAAATCTGGCTCCTGCTACTCTGCCTCAGATAACAGCAGAGGCCTCCAGGAGCCACAGGTTAAGCCCGTTGCCCAAGATGAGGCAGCCAGCGATGGCCGGAACTCCCAGCAGTTCTCCCAAGTACCTGCGGCTCCTTCATAAAGGCCAGAGAAAGCAGAAAGTGCTGTCAGCAGCAGGAAGTGGAATTCTGCTATGGCAGCAAAAACCTGCTCACAGCACCGACACCTGCTTCGGAAGCCAGCGTGACGATCATGGATTTCACAGTCACCATTAAACAGCAACGCTGGGCCTCTTCCAAGCTTCACCTTAAGCACTCTCTCCTTTCCCCTTCAGCGGCCCCTGTGGCACGATCCTGGGGTGCTTTGCTGTCTGTGGATCAGCCAAGGGAGCCGGGAGGGGCTCCGGCAGACTCAGTGGCCTGCAACACAGTGCTTAACTGGAGTCTCCCCCACTACCCTTCCAAGAGCATTTTTAAAAAGATCGATTTATTGGCCGGCGCCGCGGCTCACTAGGCTAATCCTCCGCCTTGCGGCGCCGGCACACCAGGTTCTAGTGCCGGTTGGGGCACCGGATTCTGTCCCGGTTGCCCCTCTTCCAGGCCAGCTCTCTGCTGTGGCCAGGGAGTGCAGTGGAGGATGGCCCAGGTGCTTGGGCCCTGCACCCCATGGGAGACCAGGAAAAGCATCTGGCTCCTGGCTCCTGCCATCGGATCAGCGCGGTGCGCCGGCCGCAGCACGCCGGCCGCGGCGGCCATTGGAGGGTGAACCAATGGCAAAGGAAGACCTTTCTCTCTGTCTCTCTCTCTCACTGTCCACTCTGCCTGTCAAAAAAAAAAATCGATTTATTTATTTGAAAGGCAGAGTTAGAAAGAGAGAGAGATTGATCTTCCATCCGCGAGTTCACTCCCCAAGTGGCTGCAACAGCCAAACCTCGCCAGGCCGAAGCCAGGAGCCAGGAGCTTCTTCTGAGTCTCCCACGTCCTTTCCCCGGTGTTAGCAGGGATCGGGATTGGAAGTGGAGCAGCCGGGACTCAAAATGGCGCCCACGAGGGATGCTGGCAGTGCAGGTGGAGGCTTTACCTACTACGCCACAATGCTGACCGATCTATTAGTATTTCTGGCTGATGGCTAATTTGTGGAACTAGAGTAATTCTGAGTATTTCATGAATGCAATCTGTGCGTGTGTGTGCGTGCACGTGTGTGTGGAGGCGGGCTCTGGAGGCCAGTAGGGAGTCCACTTTTTATCACACTGTTGAGCTCACTTTAGGTCCAGGGACCTATTTAGATGAAATGAGAAGCACAGTGGCACCTCTCCTTAAGATCAGCGGGCTGAGGAGCCGGGCTTGGTGCAGTGGCTTAGGTCACCACTTAAGACGTCCACACCCTGCGTCAGAGGGCCTGGTCTGAGTGCCAGCTGCGCGGCTTCCCGCCCGTCTTCCTGCTGATGCACACCTCGAGGGATGGCAGGCAATGTCCCAACCACCCATCTGGGAGCCCCAGGTGAAGGCTTCGGTCTGGCCCTAGCCCTGGAGTTGTCAGCACTGTCAGCGTGGGCAGAACACCTCTCCGTGTGTCTCTCAATCTCTCTCTCCCTTCAATTAAAATGAAAATAGATAAATAAATTTTTAAGAACCGCTCAAGGCAGCTGGCTCAGGCCAGCCTGCGACAGAATCTGAGGTTCCGGAAGGGAGTGAACAGAACCCTCACCTCCCCCCACTCCAGGACCCACAGGCAAAGAGCTGGGGCTCAGCACTTTCCTGAGCCCTTGCCGGCACCGGCTGACCCCGGAGATACCGCCTTTGGGAGTTCAGCCTGGAAGTCACGGCACTCCTTCCTACCCGCTTCCTGGCATGTGTCAGTCTCATGGAAGGCTCCAGGACTCCACAGCAGTGCGACACAGGCGAGCTCCCCGACCCGGCCCAGACTCGGGCCCCCCATCTGTAGGCTGAGCCTGAGACTCCCACCCGGCAGGGTGGACTCCCCGGTAGCACACGTGACGCCTCTGGCCCAGCCTAGGGGCTTCAGGCTGACTGCCCTCCAGGGCTCAGAGCCCAGCGCTTCGCCGTGTTCTCGCTCCACTCACAGAAGCCAGCGCCAAGCTTGTCAGTCTGCGGCTCACAACCTAACCCAACGCAAGGCAAACCAAACGGTAAGCAGCCCCGCCCCGCTGCATCCGGGTCACAGGCTCTCAGCCTCTGCCGCACCTCCCAATCTCCTGAGGAGCTCTGGAAAATCCTAAGGGGTCGGCATCTAGCACAGCGGCTTGCGGCTCCCGTCACCACTCGGGACACCTGCGTCCCACACCGGGGTGCCTGCTTTGAGTCCCGGATCTGTTTCCGATTCCTGCTAATGTGCACCCTGAGGGGCAGCAGGTGCTGGCTCCAAGCACCTGGAGTCCTGCCATCCACGTGGGAGACCAGATGGAGTTCCAGGCCCAACCCTGGCTGTCGCAGGCATCTGCGGAGAAGTGGGGAGGGAATCAGCAGATAGGAAAGACAATCAGTCACCTAGCTATTTCCCTATCTCCCTTTCAACTATAATTAATTAATTAATTAAGCTTCAGAAAAATAGCCTGAGAACGTGCACCTCCCGATGCCTCCCAGCCGCCTGGTCCCTCCTGCCCACCCCTGGGTGTGCCTGCTGACCCTCACTCCCTCCTGCCCTTGTGGTTGTAGGTTCCAAAGGGACAAGCAGCCCAGCCCAGCCCAGCCCTGCCCTGCCCTGCCCTGCCCGCCGCACCCCAACCCAGGAAAGCACCTTCCCTCTGGACACATCCCTCCTGCCCCCCCTCCCAGCACTGTTCCCTGGCCTGAGCTCAGCAGCTGTCAGGCTACCAGGCCAAGAACGTGGCTCTGCCCTGCCCGCCAGCCACTGTCCACTCCCTGGAGCTGGCCCCCTGCCTGGGAGGTGACACGAAGACTCTGGGAAAAGACAAGCGTGACCTTTCCCACAGGTGCAGGGTAGGGAGGCTGGGGGAGGTGTTCGCCATGCCCTCAGCCTGGAGGGGGCCTCAGCTGTGCCCAGGAGACGGGGTGCGCAGAACACGACTCCAGCAGAGGCCCGGAAGTGCAGCTGGGGCCCAGCTGTGCCCTCAAAGCATGCCTGGTCCCGTAGCTCCACCCGCTCTGCTTTGTGGTTCTACCTGAGCGACTTGACAGCCCCTGGGGCACTGCCCTCGGGATCCTCTGCCCTGGGTCTGCGTTTAGAAGCAGCAGCCCCGTGATTCTGCCCCGGGGGGTCCACACTCCCACAGGCCTCGGTGCTGCCCTCCCAGCATCCTGCACTCACACCCAGCCCTCCCCTGCACACCTGTCACTGCTCCCCGGGGGGAGGGCCAGGGCAGACCTGGAGACGGCCGCTCCCGCAGCGCCCTGGGCTCGCTGCCCTTCCCACTCAGCCCAGTCAGCTGAGCTGTGGAGCTGGGCCGGCCAGCCAGGTCAGAGGGAAGGGGACAGAAGGGATGCCAGGGGCAGCAGTGGGGGCAGCGGCGACTGGAGGCAGTGAGCCCCCCTGCAAGGGGAGCGGCCACTCAGCTGCACCAGCACCCTCAGCCGGGAATGCAGACTGCGGCGGCCAGGCCGACTGTCCGAGCAGGTGTCTGATGTCCAGCTCACTTGCAGCTGGAAGCCACTCCTCCAGCGTCCCCAGAGGCTGTCCATACCCCCTATGCTGCAGATCTCTCGGGTCTCCAGCTTTACCCAGCCCCTCCCCTAAGGACCCTTGCTCATGCTCACTCGGCCAGCAGCCCACTCCCACCTTCTCCCAGCGCTGCAAGGGCGAGGGCCGGCGGGGCTCCACAGCTTCCCGGGAGGAAAGGCGCTCTGGGTGCCAGCAGGGCTGTCAGCCTCTCCCCGGACACAGCCCTGCCGGACGGGCTCCATGGAGAGCCTGCCCCTCTCCACAGACGAAAAGCGCAGTGTCCCCAGTGATGTGCCAGAGGCAGCAGCTTGGCCCAAGGGGACAGCAGCTGAGGGGCTGCCCACGACAGGCCAGGAGAAGAGGTGAGGGGCAGGGAGAGCGGCGTGCAGCACGCAGCGTGCAAGGCCACTCGGGAAGTTCAGGATCAGCCCCGAGGGACGTGAGGGCCAGCAGCTGGCGGGAGGGCCACGCAGCCTTCTGGGGGGGACGGGAAAGCACCCGCCCCGTCTCCATCTGGGCGACACTGACACGAGTGCCACAGGACGTGTAAGCATCTGTGGGCTTGTCTCTATGCAGGCCTTCCCTCAACAAACAAGGAAACAGCGTCGGGAAAGAGGAGGGGAAGGCCCCCCAGACACCCGCAAACCAAGGAGCTGGACACCTGCCTGCCCGCTCACTGGGAAAGCTTAGAAAGAGACCCCTGGCCAAGGGGCTGCAAGAACCTTGCTCCCAAGTATCCACAGCCGTGATTCCCAACCAAACTGCTCAGCCGGCTGGTGGCCAGGTTCAAGTCCAAAAGCAGAAATGGACATGTGCTCGAGAAGTGTCGAAGGCAGGAGGTGATGCTAGCACCTTCGAGGACCCCATCCTTCCCCCGGTCACCCCAGGTCACCCTCGGGAACCCAGAAAGGTAGCCGTCACATCTGCTGCTTGCAGGGACATGAAGAGGGGCCCGGGGAAGTCCCAGGACTTGCCCAGGTCGCGGCGCCGCGCCCACACACTCCTCCAAGCCCAGCCCGTGTCCGGGATGCGTTCTGCGACGCACCTGTGCGGTGGTATTGCTGTCTGGATCAGCAGCCAGCGACAGCGCAGTCACTGCCTCCAAACCTGGAGTGGGGGACAGCTCTGCCCGGGGACGGACGGGCACCCTCGCCCGTGCCACAGCTGCGCGAGGCGGGCAGGGTGACAGCGTCTCCACCTCCAGACCTGCAGCCCGCAGGCACCCACAGAGTGCAGCTCCAAGCCGTGCCAGGACAGGAGGGCCTCCCGGGACACAGTGCACAGCCCAGCCCAGGGAGGGCCTGACGGTGCAGGGGCCTGAGCTCCCCTCACCCAGGCAGGGGGGCTCGACAGCTCGGTGACACAGGACATTGGAAAGACCATCAGCGCCTGCCCCAAAGTCACCTCCTCCTCTTCATTGCCACAGGCCCTGCTTTCCTTCTCTACGCAGAAGACGAATGACAGCTGTGCTGAAGTTAACGCAGTCATCTCATTTACTTTCCCCGGATTCTCACGTCTCCATTTCCCTCTTGCAGTCAGGATACGGTTCTAGTCAGTAAGACACAAGGATGAATCTGCCAAAGGGCTTCCTGCTTCTGATCAAAGAGACAGGCACTTAATCGAAGAAACTGCCCCTTCCTCTCCCTTCCTGCCTCGAATGTGCTTGAGTGAGGGTATGATGGCTGGAGCTGTGGCAGCCATGTTGCCACCAAAAGGTAATAACTATAAGGAAAGCAAGTAGACTGAGAATGGCTGGGCAGAAAGATTGAGAGATTTGGGTCCCTACTGGCATTTTTGATCTGTTCATCATCTCTGGGTTATACTTCTGGGATAATTCAGTACGAGCACAGTTTAAGCCACTGTCCAACAGCCCCTCTGTTATCTGTGTCTCACCTGACACAAAGGGAGAGGCAGACAGACCCGGGCTACAAGATTCACGTCCCATCAGTGAATCTGGGGAAGAAACAGGCAGGCCGGTTGCAGGCTTGGAGGGCAGCAGGCGGCAAGGCCCACGGACCAGGTGCTCACACCTCCTGGCTGTCTGGCTTTAGCAGGAGAAGCCAGAGCTCGCTCTCCTGGCCCAGCACGAGGGTGGGATTCCAGGCGTCTCCCATCAGCCACTTCCCAGGGGTGGTGCAGAATGAGCCACCGAGCTCCACAGAGGGGGAGGAGCTAACCTGCGAGGCCAGGGGTCCCCTGTCAAGTCAGCCCAGTGCTAGAATCCAGCCCAGCTCGCTGCAGGCCGCCCACACACTCAGCGCCGTGAGCTCCTTGCATTCTATGTAAACAGCGGCCTGTCGGATCAGGAAGGAAGCCGGAGCCCACACGAGTGAACGATCGATGGGGCACACGCCGGAACCTGCTCACACCCCGCCGTCACCAGGGGTCCCTGGGGCCCGAGCCAGCTGCCAGCAGGGAGGCGCACCCTCCCCCGACAGATCCTGGCAGGGCCGGGAGTTGTCTCTAGGTCTGCTAGACCAGGGATTCCAAACTCACGGCCAGAAAACACCCGGAGTCTGGGGCGGGATCCAGATCTGGGGAGGGGAAGTGCAGGTCCCGGGTGGGGCTGAGCCTGAAGCAGGACCAGAGCCGAACGCTGGGGGGCCTGCGGAGAGATCTGCGCGCCCAAGCCGGGAGCCGCTGGGAGAGGGCAGGCGGCAGGAGCGCAGCCAGCGCCCCCAGGGGCTCCTGCTGGGCCTACGTCATGGCAGCAGCTTCCCCCAGACATTCGGGCCCTGTTACAGCCCCACTGAGCGGATGAGGAAACTGAGGCCAAGTGCGGCTAAGGCAGCTGCCCAAGGTCGTCCAGCTGGGACGAGAGCAGCTGAGTGAGAGCAGGTTGCCCAGCCCAGCTCTGAAGCTCTGCCCTCGCCCTCCCCTGTGAACACTTCCCAAAGCCGATCTCACCCTGCCCACTGATCTCGCTCCTCCCTCCCTCCCTCCCTCCCTCCCTCCCTCCCTCCCTCCCTCCTGGGATGCAGTGCCTTGATAGCACAGGCGGCTCCGAGTTCCGCGTGCGGCAATCCAAGGGCACCTCGTCTCCCCGGCAGCCCTGTCAGCTCTCAGGGCTACGCTTCGGCTGCAAGTAACAGAATGCCCTGCAGAAAGCAGCTCATGGAACAAGGACACTTCTGACCCCACGCGAGAGGTCTGCAGCTTCCAGATTATGCCAATTCCGCGGCTCAACAAGACCAGGGCTTGGGCCACCTCAGCTGGCATCCTTATGGTCCCAGGGGGCTTGTGACGGCCCGGACATCCCATGCTCCACAGCCGCAGAGACAGGAAGGCCCCGTGCCCCAGTCTTGAGAGCCGTTCACGTCCCCCGGGCGCTGCACTCGCATGCTTCCCGCGTCTTGCTGGCCCATTGCTGGGCCACTGCGCACCCACCCGGCCTTACCTAAGGCGGCTCCTAGCAGGAGCACGGGAATCGCGTGCAGAGGGAAGAAAGACGGATTTGGCTAGTTAATATCTAGTGTTCGGAGCTGCACAGGGGGTCACTTAACAGACGGCTGCTCAATACCGGGACAACATCTGGTCCAGTCCACCAGGAAGGAGTTCCATTCAGCTGTGACCGGGCGGCCCCACGACCTGACACACAGGAGCCCTGCACCTGGGCGGGAGCCCGTGAGCAACACCCACCGCTGAGGGTGGCGGCACCAGCCATTCCCAAGGACAGTTTGAACATCCGCTCATCCCAAGCCACAGCAGTGGCTGTTACCACATAGTCCATCACGTTAAAAAGGCATGCCCTTCAGTGCAACGGGTCTATGTGTCCACAGGTGCGTCACACTGGCTGCAGCAGTGTCGCGCTCTGAGAATAATCTCAATGGTCCTACTAACCAACATTTCTTTGAGCTGCTTCCTATGCACTTGCTAGCCCCGTGTTAGGCCACAGAACAAGGTTACTGCGCTGGAAGGCAGGATTTGGCATCACGGTGAAGAACGCAGGCTCCGGGGTCCAGGGTCACAGCTGCAGTGTGACAGGGAGACCCCTAACTTCTCTGGGCCTCAGTTTTCCTGTGAAGTGGGGGTCATAACAGCCTTGGTGTTCTAGCTGGCCTTGAGTTCAAATCCCAGCTCTACACAAAATATTTAGGACAGGGTCTGTGCTGCTTTGGGCCTGCATTTCCTCATCTGGCAATGGGATAAGAAAGCCAGTCTCACCAAGGTGCTGGAAGGAATCATGAACGTACACAGAAAGTCCACAGCACAGAGCTGTCATTCAAGACAGCACCCAGCTGTCTCTCTCTCAGTAACAATCAACAGATAGCAAGTGTTTTAAAGGAGGGAACTGCCACTTAGGATGCTCACAGCTCACATCACAGTGCCTGGGTTCAAGTCCCAGCTCCAATTCTAATTTCCTGTCAGTGCTCTCCCAGGTGACGCCTCAAGTACTTGAGTCCCTGCCGCCCAAGTAGGTGACCCATTTTGAGTTTCTAGCGCTTGGCTTCAGCCTGGCCCAGCCCTGGCCATTGTAAACATTTGGAAAGTGAACCAGCAGATGGAAGATCTCAATCTCTTGCTCTTGCTCTCTCTCTCTCTCACCCTCCCTCTCTCCCCCCAGGAGCCAGGTGCTTCTTCCTGGTCTCCCACGTGGGTGCAGGTGCCCAAGCACTTGGGCCATTCTCCACTGCCCTCCCAGGCCACAACAGAGAGCTGGACTGGAAGAGGAGCAACCGGGACTAGAACCTGGCACCCATATGGTGCCCGGCACCGCAGGCAGAGGATTAACCAAGTGAGCCACGGTGCCAGCCCTGCATTCCTTTTTTCAATTTTATTATTTACTTATATATTTGAAAGGTAGAGAAACCGAGAGACAAAAAGGGAACTCAATCTGCTGTTAAACTTCCCAAATTCCCGTGACAACCAAGGCCAAAGCCAAGAGCTGGGAATGTGATTCAAGTCTTCCACGTGGCTGGTAAGGACCCAATTATTCGAGGCCTCACTGCTGCCTCCCAGGGTCTGCATTAGCAGGAAGCTGGAGTCAGGAGTCCAGAGTAGGAGTCGAACCCTGGCACTCCACTGTGGGACATGGAAATCCTAACCAATGTTTTACCCTCTAGGCCGAACCCCTGCCCCTGTATTTCCAGTGCAATGATGCTGGTGCACGCGTTCCAAGACCAGAATGGAGGACCCCTGCCCCAAATTCCCACCTGCTGCTATTGGGGATGAGCCCACAGTTGGAAACTGGACACAAAGAATCACTTGTCCTTGAGAAGATGGGAGCAGGGCCACCATCTCCCACCTTGGATTCACCTTAAGAGAGCATAAGACAGGTGCTAAAGAATTCTGGCCCTAAATCAGGAGGTGTGGCCCACAGGCCCCTGGGAAGGAGAGAAGTTATTCACAGTGATGGCTAGAAAGGTCAGGGTGCTCCTCGCCAGCAGGCACCTACAGAGCCAGCCCATGCAGGGAGACCAGAACAAGTAGGTGAGGGCCCCCATGCTTAAAGCCTGCAGGACTGGCACCCCCTACAGCTGCTCGCTGCTGGGGTCCCCGCGAACAAAGCCACAAGTGCATTCCCCAAAGCCCTTCAGAGGCGGGCCCCAGCCCAGCCTACAGGTGCCATTTCCCCTAGTGGTCCCTTCTGGAGCGAATTTACACCAGGAATTCTGGGGGCAAGCTGAACCCCCACAGCAAGACAGGCTCCACCACATGGCTCTTGCCAATCTGAACTCGCCAGTTTCTGTCACCTGCCACCTCTGCACACGCACCTGCCCCAGCGCTGCCTGTGCGCAGCAGTGGATCCCACTCGGCAGGCAGCGCCCCGTCAGGTAGCTCCTCTCACAGGAAGCCTTCTCGCACCCTGGACACACACACACAGCCGTGGCCTGCACTGTATTTGAGAGCAGCAGTGAACACACTTGCTCGGGGCTCCCGCGGCCGTTCTGCTCACTGGGGTTCCCCGAGTGCGGAGGACGGCATGGAGCAGATGCCGCGTGAACACGCGGTGCACCGGGCTCTGGAGGACAGAGGCTGCAGCCAGCAGGAGCTGGGGAAGCAGCAGCTCACCTGGAACCGGTGTCCTCAGCTGGGCGCGGAGATCCTGTTGGCCCCTGTCGGTCACGCAAAGGCGCGGCAAGCAGACTTCTGAGGGCCTCCCCAAGGCCACGTGCCCAACCTCCCTCAGAACATGTGGTCACCACTGAGGACCAAAGGGGCCGAAATGCCTCCTGGAAGGATGCCCCGCCCGTCCCCACACCCTCAGAGGTACAGGTGGCGAGAACGCCCTCCCAGGAAGTGGCTGGATGCTGGCCGAGATCACGGTGGCAGGGAAAGCCAGCCCTAAGCCCTGCCCTCGAGCCTCAGGGACGGGCCGGAAGCTGCCAACCTCGCAGGGCCCAGGCCCTCGGGAGCTGAGTGAGCGTGAGAAGGGGGCTGCCCCCCGCCTGCAGGGCCATGAGGCCAGGGCAGCAGGAGGACGCACGGCAGTGCCCGACAGTGCAAAAGCCACTCACCTCCGCAGATGCCTTTGTAGCCGGCAGCTCCAAGCGCCGCTGCACTGAGACGCACCACGGACTCATGGGTTCTCGGGTCTCTGGGGACTGGCGAGGAGGCCTCACCAGGGAAAAACCAGCACATGGACTTTTTTATTTATTTATTTTGCATGATTAATTGGAAAAATAAAAGCCATGACTGCGCTTTGGCGAGCCGATAATTTAACACCCATTCGAACCATTGTTTTTAATTATTTATGCAACATGTATTTAGTGAGGATGAGGAGAAACTGATCTTCTCTTATAAAACTTGAACACCTTTCTTTAAGTTCAAAAGAACGGATTTATTACGTGCATTTATTAGAGGCAATTTTCTAACCCAGACATCTTCCTGGGAGCACAGGCCCCACTTAAAATTTAGATGCTAAATAAATCACTTGTTCTGGTAAACAGCACTGGGCTGGCATTAATCACCCCACGGCTCAGCTTCCAGAGCTGGTGACAGGGGACAAGGCGGGCGGCACGGCTGGCCACGTGGCTGCGAGCGGGGACCTAAGCAGGGACGAGCAGTGACGGGGAGGGGGCCTGTCCTGCTTTGCTTTGCTCTCCAGCCTCTACTTGAACACCCCCCCCCCTTTTTTTTTTTTTTTTTTTGGACAGGCAGAGTGGACAGTGAGAGAGAGAGGGACAGAGAGAAAGGTCCTCCTCCTTTTGCCGCTGGTTCACCCTCCAATGGCTGCCACAGCCGGTGCGCTGAGGCCGGAGCACCGCGCTGATCCGATGGCAGGAGCCAGGCACTTATCCTGGTCTCCCATGGGGTGCAGGGCCCAAGCACCTGGGCCATCCTCCACTGCACTCCCTGGCCACAGCAGAGAGCTGGCCTGGAAGAGGGGCAACCGGGACAGAATCCGGCGCCCCGACCGGGACTAGAACCCGGTGTGCCGGTGCCGCACACACCCTGTCTTCTGTCTGGGCCAAACCTGACAGAGGCAGTTTTTCCTGCTTAGGGCCGGGTAGCAAATGTTTTAGGCTCTGCAGTCCAAGAGGCAAAACTGAGCAGGTGTTCTAGCTGAAGGGCTCCCCAGTCCTTTTTACCGCTTCACACGGGGCAGTGTGAAAGCTGCTCTGGGTTTTCAGGCCCCCCAACACCAGCCAGGGCTGGATTCGGTCTACGGAAGTTGGTGGCCAAGTGCCCAGTCCAATCAGGCGGCCACTGACGAGCCTGGAAACCGCGTGCGCAGGCCCCAGGTGTGCTGCTTATTAAAGTGCTGTTCAGCCGCCCTGATGAAGGCAATTTCATGGCTGATAACTCCTGCAAACAATGCTGAATGAGACACCGCCTGATGTGTGCAGGGCGCTTTCCAGCTTCTTCCCCGTCTCAGTCACCACCAAGCCCAAAACCCAGGGCTCCTTCTTAATCCTGCCCCTGCCCTGGCTTCCTCCTATCAGCAAAATCCACCTCGACAAAAAGCAGGGCGCTAGGCATGGGAGAGCCAAGGCTGCAGGAGTCCACCTGCTGGAGGCACCCCGGGCAGTGCAAGTCCTCGGAACAGAGAGCCGGACGGAGAGGACCAGAGTCCAGGGGACGAGGGAGTGGGGACATTTCCATTTGGGAGGACAAGGGGGGTCTGAAAGTGGCACTGTGCATGTACTTATGCCACTAACTATGATTAAGATGGTATATTTTATCTCATAGGCATTTAATTATTTTAAAAAGTAAGCAATGCTTAAAGTTTCTTTTCATAAACCCAACCAGTGCTGTCTCCCCGCCCCTTACCCTAGCCCAAGTGACCAGGAGTTGCCCTCTCTGCCCCGCCCCCTGGTGACCCCTCATTCCCTACACCGCACCCTCCACAGAGCCACAGAAATCAGGCCACGGCTCACTTGAAGCCCTGCAGTGCAGTCGGCCTGTGTTCTTCAAGTGTGGGCAAAGGCCCAGCCCCGTCAGCATCTCCTGGAAGCAGGTCTCAAGTGCAGAAGCTCAAGCCCCAGCCCGGATGGATGCATTCCGACTCCCAAAAATGCGGCATGGCAGCATGGCTGGAGCCGCCCCTATGAACCCCGCCCACCCTCAGCCCTCTGCTTCCTGCCTCCGCCCACGGGGCTAGAAAAGTCCCTTCCCACCCTCAACTCCCCTTTCCCGGCTCCCTCACAGCAAAGAGCAGATCTGCTGAAAGAAGCAGGCACAGCCTGCCTGGCAGAGACAGCATGCCTGGAGGGAAAGCGCCAGACGTCTCCAGAACACCCTCCGGCCGCATTTCTTTAAAAGGGTTATTTATAGAGAGGGAGAGACAGAGAGGTCTTCCATCTGCTGGTTCACTACCCAGATGGTCACAACGGCCGGGACTGAGCCAGGCCAAAGCCAGGAACCCGGAGCTCCGCGAGTGCAGGGGCCCAAGGTCATTTTCCACTGCTTTCCCAGGCAAATATGTAGGGAGCTGGATCGGAAGTGGAGCAGCCGGGGCGGGAACTAGCGCCCATATGGGATGCCGGCGCTGCGGACAGAGGCTTTATCTGCCATCCCACAGCATCCGCTCTACTCGAATCTTTTCGGGTGAGAAATATTAGCTTCTGGATGCTCGTACGCTGCTGGGCCGAGTCTCTGTAACACGGGTATTTCTAACGCACGCAACCCTTAGAGTAAAATCCGGTCTCCCTGCCGGGCTCCTGCCTGACCGGGTCTCCCAGCGCCCCCACCCCCGCTTCCCGGCTCAGACCCTCCTCGCTGTGGCCTCACCTGTAAGGATCTCCGTCACCTGCTCCGCCCTCCCGCCCGCCGGAAGCCGGAAGTGGGAAGCCGGAAGCCGATGGGACCCTCGCATGTCTTGCTGTGTGCTGTGCACCGAGCGCACCGAGAGGCACAGGGCTTGCTGATCCCCTGACCTGGCGAGTGTGTATCTCGCCCAACCCCGCCGCAATTCAGATCCCACGAGGGCAGGGCCTCGCCAGCGCTCTGCACTGTGGTGCCTCCGGTGCCCAGAATGGCGGCCAGCATAACACAGGGGCTCCATACATCATCGCGGATTAAATAGTGAAGGAAGTTAGATTCTCGTCACATCCTTCATTCAGTTGACGCTCTTACTCTGGGTAAAGATACTTAAGACCGCTTTTGCTGATGAGCAAGAGGAAGTCCTGAGAAAGTGGGTCACAGGGAAAGACGTCACGTCTGTCCATGACCCGCAGCGTGCCGTCCAGCCCCAGTCCCACCCTGCGGCTGCAGCGTGACCTTGAGCAAGTCTCAGCCTTCACAGTGCGCTTCCCCTCTGAAGTGGAACTACGGGCGGGCGTTTGGCGGAGTGGGACAGGGGTCTGCCTCCCATGTCAGAGTACCTGGGTCTAATCCCGACTCCACTTCCAATTCCAGCTTCCTGCTAATGTGCAGCAACCTGGGAGGCAGCAGGGCATGGCTCAAGTACTTGGTCCTTTCCACCCATGTAAGAGACCTGGATGGAGTTCCCAGCTGGCCCAGCCCCCAGCTATTGCAGGCATTTGGGGAGTGAACCAGCAGATAAAAAATATCTGTGTGTGTCTTCTCTGCTTTTCAAATAAATACAATTTATTTATTTATTTTTTTTTTGAAAGAGTTACTGAGAGAGGTAGAGACAGAGAGAGAGGTCCTCCATCCACTGGTTCACTCCCCAGATGGCTGCAACAGCCGTAGCTGCACTGATCCGAAGCCAGGAGCCAGGAGCTTCTTCAGGGTCTCCCACATGGGTGCAGAGGCCCAAGGACTTGGGCCATCTTCTACTGCTTTCCCAGGCCATACCAGAGAGCTGGATCAGAAGAGGGAGCAGCTGAGACTAGAACCAGCGTCCATATGGGATGCTGGTGCTTCAGGCCAGGGCTTTAACCCACTGCGCCACAGGGCCAGCCCCTACAATTTTATTTTTTTTTTAAAGAAAATGGGACTAGCAATACTTTCTCATGTGGTTACTGGGAGGGGTGGGAGACAGTGCATAGGTAGTACCTGGCACGATGCCCAGCACATAGTAAGCACTGAAAAATAGTTCTCCTCATTATAAATTCATATTCATTACTCACAATTATGATGGCACTATAATTATTAGGTTAGCTTAAATATTGCACTTAATAACACTGAGACGCCAGAACCAGGGCTGGCACTCATCTCCCCTGACCTCAGACCCAGCACGTCTGCCAAAGCCCCGCTGTACCCAGCCACGGTCCTCACTCTCCCTCTCCATACCCGGCCACCAGTGAGCCAGGGCAGGCAGGAAGAGTTAGGGTGGGGGGCCTGACAGGTGCCAAACACAGGCTTCCCCAGGCTGGCCTTGGGGTCCCACTCCCTTCATGCTGTGCAAACCTCCCCAGCACCTGCAGCTGCTGGAAACCCAGGAGAGCCCTCCCTGCCCCTCGAAACCTCCCTCCCCATGGCCTGAGCCACTTCCAAGAGCACTCGCTTTGGCCTGGGTCAACTCCTCCCCTGGCTCCCAGCATGCATTCCTAGGTGTGGCTTAAGACAATGTGCTGGTGTGCACAGGCCTGGGTCTAAGCTGGGTCTACGCTGGGCAGGTGACCAGCGATGCTGGCTCTTTGAGCTAGGAGTGCTCTGATGGCCACAGTTGAGGCAGCTGGGGGCACGGGGTCCACTCTGAGTGGATCCCAGCTTGGCTCTGCTTGCTCTGTGGCCTCAGCTGGTCCAGTCCCTGCCGCACCCCCACTACATCCCCCATCTTCCTGCAAGGACGCCTTGTTCCTGCCTGCCCAGCCTTGGCAGGCACTCTGCAATTTTAAGAACAGGAAGCTCCCACACCCCAGCCCCTCTGGGCAGAACAACAGCCCCAAGGCCACTGCGGCCCTCCTGGGGAGTTCCCCTCTTCACCATGAGTGGTGGCAAACTTGAGTTTGAGGCAGTCAGGCCCTGGCCATGCTGGCTGACTGTGGCCGTGGACAAGCTGCTGAACCTCTCTAAGCAGCACCGCACCAGAATCTCCAAGGTCAAGGACAAAGAACGCATCAGGGCTCCCCCAGGCACAGCAAGGCCACCCCTGACTGAATGCCTGCTCTATGCCAGGTGCTATCTGCACGTTCTACCACAGTATCAGGTACACCTTGCAGCAACCCTGCGACGCACGCACTATTAGTGTCTCCATCTTGCACACTGGGGAACAAACCAGCCACTTGTCCAAAGCCACACAACTACACAAGTCAGAACCAGCTTTGGATCCAGGCAGTGTGACTCTTGAGACTCACCCGTCGTCCCCTCGTCCCCTCTGGCTTCGACAGAACGGCACAATCCACCCAGTGGCTCCGCCTGCCGGCAGGGACCAGAAGCAGAATGGGAGTGAGGGCCTGCAGGAGAGGCGGCGGAGCCCTGGGCACTGGCCAGGCCCCGAGGCTCTTTGATCAGCCCTGCCAGCCAGAGCATCTGCAGCCCCAAAGGTCAGGCAGGCCCCGTTTATGAGGTCCCGCCAACGGATGTGGGAGTCACTAATGAGGACATCGTGACAGATGAAGCCCGCGTGCCAGCTTCTCGCAGCTGCTCTCCCTCCGGCTCTCACGCCAGGCACGGTCAAGGGCCTCGGGGAGAGCAACGGGGCCTGCTGGGGCCAGGAGTTCCAGGCTCAGGCCTCCATCCCTTCCCAGGCCTGGGAGGTCTGTCCTGACCTCTCCTTCCTTCTGTCCCTTCCCCTTCTCTGACCACTTGACGTTGACCCTGGATGCAGAAGGCCTCCCTCCACCCCCACCCCAAAGCCAGGGAGGACTGGAGAAGTAGACGTACATTTGCCTTCCCTGCCCACTGTCACGTGGAGTCAGTGAGACCCAAGCATCACAGAACCAGACCCACAGGATGCCACTCTTAGAAGGACCTGAAAATCACCCTGCCCACAGGCTCCGAACAAGGGGCGGTCTTGTCCCCTAGGAGGAATTATAACTGTAGGACTGTTTTGGTGGTCACAAGGCCCAGTGGCCGGGGCCCAGTGATGCTGACTCCCTGCATGGCACAGGGCAGCCCGCACAGCGCTCCTCCCAATACCCCCACCCAGCTCCACGGTGAGGAAGTGAGATGCAGCGAGCAAGAGGGGTCAGTCAAGGTCGCTGAGGCAGAAATTGCCAGCAGCCTACCAATTCTCCTTTTCCTTAGAAAAAGAACCCCACAGCAGCCCAGTGGCCCCCACTCGGAGATTCCATTTCCACTTCTTGGCAGCACCTGTGAGCAGTGTGCGAGATCAGCCCCTGGGATCAGGCGGGTGTGTTGTGCGGGTCAGCCAAGCAGTCTCCTGGAATGGGAAGGCTGTGCCCTTTGCCTGCCCTTTCTCCCCCTGCTGCCTGGAAGCAGGTGCAACCTGAGCAACCTCCTGCAGCAGGAAGCAACACGCTGAGGATGGAGGCTGACGAGAGGGCAGGTGTTGGGGGCCCTGAGCAGTGGAGTCACCAGCCCAGCCCCCGGCTGCCCGCCTTCACATGTCTGTTATGAGAGAGAGAGAGAGAGAGAGAGAATGTCTGAAGCCATTGTTATTTGGAAGACTTGCCTTGTATTTGCAACTAAACGGGTAGCTGTTCCTATTAATATTCATCCAACACTCCTGGAGCATCTCAATGTGTCGAGCACAGGATGGGATTCTCCCAGGCATTACTGCAGGAGATAATCAGGGGAGATCTGATTCTCGATCCCACGCTGCAAATCAACTATTCAAGGAAGCAAAGGCCTAAAAGGGAAAGTAAGTTCCTTATCCACAGCAAGGAGCGAGGAAGCAGCAAAGCCGGCACTGACACCAGATCTCCGACTGCCTGACGGCTGCAGCTGCTGCTGGCGGGGACAGAGAAACATGGATGATGAGAGTAACCACAGGAGGATGACACCCCACCCGCGTGACCAGTCAGCAGTGTGCTGGGCCCATCCAGGGCCCTTTGTGATGAAAACAAACCCAGGCGTTGCTGACAGCAAATAAAGCCAGGGTGGCTATTTCTGGGCGACTCGAGACCCAGTCGCGTATTCTTCGGATAGACAAGGTCACGGAGGATGAGGTCACACAGGCCAGTCCCCTGCTGACGTCAACAGATGGAAGGTGGGCCACAAACAGAGAAGATTACAAACCACTGAGGAGCTGCTGGGCTGAGATCTGGAGGAGATAGGAACCCAGAGACATCGGCTCAGCCTGCAAAGCTGCTTCTGTCTGCAGGGCATTTGCTCACCTGGGAGAAACAGACACTGGGGCAGACTGTGTTTGAGTCCCTCTCAGGACTAGAGGGAAAGAAGCAAAAGCCCAGAGCTTGCCAAGGGCGGGAACGCTGAACTCCAGGCCCAGCAGAGGACGCAGACTGCACACCCTGGATGGGGCGCAGTGCCGAAGCCCTGGCTTCTTAGCAGGAAATAACCAAGCCTTGGAGTTGAACTGTGGCAGTTCCTAACTGGTAACACCTCCAAGCATGTGGCTGAAGTAAATAAAAATAACTCTCTGGATTTTGAAACTAGCCTTGAAGATATTGTTCCCAACCCATGACAAGAACAAAAGAAACAGGCAATAGAAACAGAGCCAAAAGCACATGAAATATTAGCAACATCAGACACAAACTAGAAGCAACTATGTTTACTATAGTCAAAGAAATGTAAGTCCAAGCTTGAAAAATCTGGCAGGGATTAAACCTATAAAAAGTGACACAGCAGATTCAAAAAATAATAATAATAAAAAAACTTCAACCTTTAGAAGGATGAAATGAGATCTCAAGGGATGGGGTTAATAAGATTAGATATAGCTGAAAAGAGAATATGTGAGCTAGAAGTTAGGTATGAAGAAACCACCCAGAACGTAGAAGACAGAGACTAAAGGGGCCGGCACCATGGCTCACTTGGTTAATCCTCCGCCTGTGGCACCAGCATCCCATACGGGCGCTGGTTCTAGTCCCGGTTTCTCCTCTTCCAGTCCAGCTCTCTGCTGTGACCTGCAAGGGCAGTGGAGAATGGCCCAAATGCCTGGGCCCTGCAACTGCATGGGAGACCAGGAGGAAGCACCTGGCTCCTGGCTTCGGATCGGTGCAGCACCGGCCATAGCGGCCATTTGGGGAGTAACCAACGGAGGGAAGACCTTTCTCTCTCTCTCTCTCACTGTCTATAACTCTAGCAGTCAAATAAATTTTTAAAAAAAGTATAAAAAATGCTATAAAAAAGAGAGAGACTAAAGATAGAAACTATAGATGCAAGAGACAGAAGACAGAGTAACAGGGCTGTCACACTTTTGATAAAAAGAAGGGGAGAAAACCCATGTGGCAGGGCATGCCTCATATGAGTGTTTGCTGTGGGTTCTTTCACAGAAATGATGTGTTTTTGCCCTTAAATGAGTATAACACTGCACATAGCCCTAACGGAGAAAATCTAAGTTTTCCTTCTTTCCAAAGCCCTCTCCTAACACGCAACTGCCAAGAGCCCGGGTGGAGGACACCCTGACACCTGGCTGCAGCCTGGCAGGGCAATGACAAAGAGGTGGGCCCATGTGCTGGACTCGGTTGTCCTGAGGGGTGGGGAAGTTCCTATGAGGACCAGGATGAGGTCCTAGATGGGGAAGGTTTGAGGAGGAACCCAGGGAGGAGTGTGGAGAAGCCTGGGAACAGAATTCAGATCTGATGGGGACCCTTGGAAGGTTTTGAACTGCGCTTACTGGCCTTTCGCTCGAGCGTCTGTTTCCTTGGGTGCGATCACACAGACCCGTGTCAGGCAGAGTCCACAGCAGCTCCCTGTGCCCTCATGTGGCCCACAGGGGACGTCACATGGCCTTCCCTCACTCCATCGCAGTGGGGTTGCCTCCCAAGTGGGTCCCTTTTGCTTGTTCTCCTTGCAGCACCTTCCCAAGCTGCAAGTCACAGTCCCCATCCCTCGGCTCCTCGGGTTTGCATCAGACATGGATTCTGAGCCTCCCAAACTCCAGGTTTCCCCGAGGGGTCTCCTTGAAGCCCACTTAGCAGAGTTGAGCTGAAGAGAAACATTCCCTCCCTTTGGGGTCGGTACCCCAACTGCCCAGAGAGTTCAGACTCATAACAAAGCTTTCTGCAAAGAAATGCTCTCTGGGCCACGCTGTGGCGTAGCAGGCAAAGCTGCCGCCTGCAGTGCCAGCATCCCACATGGGCGCTCATTCGAGTCCCAGCTGCTCCACTTCCAACCTAGCTCTCTGCTATGTCCTGGGAAGCAGTGGAAGATGACCCAAGTCCTTGGGCCCCTGCACCCACATAGGAGACCCAGAAGAAGCTCCTGGCTCCTAGCTTCAGTTTGGCGAAGAACCAGCTGTTGTGGCCATCTGGGGAGTAAACCAGCAGGTGGAAGACCTCTCTCTCTCTTTCTCTCTTACTCTCTGCCTCTCTGTAACTCTTTCAAATAAAAATTTTTCTTAAAAAAGCCCCCAAATCTCCAGTTCCTGGTTCTCCCTTGCCCTCGGTACAGGTGAGACATCTCCCTGATCCTCACCCGCGGTGCTCTGCCCTGCATCTCCTTCTGCGTGGGCTACCTTACGATGCTTCAGCCAGCAGCAGGGAAACAGGCTAGCAGCTAAGCCACTGTTTGGGACGCCCACATCCTGCACCAGAGTGTCTGGCTCCATTCCCGATTTTAGCTTCCTGCTAATGCATACCCTGGGAGTTAGCAGGTGATGGCTCAAGTAATTGAATCCCTGCCACCCAGATGGGAGAACTGAAAGGCATTCTCAGCTCCTGGCTTCTGTCTGGCCAAGTCTTGATGATTACAGGCATTTGAGGAGTGAATCAGAGGATGCAAGTGCTCTCTCTCTCTCTCTAATATATATATATAATATTTTATTTTATTTATGAATTTTATTTTTTGCATATGTATATAAGGATGCCTCAGTCAATCCCAGGATGGCCCTGCCTTGGAACCTCACTTTATGTGTCACCACAAGCAAAGAGAGACGGAATTCTAGAAGGACTGCTGCACAATGCAAATGCAGTCAGCACCAGAAGCTGGGACTGTATTGAGTTTTATTGCATACTTCTCAGACTTTCTAAAATGTATTATTTTATAAGTAGAAAAGATTTATTTTTTCACAAGTGTGGCTTCTGGAGCAAAAATTATTGGAGCAAACATTATTGGTCACCCACTCGACAGCCATTTCCTCCCCCATCCCCACTAACTAACCTTCACAAGGCTTTTTTTTTTTTAATATTTTATTTATTTGTTTGAGAGGTAGAGTTAAAGACAGTGAGAGGGAGAGGCAGAGAGAAAGGTCTTCCTTCCGTTGGTTCAGTCCCCAGATGGCCACAACGGCCAGAGCTCCGTCAATCTGAAGCCAGGAGCCAGGTGCTTCTTCCGGGTCTCCCATGCGGGCTCAGGGGCCCAAGCACTTGGGACATCTACTGCTTTCCCAGGCCACAACAGAGAGCTGGACTGGAAGAGGAGCAGCCGGGACTAGAACCGGCACCCACATGGGATGCTGGCACCGCAGGCGGAGGATTAACCACAGTGCTGGCCCCCTGGTTTTTTTCTTTAAAAAAAAAAATTCTCTAAATCTTTTATTCTAAAATAGCTTTACTGACTTTTTTTAAAGATTTATTTATTTATTTGAAAGGCAGAATTACAGAGAGGCAGAGAGAGAGATCTTCCTTCTGCTGGTTCACTCCCAAATGGCCACAATGGCCAGAGCTGAGCCAATCCAAAGCCAGGAGCCAGCAACTTCTTTCAGGTCCCCACATGGGAGTAGGGGCCCAAGGACTTGGGCCATCCTCTGCTGTTTTCCCAGGTGCTCTAGCAGGGAGCTGGATAGGAAGTAGAGCAGCCAGGACTGGAACCAGTACCCATATGGGATGCCAGCACTGCAGGCCAGGGCTTTAACCCACTGTGCTATATAGTGCCAGCCCCTTGCAAGGCTGTTTCCGTGCCTTAGAGGCAGGACCATCAAAGGGGGTTGGACACCTCTGCCTTGGGACTGATGAGTTCACTGGTAATGTCTTTCCCAGGGCCCAGTGATCAGCTTGGTACGTCATCATCTGTTTGTCCACCATCAGCAGTGAGCCCCGATTCAAGCATGGTTGGGTGTGACACTGATGTATCACTGATGTATCGGTAGGGCAGTGACGTCCACAGCCAGGGAGGCTCTGCACAGCTGGGTGCGGGTATGAGAATTCTCTGTATTTTCTGCTCAGGTTTGCTAGGAACCTAAAACTGCTCTAAAAAGTAAAGCCTATTAAAAATAAAAAAAGCTTTTAAAAGATACAAGAAGAAACAAAGCAGTGCTCTCCTGCCTGTTGACCAGGCCTCATGAGATGGGAGGCCAAGTCCCGTGATGCACTGCGCAGACGCCGGGGTGTTGGCAGAGGTGGGCTCAGGACTGATGGGGGGTGGGGGTCATCAGAGGGACCTCAGTATGGAGGGTACTCATAGAGAACTTAGAAGGCTACTAAATCAAACCAAAAGTCAGTCTAAATTTTATTATCACCAATCGGCAATTTAAAATTGTATCAGTGACAATATATTTATTTTTGAGGGGCAGAGAAAGAGATCTCTTTTTAAAAAAAAGATTTATTCATTCATTTGAAAGTCAGAGTTGCGCACAGAGAGGAGAGGCAGAGAGAGAGGTCTTCCATCTGCTGGTTCACTCCCCAAATGGCTACAAAGGCCAGACCCAGCCTGATCCAAAGCCAGGAGCCAGAAGCCTCCTCCAGTCTCCCGTGCAGGTGCAGGGGCCCAAGGACCTGGGCCATCTTCTACTGCTTTCTCAGGCCACAGCAGAGAGCCAGATCAGAAGTGGAGCAGCAGGGACAAGAACCAGCGCCCATATGGGATGCCAGCACCACAGGCACTGGCTTCACCCACTACGCCGCAACACTGGCCCTGAGGAAGAGATTTTTCATCTGCTGATTCACTCCACAAATGTCTGCAACAGCTGGGGCTAGGCCAGACTGAAGCCAGGAGTCTGGAACTGCATCCAGGTCTCTCACATGGGTCATGGGAACCCAGGTACTTGAGTCATCACCAACTGCCTCCCCGGGTACCCATTCTCAGGAAGCCGAATCAGAAGCAGAGGCAAGACTGAAACCAAGACACTCTGATAGAGGATGCAAGTGTCCCAGGTGGCAGCTTAACCAGCACACTACAACACGTGCCCCAGCTTTGTTTCTAGAGCAGTCTTGGGCTTACAGTAGAATTAAGTTCACATGTTTCCCTTATCATCCACATCTTGCCTTGGTGCAGGAGATTTCTTACCATGGTGAACCAATGCTGATGCATCGTTCCTAACTAAAGCCCCTGGTTTTACAGTAGGGTGTGCCCTGTGCCTTGTACGCTCCATGGGCCTTGCCACATGCGTAACGACCTGCATCCTCCACGGGATTGTCGCCTGACAGTTTCGCTGTCCTGAACATCCCTGTGCTCCACCTGCCCACCCCCCCCCCACCCCAAGCACCCGGCAACCACTGATCTTTTCCCCAGCCCCACAGTTGTGTGTTTTGCAGAATGCAGTACAGTTGGAATCGCACGGTATGTAGCCTTTTCATATTGGCTTCTTTCCCTTCACAGTATGAATTTAAGTTGCCTCCATGTCTTTTCATAGCTTGATTGCTCACTTCATTCCTTTTTTCTCCACGGAAAATATCCCATTGTAAATGGAGGCACCGCTTGCTGCCCACCTGTGCATGCCTGCAGAGTGCTCCTGTTGGCTCAGCATCAGCCCAGGCAGCTCCAAGTGCCCCTGCCCTACCCGAACACAAAGCAAAACAGAACCAAGTGTCCTCAATTCATCCTGGGGGACCCCTTGAGGTTGTTGTGTGTTTAACATAGATAATGGTGATGCAGAGTGTGGAGACACGAGTACTTTTGTCTGGGAAGTGCATCTCAGGTTTACACACGAACTGTTTTACTGAAGCTGAGCAATATCTCTGAAATTGACAATCCTTTTGAGTTTGTTTCAAAAGTGAAGAAGGGCCAGTGTTGTGGCACAATGCCAGCATCCCACATGGGTGCTGGATCATACCCAGGCTGCCCTGCTTCCCATCCAGCTCCCTGCTAACGGCCAGGGAGAAGCAGCAGCAGATGGCCCCTGCACCCATGTGCAAGACCCAGAAGAAGCTCCTGGCTCCTGGCTTTGCCTGACCCAGCACTGGCCGTTGCAGCCATCTGCAAGTGGATGGAAGATCTTTCTCTCTGTCTCTCTCTCTCTCTAACTCTTTCAAATCAATGAATAAATCTTAAAAAAAAAAAATTATGGGGGCCAGTGCTGTGGCGTAGTGGGTAAAGCCGCCACCTGCAATGCCCGCATCCCATATGGGCGTCAATTCAAATCCCAGTGCTCCACTTCCAATGCAGCTCTCTGCTATGGCCTGGGAAATCAGTAGAAGATGGTCTAAGCCCTTGGGCCCCTGAACCTGCGTGGGAGACCCGGAAGAAGCTCCTGGCTTCCAATTAGCACAGCTCCGGCCGTTGCAGCCACTTGGGGAGTGAACCAGCGGATGGAAGACCTCTCTGTCTCTCTCTCTCTCTCTGTCTATAACTCTACCTTTCAAATAAACAAATCATTTTTAAAAATTATGAAAATAATTACTACTGGTCATTAAACTTATTATAAAAATAATTTTGTCATATGGATCATTTTAACTCAGCCTCCAAGATTCTTGCCCTCGGTGTACATGGCCTGTGGATTCCCACTCCTTGAGGACCAGGGACTGTAAGGGAATGTCATTATACTTAGTGGGCACTGATTTAATCACAAGAGAGATGCATCAGGGGTGGGCCTGTCCTAATCGAGGTGTACCTTTTTAAAGAAGGTGACACATCAGAACTCTCTCTCCAGCTGGCCCTGGAGACACAACCTCCATGAACTCCACAGCTATAAGGAAATGAGTTCCAGCAAACCACGCTGGCAAGTGGACCCCATGCCTCACTGAGCCCACACCCAGCTGACACCCCGAGCGGAGGACCCAGATGATTATGCCTGGACTCCTGGCCCATGGGAACCGTGAGCTGGTGCATGTGTGACTTAAAGTAGGGCATCTTGGTGCTCTGTGACAGCCAGGAAACTGACACACACGTTTAAGGCCCCAAGACTGGCGAGAGGCAGAGCGGCACTGAAGATGGCACAGTCCTCACACCACCTAGGAAGCCTTCTCACTGCGTTGTAGGCGCCCAGAGAAGCCAAGTGTCTCAGCCAAGGTCACACGGTTGGTGAGTGGCCTCGCCAGGCTTGAAGCTGAGCCCATCCAACTACAGGGCCCCTGGGGGTTTGCCCCCCAGATGATCCCGCAGGGGCTGATGGACCACAGGCCCCCTGCTGTTGCTGCAGGCCCTGGAGGTGCCTCGTGGTGAGCCATGGCTGTGGAGGAGGCTGTTCCTACTCACAGACCCTCCCACCTGGTCCCATGGGTGAGCAAGTGCAGACACAGAGCCCCTGGACTGCCCACACCGTGACATCACACTTGGGATTACTCTGCTTCTTCCCCCTGCCTTTGCCCAGCACCCCCACGACAATGTCCGTCCTACGTCTGCCATGTGCCCCGGGAGCTTCCATGGCGCCTGGCTGTGTGTGGGCACTCGGTGGGGGCCCTCGATGACAGATCATGGAGTGCAGGACCCCTAGGGAGGCAAAGGCTGAGATCTGAGATGTCAGGCCCAGGAAACGCCCTACATCCTTTCTCTTCCTCTCCCTTTGCCCTATCTCCTGGACTCTGGAAGTTAAGCCTGGGCACTCCTGGGGAGGCCTAGGAGGCAGCCCCATGCTTTCCAGCTCTGCTCCAAGTCCCCTCTCCAGCCAGCCTCTGCATGGGGGGAGGGGTGGCCTTCCAGGACAAGCACATCCCTGCCACATGCCACCTCACCGGAACCTCCCGGCTTCTCAGAAACAGCTCCTGCTCCCTCTGCTGTCCAAATGGGGCAGCTGCATAGAGATCCCTCTACACTGCAGGAAAGACTGGAGAGAGGGGCTCCTGGGAGGGAGTTTCCCATCAGGTCCCCCTAGGCTTAGGAAGAGGCAGCGTGGAGAGTGTTGGGGGCAGTCAGCAGCCCGGCCAGAATCCTGCCACAACAGTGGCCTCCCGTCCTGAGGCTCCAGGACCCAACATGCCTCGGATGCCGGATGGCTGAGCGGGGCCTGGATTGGAGCATGCAGACTGGGAAGGGGGACACAGCTTCCATCGGGAGAACGCATTATGAGGAGGGAGGGCAGGGAACTGGCGTCAGCCTGGCGGTTAAGAGGCCGGCATCCCACATGAGAACACCTGGCTTGGGTTTTTGGCTCTATTCCTGACTCCAGCTTCCTGCTAATGTAGACCTGAGAGGCAACGGTGATGGCTCAAGTACTTGGGTTCCTGCTACCCACGCGGAGACCAGGACTGTTTCCAGCTCCCAGCCTTAGCCTTGACCTCGCCACTTGGTCAGCGTTTGGGGAGTGAACCAGTGCACGGGAGCTCTGTCTCTCAAAAAAATACATTTAAAAAAAACAAAAAGCAAATGTTTGTGATTTTTGAAAAAGAGAAGAAGGGGGCTGGTGCTGTGGCATTGTAGGCAGTGCTGGCATCCCATGTGGGCACTGGTTCGTGTCCTGGCTGCTCCTCTTCTGATCCAGCTCTCTGCTATGGCCTGGGAAAGCAGTAGAGGATGGCCCAAGTGTCTGAGCCCCTGCACCCGCGTGAGAGACCTGGAAAAAGCTCCTGGCTCCTGGCTCCTGGCTCCTGGCTTCGGCCTGGCCCAGCTCTAGCCATTGTGGCCATTTGGGGAATGAACTAACAGATGGAAGATTCTCTCTCTGTGTAACTCTGCCTTTCAAATAAGTAAATAAATCTTAAAACAAAGAAGATACAGAATCATATTTTTAAAAGAGGGGGAGGAGTGGAAGGGCAGCCTTTTAGCAGCTCGGCGGTGAGGGCTGAGAGGTCCCTGCCATGACAGTGGCAGCTACACAGCCCTCCTGCTGCAGACACACCTCACCTCAGCCCTCAACAGTCCCACCTGCAGGCCACTATCGCTCCCACCACACAGACAAGAAGACTGAGGCATGCAGTAAATGCTGAGTCAGAACTCCACCCTGCCTGCGTCTGGCGCCAGCACTGTGGTACAGCGGGTTAAGCCTTGGCCTGCAGTGCCAGCATCCCATATGGGCGCTGGTTAGAGTCCCGACTGCTCCACTTCTGATCAGCTCCCTGCTAACGCACCTGGGAAAGCAGCAGAAGACTGCTGCACCCACGTGGGAGATCCAAAAGAAACTCCTGGCTCCTGGCTTCACGCTGGCCCAACCCTAGGCTGTTGCAGCCATCTGGGGAGTGAACCAGAAGATGGAAGACCTCTCTCTCTCTGTATCTCCTCCCAAACTCTTTAAAATAAATAAATAAATCTTTTTTAAAAAATGCCAGTGTGGCACTGACAGTGGCTGTTCTCCGCCAGCCCTGTGCCTCATGTTAATTCCTACAACCAACGTGGCCTCCTTACCCCAGCTGGTCCTGTGAGGCTGCAAAGCTAAGGCTGGCTTGGGTGTGGCTGAGTTGGGCTTTGGAGTGGCCTGGTGGGCAGGAAAGGCTCAGCCCCGGGGCCAGACAGCTGTATGGGCGCTCCTGGCTGGGCGATCTCAGCCTCTCTGAACCACTGTAGTCCCAGCAGTACAAGAAAGGTAAGGCCTGACGTAGGGAGTGGTTTTGGGGACTGGAGAGAATGTGTAGAGTTCCCAGCACCCAGCACCTGGGCCTGGGGTAGCTGTTAGCCTTTGTCCTGCCCTTGAGTGGGGGCTGCCCTGGCTGGCTCATGTCTGGTGACAGCAAGCACCTTCAGAGACAGGAAGGGAATGGCCCCCCGCTCCAGCCCTCCACGTCGGCTTCCTTGGCTCACCGGCTCCAGAAGCCAGCCGCCCTACTGCAAGGGTGCTCTGGCTGGCAACCACATGAGTGGTCCCGGAACCGGATGCCCCGGCTCCAGCCAAGCCTCTGCATGACTGAAGCCCTGGTCAACACCTTGACCTCGAACCCGCAGGAGACCCTGCGTCAGAGCCACCCAGCCACGCTGCACTCGGGCTCCCGAACACAGAAGCTGTGGGAGGCAGCAAATGCTGCCTGTGTTTCGCTTGCTGTCTGCTCATTATAAAATCACACCCAATACGCTTTCCAACCAGCATCCGTGGGCCGCCACATGCTCTGAGCTTGAGCTGCCCCACCTCCCCCAGAGCTGCGGCCACAGAGAATCTGCTTCAACCCAGGGGCCCGGACCCAGCTGGCGGAAATAAGCAGCATGAATGTTTACTGAGCACCTGCCAGGATGGAGCTGAGCACTTCCCACCACTCTTTCCAGCCAAACCTCCCCCAGATCACAGGAGGTGTGCAAACTGAGGTGCCAAGAGGTGGATAACCCACACGGGATGACACCGATGGGTGGCTGAGCTGCAATCTGCATCAAACTCCACTGTTTCAGCACTGAGTGCCTAACCACTATACCAGACGGCCCAGGAGGGCACAGCAGCTCAAGGGCCCATCTGCCCATTCCTGTTGCCCTAACACATACCACTGCCACCACCCACTTGTGGTCCTACAACAATGACTCCTGGAACGAATCCCAGCCCGCTGTCCCTCTGTCCATCCTCCTGCCAACAGGTGAGTGCACCCCTGATCCTCTCCCAGTGCTGGTCACTAGGCATCTCCTCCAATGCACCCCCACCTATTTTTTCATACATAAAGACAGGCCCAGGGAGGTGCCGTCATTCATCTAAGGACACAGAGGCAGCTTTGGGAGCACCAAGCCTGTGCACTGTGCTTCCTAGTGCCCACCCTGTCCAGATACCTGACAGTGGAACTGTGGCCAGTCTTCCCAGCAACCTCCACTGCCCGGCCCCAGGGGAGCCAGTGGAGGGGGGCTTATCTCCACCTGTATGTGGGGCTGTCTCCCCACCCCCACCTCCTGCCAGGCAGCCTTGATTAATGGACTGCTGCTATCTTATCTCCCAGCTGCAGTGGTTAGGGATTAATGGGCGGTGGTGGTGGCAGGGCCATGAGAACACTTCTGGCCCCCACATCAACCCAACAGCTCGGCAGGTGGGGAGGGAGCAGGAAGGTGTCCAGGGGTCTGTCCCTGGCTGCCATCGGGTACTCCCATCCACAGAGGCTGAGCTACCACAAAATATGAGATGCACCCAAGACAGTGCCTGGTACTTAATAGCGGCTCAATAAGCAGTCACTCTGTTACTCTCGCCATCTTGTCCTGGGCCATGGCCTGCCCTGGCCTCGAGCTGTTCCATCTTGCTGGCCAAAGGCAAGATCCCTGAACAGCCCAGAGGGCTCTGGGGAGTCACCTCCCCCACTCCCTGCCCACCTGTGAAACATGCATGAGTGTGTGGTTTGGAAACGTGGCTGTTATTTTATGGGGTAACCTGAGCCGAGGTCCAGGGGTCTGTGCAGCTCAGGGGCTTTAGCAAATCCCTTCCCATTCTGAGCCTCAGTGTCTCCATCTATAGAAGGGGTATACAGATCTCTACCAGGGGCTCTTCCAAGCATGCTGCAGAGGTTGGCGCTGATGTGTGTTTCTTCTCCCAGGATCAGGCCCCAAAGTCAAGCTCAGCTCTGGGGGAAACAGACACACGAGCCACAGCCCCGCCCCAGGCCGAGGTCAGGGCTGAGCAAGGTGACCAATGCCCACTTTGCCCAGGGCAGTACAGGGGTGAGGTTAACAACAGCTGTTTCACTCCCCTACATTTGGACAACAGGCTGTGCGGTCTCGAGGTGAAACGAGGCTCCTTCAGTGAGCCGGCAGTGTCTGAAGGCTGGCAGTTAGCTCTTGAGGGCCGTGGAGGGGTCAGACTCAGGCCCCCATGCCTGGGCTGCGTCAGCACTGCAGGGGCCCAGGGGAAACCCTCCCCAGCCTCTTCTCCAGGTTCCTGGAGAACATGATCACTGAATTCGGGGAGGACGCAAAGATGAACGAGGGACGGCCGGGGAGGAGGAGACGTGGATGAACAGTGTAGCAATGAACAGATGAGTTAAATACAAGAGGAAGAAAAACAGATGAATGGAGAGAGGGGAGAATGGATGGAAGGGAGGGTGGAAGGATGTGGAAAGGGAGTGATGGAGGGCAGGACGGACGGACTGTGGGTGGCTGGGGGAGTGGGCGGATGGGTGAGTGACTGGGTGGGTGGGTGGGTGGGTGGATAGATGGCTGGGTGGGTGGGATGGATGATGGACAGATGGATGAAAGGAGGGATGAAAAGAGATGGCTGTCAGTCCTGCAGGCCCCGACCACACACCAAGCCCTCTGACAGGGAACAACAAATAGGGAGCCCGGCAGGCCTTCACCAGAAAGACGTCCACGTTGACTCCTGGGGGCCCCAAGAAGCCAGTCTTCCCTCCCCCACTCCAAAGACATTCCTGGGCCTGCCCCTTCCAAAGGGCAAAGGGCACACAGCCAGGGAGAGCTATCTGCTCTCAACCCTGTTTACTCTGGATCAGCAATTAAAGGGCCTCCTTCCCAGATCAGTTAATAGTGGGGGGCAGCAAAGGGCGCAGGAGCACTGATAACAACCGGACTCCCTGACCCATCAGCCTCCTCTTCCCGACTCTCCCCGAGGCACCCAGGACCCAGGCAGCCTTAACTCAAAGACTCCAACATGAGATGGAGCCAGAAAGCCAGGCCTCAAATTGTGCGGCTGAGTGTGAGCCGGGTCCTCGGTCTGCCTGCACTGACCACTCAGGGATCAGGCTGTGTAGCCCACAGTTCATGGAACTGTCTTCTCCCACCTACCAGCTGTGTGAGCCGGAGCAAGTGACTCTGCCCCTCTGAGCCCATCTCCCGCTCTGTAAGCAGGGATGACGGCAGGACTGGGTGAGATAACGCAGAGTCTACCACACACAGCAAGACCCCAAGGTATGGAGGATGTGTGTCCATCACTGGCCAGAGCTTGGGACTTCTCTGGGGGACCCACGCCACCCTCTCAGTCTTCTCCCTCCCTGGCTCCTGCCACTGTCCCATGGATCCCCTCAGGTGACAGCAGGCATGGGGAAGCCCAGTCCCCTCACTTGCCCAGAAGGACACAGAGGTTCCCAGTCATCAGTACAGTAGCCACCAGTCACATGTGGCTGCTTAAATGTAAATGAATTAAAATTCAGTGAGGGAATACTATGCAGCCATTCAAAAGGAACTGTAGAACTGATTCAGGCTACAATATGGATGAACTCAAAACCTCATGTTATGGGGCCAGCGCTGTGGCATAGCGGGTAAAGCCGCCACCTGCAGTGCCGGCATCCCATATGGGCGCTGGTTCAAGTCCTGGCTGTTCTACTTCCAATCCAGCTCTCTGCTATGGCCTGGGAAAGCAGTAGAGGATGGCCCAAGTCCTTGGGCCCCTGCACCCATGTGGGAGACCCGGAAGAAGCTCCTGGCTCCTGGCTTCGGATCAGTGCAGCTCCAGTCGCTGAAGACATCTTGGGAGTAAACCAGCAGATGGAAGACCTCTCTCTGCCTCTCCTTCTGTGTAACTCTGGCTTTCAAATAAATAAATAAATATTTTTTTAAAAAAACCCTCATGTTTTGTGAGAGGGACCAGGCACAGGATGTTAGGTGAGTACATTGCTTATGTGAACTGTCCAGAACAGGCAAGTTCAGAGGCAGGAAGCATCATGGTGGCTGCCCGGGGGCAGGAGGAGCAGGGAGCGGCAGCTCCACGAACAGCTCTCTTGTTTTTAATTTACTTGAGACACACACACAGAAAGAGACAGACAGAAAGAGCTCTCCCCAGATGCCCACGATGGCTGTGGCAGAGCCAGGTCAAAGCCAGAAACCGGGAACATTCCAGGCCTCGCATGTGGGCAGCAGCGGGGTTTCTTTTCAGGGTGACAGAAATATTTTGGGATAGGTAGAAGGGAAGGTTGTCCACCATGAATGTTCTAAGTGCACCTCCGTGAACGTACTAAGTGCACCTCCGTGAACGTACTAAGTGCCATGGAGTGTTCACGGCAGGACCAACGGTTTCATGTCATGTGACTCTCACACCGCTCAAACAAAATTCAGGTTGAAATTCGGTTCCTCGGTGGCATGCCAGGGGCTAGAGAGCACATCCTGCAGGCATGCCCTAAACAGCACCGCCGGGTCACCACCGCCACATAATTGAGTGACGTATGGTATCTCACCTGATCCTCTCCCTGGAGGACGTGGTGATCTTCCTGTAAGACACGGGTGGCACAGGGTGGGGGGCCAGGACCTCCCCTGAGTCTTGAGGCATCCAGGGATCATGCTGCCTCCCTCAGAGCTGGGGGCTGCCTGGTCCTAGTGCCCTCACCCTGCCTCCTGGTCTCCTACTAGGATCTGCTTTCCCCTCGCAGGAAAGCATGTAAAAGTGTGTGGTCTGGAAGCTGAAGGGTGCTCGGTTCATTTGCAAGAACTGGGGAAGAGAACGTATTGCCAAGTGATTTGGAATTTTAACAAAAATTCCAGGAAGCCAGAGGCTGGGTAACGCGAGCGGAGGGCAAAAATGCACCTTCCCCTGACCCCGCGGCCTCGCCACACAGCCAGGTCAACAAGCACCGACCCCTTTGTCTTGGCCGGGCCCTTGGGGGAGGGGGGCTGAGGAGGGGCAAATCCCAGGCCTTTTAGTCTTCCTGACTTTGGCACAATCTGGACCCAAGGAGCAGTGGGAGGCGTAGGGTATTGGAGAATCTGAGTTTTGTTCAGTTCCAGCACCGTCACTGCCTGCCTGGGAGACTGGGGGTAAGTTAACCCTCCCGAGCCTCAGTTTGCTCATCTGTAAAATGGAAACTGTTCACGCACGCCTCCCTCAGCTACTATCAGGATGAAACAGGATCACAGATGTGACCCCCCAAACACGCCATGAGTTACCTTCACCAGAACCCCAGCCATTCTCACTACTGGCCCTGTGGGCATCTCCCCTTAAGCAAGAAGTTCTAAGAAGTCTTAAGACACAGCTCTCAGGGCCAGCGCTGTGACACCATGGTAAAGCCACCACCTGCAGCGCTGGCTGGCATCCCATATGGGTGCCAGTTGGAACCCCAGCTGCTCCACTTATCGAGCTCCCTGCTAACGTGCCTGAGAAAGCAGTGGAAGATGGCCCAAGTGTTTGGACCCTGCCACCCATGTGGGAGACTAGATGAAGCTCCTGGCTCCTGGCTTCAGACTGGCCCATCCCCAGCCATTGTAGCTATTTGGGGAGCCAATCAAATAAATAAATACATGTTTTAAAAAATATACAAACTCTCATGTATACTACTACTAACAGCACCATCCTACCCTCCCTGGAGGGTGGCTATGGACACCCTGACAGAGCAGAGCAAGGGCTGGCTGCCCTGGACTCCGTGTGTGGTGGAAGAACCCACCTGGGAGACTCCCCACTGTGTGACCATGGCCAAGCTCCTCAGTCACCTCTGATTTCTCACCTGCAAACAGAGGACAACAAAAACAGCAACACCTACCTCCCAGCATGGGCCAGAGGTGTTTTTGTTTGAGAGGCAGAGAGAGAAACAGAGTTTCCACCTGCTGGTTTACTCCCCAAATGCCCACAACAGCCTTGGCAGGGCCAGGGCCAAAGCAGGAACTGGGAACTCAATTCACATCTCCCGCGTGGGTGGCAGGAACCCTACCACTTGAGCCTGAGCCATCATTGCTACCTCCCAGAGTGTGCAGTAGCAGGAAACCGGACCTGGGAGTGGAGCCTGGACTTGAACCCAGGCACTCTGATATGGGATGCGGCTGAGTGACTTCTTCTTCTTCTTCTTCTTTTTTTTTTTTTTTAATTAGACAGTGAGAGAGAGAGACAGAGAGAAAGGTCTTCCTTCTGTTGGTTCACCCCCCAAATGGCTGCTACGGCCGGCACTGCACTGATCCAAAGCCAGGAGCCAGGTGCTTCCTCCTGGTCTCCCATGCGGGTGCAGGGCCCAAGCACTTGGGCCATCCTCCACTGCTTTCCCAGGCCACAGAAGAGAGCTGGACTGGAGGAGAGCAGCCAGGACTAGAATCCGGAGCCCATATGGGATGCCAGCGCTGCAGACGGAGGATTAGCCAAATGAGCTTCGGTGTCGGCCCTGGAGTGACTTCTTAACATAGGCCAAACATCTGCCCCATGAGAGGTTTAAATGAGATGATAAAGCAATTAGTACAGGACCTAGACACAAATACTACTAACACTAGGAACCCATGCCTGGGCAGGTGGAAGGGTACATAAGACAGACAGGAACCCAACTGACCACCCCAGGCAGAGCGGGACGGAGAATCAGATGGAGGAGGGAATTCTGGCTTGTGTGGAGCTTCCACAGGGGAAAAGCTCTCAGCCTGATGGAGGCCAGTGATCAGGACACCGCCCCACTTCTGACCAGCTCCCTACGTATGTGCCTGGGAAAGCAGTAGAAGATGGACCAAGTGTTTGGGTCCCTGCCACCCATGTGGGAGACCCAGAAGAAGTTCCAGGTTCCTAGCTTCAGCCTGGCCCAACTCTGGCTGCTGCAGCCATTTGGGGAGTAAACCAGCAGATGGAAGATCTCCCTCTGTTTCTCCCTCTCAAATAAATAAATAAATCTTTTAAAGAATAAATAAATAAAACAACCATGGCAAAAAGCACTGATCCTTCCGCGCTTCTAAACGGGTGCTCCATGGGCCGCAGGGTAGGACCCTTGGTCCTGCAGGCTGTGATGGACATCACAGAAGTTAGCATCCCCTGCACCTGCCCACCGCCTGCCAGTGCCAGCCTCCACAGTCCTGATGACCAAGCCCATGCCCCACACAGGTGGGCAGCCATCCAGCCAGCAGAAAGAAACTTCTAACTCCACACTCTCATTTGACAAGTGAAGTAGTTGAGACTCAAGGCAGCCAAGTAACTGGCCACAGAGCAGGGTGACCTGAGCCTAGGGCACAGAGACAAACCCAAACAGGGTCCACATCTCCCAGGAGCAGTCTGAGGGGCAGTGGGGGCCCCTTTCAGAGAGCCTCTTGTTGGCACCCACCCCCTGTGCTGCCAGCTGCAAGAGCAGGACCAGGGAGCCCTGCTGGAGCCTGGCAGCACAGAGGAGCTGTTTTGGGGCCAGACAAGGCCAGGACTGCCTTGGTGGCCCTAGGGCAGGCGTCCAGCCATTCCCAGGCGGGGCCCCAGCTTCCTCCCAGCAGAGGACAATTGCTCCATTGGCTGGGGTCCGGGAGAAGAGGCTCAGTCAACCCTGTCCTCTCCCCCACTAGCTATGGCCCTGCCCAGCTCCGCCTTCTCCTTAATGAGGCCATTGTGGGTCCAGGATTCCCCCGAGAGCCGGCCTCCACCCCTGACACTCCTGACCCGGGCTTCCCCTCTACAGCCCTGACCCCACGGTCCTCCCAGGAGTTCCTGACTTCCTCTCCTGCACCCAGAGCACAGAGTTCCCTGAGGCCTCTCTGACCTGGTGTTCCCTGGCTGGGCCAATCACTTCCCCTGTCCCCGCCTCACGGACTGCCAATCAACTGCTGCTCAGACAGAGAACGAGTTCTGTCCGGAGAGCATGTAATTCCAGCCAAAGGCAAAGAAATCCACGCTTGTCCTTCCAAGAAAACCAGCTATTTTGTGTTGATTTGTGGAAACGTGGAGAGCAGCTTATCTTCAGTGCTACCTTCGCAACCCCTGCTGGTCAGGGTCCAGCAGAACAGGGCTCTTAGCTACAGCATTTTACGGATCTGGGGTCCCCAGGACCCCCCATCACCACAGCCGGGCTGTCCACGCCCTGTGATTGCACGGACGCCGGGAACACTCACATAATAGTGATCACAAGCACCTTCACGTGCTTCTTTCTGAATCTTCCCCAAAAATCAGCGAAGAAATTCTAATCATGCCTGTTTTGCAGATGGGAAAACTGAGGCAAGAGACCTGGTATCTTGCCCTGGTCCTCACAGCACAGAGCTTCATGGCACAGGCACCTCTGACTGCACCCAGTGCTTTTCCCACAACCCACAAGGTGGTGACTCCACAGCACCTCTCCACCGCAGCCAGGAAGTGGCCCAGGCTGAGCTGACAAACGACTGGATGAACGATAGCTGTCCATCCACCGGCTTCCCCTCCCGACCGTGCCTCCCTGAGAGCAGCAGCCTGGCCAACCTGGGCCAAACCTGCTGCAGCTTCAGTGACTTGCACCTCCCTGCAGGGCCTGCTCCCCTGGGGCCCTCTTCCCCTGCAGGGCAACCTGGATCTGTGTCCACCAGGACGGTGCTCTCCCCAGACACTTGCCCCATGCAGCCAGGAAAGCACAAGCCACAGAAGGAAACTTGGGTTGGAGTCCTGGTTCTGCTTCTTGGCTGTGTGGCTCTGGGGCAGTTACTGACCTCTCTGAGCCTTCATTTTCCCTTGTAAAATAAGGATAACCCCATCTTCCTCACAGTGCCACACAGATAACAAAGCGAGATCATGTATGGAAAGCTCGGAACACAACGCCAGGCCCCAGGAGCCCCTAAACCAGAATTCAAGAGACAAAGGAAGCCAAGCTGAGCGCAGGGGCTTGTCCACCACGCCCCACGCCTCAGAAGGCACAGCAGCTGACACGCCGCTCGACGTCCTGCTCCACGCAGTCACGCTGAACCTCCTCACCTTCCTTGGACCTCCCAAGAATCCCTGCAGAGCCCCACACTGGCGCTGGGCTCCAGCCTGAGCCCATCTGGCTTCAAAGAGCACTTTCTTCTCCTATTTCCTCCACCAAGTTCTTGTCTATCCATCCTTTCATTCACACAAGACTTACTGAGCACATTCAATGTGACAGACAGCAGGCAGGAAACAAGAGAAATGGGCGGGGGGGACCGCACTGGGGCATAGTGGGTTCCTAAGCTGCTTCCTGTAATGCCGACATCCCATAAAGGCGCCAGTTCGAGTCCCAGTCGCTCCACTTCTGATCCACCTCTCTCCTAATTACCTGGAAAAAGCCACAGAAGATAGTCCGAGTGCTTAGGCCCCTGCCCTGCAACCACGTGGGAGACCTGGAAGAAACACCTGACTTCAACCTGGCCCAGCCTAAGGTTCAATAACAATAACGGACAAGTACATAGACAGTCTTACTGTGTACATTGCCCAAACCAATCTTTAAAATGAACTCTAACCTTCTAATAATCCTATCAGGAATTATTATTATTAATATTCCCATTTTACAGAGGAGGAAACAGAAATCAAGAACCACCACTGAAGTTAGAACCCAGTTCTGGCTCCAGAGTTCATAGTCTTAACCAAAACACTTGGCTGCCTCTCTGATGTGCTTCCAGCCAGAGGGGCCGACCAGCATCCGCCTAGGGCTTGGGTGTGCCAGGAACCCAGCGGGAGGAGAACATCACCCAGCCTTCCCTCTACCCACAGCCCTGTCTAGAGAACACCAGCGCCCCCTCCCCCACATCAGATCAGGGACAACCCCGGAAGCCTGTCAGTGGCCAGGCTCCATGACCAGCGAGCCCCGTTCAAGCCTCTCCAGAGCCAGCACCCACTGCCCAGCAGAGTGCCCAGCGGTCCTGAGCAGGCCTGAAGTGCTGGCACTACCCAGCCTGGCTGCTCAGCAGGGTCAGCCGAGGCATGCCCAGCTGGGGGCCTCAGGGACAGAGGTTGACTCTGCAGTGGAGTGCTGGAGGTGGGGTGTTCAGACGGCTGAGTTTGGTTTCCTCTTACAGAAAACGGTGGAGGACAGAGAGGGTGGTACCTGGGGACAACAGGTCCCAGGCAACACTAATAATCAATGACACAGGCCACTCACCCTGGGCTTCTGCTGAGCACCAACAGCAGCTACAGTGAAGACAGTGTCCCTGCAGGGGGCCACTAAGACTGTAAAAAGCAGGCGATTCCAGGAGACTGGGACAACATGACAAGGTTTTGTCTTAGCCTCTGCTGTGCTGGCAGGAGATCTGCACAGCATAGGGACTGCGAGACCCTGTGCCATTCCTCAGCCCCACGTCGGTCCTGGCACAATATCAGCCTCTCCTCCATCATCACCGCAAGCTCCCTCCCTTTCACTGTCTCAACTGGGCCTTAAGAAAACCCCGTGGGGCCGGTGCTGTGGCCCAGAGGGTTAAAGCCCTGGCCTGAAGCACAGGCATCCTATGCGGGCAGTGGTTCTAGTCCCGGCTGCTCCCTCTTCCGATCCAGCTCTCTGCTATGGCCTGAGAAAGCAGTGGAAGATGGCCCGAGTCCTTGAGCCCCTGTACTCGTGTGGGAGACCCAGAAGAAGCTCCTGGCTCCTGGCTGCGGATCAGTTCAGCTCCGGCCGCCATCTGGGGAGTGAACCAGTGGATGGAAGACCTCTCTCTCTGTCTCTACCTTTCTCTGTAACTCTGTCTTTCAAATAAATAAAATGGGCCGGTGCCACGGCTCACTTGGCTAATCCTCCGCCTGCGGCACCGGTACTCTGGGTTCTAGTCCCAGTTGGGGTGCCGGTTCTGTCCCGGTTGCTTCTCTTCCAGTCCAGCTCTCTGCTGTGGCCCAGGAAGGCAGTGGAGGATGGCCCAAGTGCTTGGGCCCTGCACCCCATGGGAGACCAGGAGGAAGCACCTGGCTCCTGGCTTCAGATCGGTGCAGCACGCCAGCCATAACAGCCATTTGGGAGATGAACCAACGGAAGGAAGACCTTTCTCTCTGTCTCTCTCTCTCACTGTCTAACTCTGCCTGTCAAATAAATAAATAAATAAATAAATCTAAAGAGAAGGAGAACTCCGCGGAGGTTGCAGGGCACAGCGGTCCTCCTCATTTCACAGATGGGACAACTGAGAGTCAGGATGTGGGAGGCACTTGCTATTGAAATGAAAATGCACAACTCAGATCTTTTGCATCCAAGCTGAGTGCACTCCCCACTACCCCACACTGCCTCCCATGGGGCCCCGTGAAGCGGTGTGCCCAGGGCAGATGGCTTGGAGCTAGCTGTTCCACTTCCAGCCACAAGCTGCTGTATGCCAGGGGCTGTGCTGGGGAATTCTCCCGCTGTGGCCTCCGGTCTCATGGTTTTCCCTAAGACCCAGTGAGTAGACGCTCTCGACCATACTCTACACAGACAGGTTCACAGTTCGTCAGACACTGCCCAAGGACACACAGCTGGGAAATGGTCAGAATCTCCCCTAGGTGGGGCTCACTCCTAAGCCCAGACTCTTCTTGCTTCACTGTGTTCTCCATATGGACAAGGGTGGGTCTCCTCCAGGCCTGTGCCCAGCCCATCACAGATTTTAATGCTCACTCATGGGCTTATTATCCCCCAGGCCCAAAGCATTAAAAGGAACAAAGGAGAACACCTCACTCAGACAGAAGAGGTGATCTAATGAGAAGTTACAATAATCACAAAGCTTTATGCTCCTAACAACACAGCTTCAAAGTATACAAATCTAGAGCAAAAATGGGCAAATCCACAAGCCCAGATTTTATATAGCTCTATCAGAAATAACTTAAACAGACCCACAATTCTCAAACATATTGGTCTCAGAATCCCTTTGCACTCTTAAAAACTGAGAGGGGCCAGTGTCCCATGTGGCTGCTCCACTTCCAATCCAGCTCCCTGCTAATGGCCTGAGAAGAGCAGTGGAGGATGGTCCAAGTGTTTAGGCCCCTGCACCCACACGGGAGACCTGGCGGAGGCTCCTGGCTCCTAGCTTCGGCCTAGCCCAGCACTGGGTGTTGTGGCCATCTGGGGAGTGAGTCAGTAGATGGAGGATTTCTCTCTTTGTGAAGCTCTTTCAAAATAAATAAATAAATATTTTTTAAAAACTGAGTGAGATGAGCTTTTAGGTTCATATCTATAATTATTAGCCAAATGTGAAATTTAAAATGAGAAAAAAATTAATTCACTTAAAATAAGATTGTTATATATTATCATACATTTTTATTTAAAATAATATTTTCCAAAAATAGATTAGTGAGAATGACACTCTGTTACATTTTTGCAAACCTCTTTAATGTCCGGCTTAATGGAAGACAGCTGGATTCTCATATCTGCTTCTGCATTCAATCTCCTGCCATATGTGTTTTGGCTGAATTGCATTAAAAAAAAAAAAAAACCTGGGGCCTCACACAGAAATGCAGTTGGAAAAAGGAGGAGAATTTTAATAGCCTTTTCAGATAACTGTGGATACTCTTTGATATTACCAAAAAAATTACCATGTGGTAGTTTCTTAAATGTTGTAATGTAGGATCCAAAATGCTACCCACCCACTTCTCTTACTCTATGGCCCTGCACTCCATTGGTCTACTATTTACACTGAGTGGGTCTCTGAATTACGTATAATTTTGGCCTGGTGGACCCCCAGAAGGATCTATATGAGGTAGAGAGGCCTCTACATAAACTCTGCTCATAACAAACCATGAGTACACACAGTCCTTTGGGTAGCCAGTCCTCTCCATCAACTGGGGGGTATGAGAGCCTACACTGACCGCGGACACTCTGAGATGGACGGATGCCACGCACGCCAGGTGTTGATCCAGCTGCCGAGGGCTCAGTTCAGCCTCATCAAGAAGGGCTACCACATCAGAGGGCAGCCGTCTCCTGCGTGGCCACAAAGCCAGGGTTACTGCCCGGCCGCCCAGCGAGAGCCCTCCTGATGCCAGGCCCAGGGCTGGTTCCTCTAAAGGGCATCCATCTTCACACCCATCGCAGTCCCATGTGGGGAACCTTGGGCTTCCCCACGACAGAGCTGCCAGGCAAACACTGCCCATTCTCCCTTTCCAGCAGGCTTCCAACCTGGCCGCATTGCGCCTTGGCATCCCTGGAGCTGCCAGGTAGAGACTCAGCCCTCAGCCCATGTGCTGCTGTTACATAAGCAGCAGCAGGAACAATGCCGGGCTCTGTCCAGCCCAGGTCAGGCACTGGGGTGCCAAGAACAGCAGAGCCGACCAGCTGCCGGAGGAGCCAGCACCTTGCACAACCACCTGCGGGGCTCCAGCACCCCTGCCAGCGCTCAAAGCCACAGCTCCCCTAGAGGACACAGCCTGCCAAACCCAGAAGCAGCCAGAGGGAGCCGGAGCACAAGATCATCATTGCTGCTCAGGGCCTCCAGACCACACCCAGGGCCAAGGTGTGCATGGGAGATGGAGATGAACACACCTGGGCATGTTGACACGGTGCCGGGGACTTTCTGCCCATTCATTTTATTTCCCTCGAGATGACTACTGGGGAAGTTCCATTTTACAAACCAGGAAACCCGTCAGATGGGCACACAGCTAGTAAGCAGGAGGGTTCGACCCTGGCTCTGACTGCAGACTGCAAAGTCTGAGCCCTTACACCATCGCCACACCCTGCTGTCCGGCCCTGCCGATCCTCACCTGCCTGTCATCCACAGAGCCTCTTCATGCTGGGGGCTGCAAGAGGGAGAAGGGGAAAGACAAGGCCACAGTTTGTTCTACCTGGAGCCAACTCGCTGTCACCTGGACGCACAAGATATCCTGTCCAACTCTCCCCCTGCCCCGCCCCGCCTCCCAGGCTCTGTCCGCTGAATCTTCTGTTTGCTCGGCTCTGCCTTGTGTCTTTTTCTCCCAACTAGGCCAGCTGAACAGGGCTATGTCTGTTTTACCTCTATATCCCCAGCCACCCCTCACCTGTGGTTTGTGCATAGTAGGTGCCCTGCACATAGTAGGTATTCCACACATGTTCACTGAATATCAAGGGGTAGACCCTCTCCTCTTTTCATACCACTGTGGGGACGGGTCCATGGGGAAGACAAGAACTCTGGAAACATGGCGGGGAGGGAAGGTAAGTGCCCCAGCCAGCAGGGCCCACGACATGCACCCATCAGGGCACTCCCCTCACCCAAGGCTGGGAGGGCCCAGTCAGGCCAGGCCCTCAAGCAGTCCCCTCCCACCAAGCCTCCTGGTCAAGTTCCTCCCATGGGAAGGGTAGACAGCAAGGCCAAGACCGGAGAGAAAGGAGCCCAAGAACTGAGTTCAAATTCTGGCTCCTCTGACACACACACACACCCATAACCTGGAACCCACGCCTCCTGGCTGCTTCTGGGCTCCGACTGGAACCAGAGCACCTGGGTCTAATCCTTAATTAACTTCCCTCAGCCTCTGAATCTCTGTCTGTAATGTTCTTAGACAGACTGGGCACAGAGTTGGCAGCCACTGAGCCCTGGCAAACATGAGAAACAGTGGTTGGTGAGGCTGTGATTACACGGACCCTGACTGAGCTGTCGTGGCCTCTGCCTGTGCCAGGCTGCAGTACCCAGCACCACGAGGGAGCTCATGAACACCGAGGGTGAGTGGGCCGCCAGCAGCCTCCCACCAGGGCAAAGAACCAAGGTGTCGGGGAAGAGAAAACAGAGCGGGAGGGAATGGCCTGGGCAGAGATAAGCGAGGGAGGTAAGTGCGTGAGAAGAGGAACAGGAGACTGTGGCAGAGAGAGATAAGGAGGAAGGATGGAGAAGGTGAGGGGCAAGGGTGAGCAGAGGGAGGCGACGGAGCCCCAGGGAGAGGCGCAAGGCAAAGTGAGGCCACATCTGGGCGGGGAGTGACGAGGGGCGCGGGCAAGGGCGGGAGGGGCGCAAGGCCCCACCCAGCCTCATGCCTTGGGGCGGGCGGCCTCAGATTGGCTGGGCCCAGCGGCGAGGCCAGGGCTGGAGCCCAAGGTGGGAGGCGCCAGGATCGGGCACCCAGCACAGAGCGCCGGCTGCCACCCACTTAGACAACCTCAGCTGCAGCTGCCGCGGCGCAAGGGGCTGGGGGACGCACGCTGGGGCACCTGGGGGCGCGGCGCACCAGGCATCGGGGTCTGCAGGGCGCGCTCCGGGACAGCGTAACTATGCGGGCGGCCGGGGGCGCGCGGGCGGCCGCGCTGGCGCTGCTTCTGGGCGCACTGCACGGGGCGCCGGCGAGCGGCGAGGAGTACGACTACTACGGCTGGCAGGCCGAGCCGCTGCACGGCCGCTCCTACTCCAAGCCGCCGCAGTGCCTCGACATCCCCGCCGACCTGCCGCTCTGCCACACCGTGGGCTACAAACGCATGCGGCTGCCCAACCTGCTGGAGCATGAGAGCCTGGCCGAGGTGAAGCAGCAGGCGAGCAGCTGGCTGCCGCTGCTGGCCAAGCGCTGCCACTCGGACACGCAGGTCTTCCTGTGCTCGCTCTTCGCGCCCGTCTGCCTCGACCGCCCCATCTACCCGTGCCGCTCGCTGTGCGAGGCCGTGCGCGCCGGCTGCGCGCCGCTCATGGAGGCCTACGGCTTCCCCTGGCCCGAGATGCTGCACTGCCACAAGTTCCCCCTGGACAACGACCTCTGCATCGCCGTGCAGTTCGGGCACCTACCCGCCACCGCGCCTCCAGGTAGCGCCGTCGCCGCCGCCCCCGCGCGCTCCTAGGGCCCTGGGTGGCGCGAGCTGAACGCTGGGCAGAGGCCGCTCCCCAAAGCCCGCCAGCTTAGCTCTGCGAGCACCCCCATAAGTCCCAATCTGCCTCCCCACCACCCCCTCCACACACACACACACATGATGCAAGCACGCAGTCCTGCCCAGCCCTGCTCCCTAGGAACTGTCCCCTGCAGCCTTCCCGCCTCCCCATGGGCTGCCAGGCTAGGACCCCCCACAACACCAGCAGTTCGCAGAGGCTCTCCCCAGCTGGCTCTGCTCGTTTGAGCACTCTGGCCACGGTGTGCACTTTCCCTAGCGGCTGAATCCCTGGGTGTCCCCACGCTGTCCACCTATTCCTGGGCTCACCTCTGCAACCCAGAAACACTCGGGGTCGCTAAACAGTCCCTTCCTTCCGGACTCCAGGGCACTAAGACAAGCACCACCCGGACCTGGGAGAGGAAGGAGGGGAGGGAAGGGATGGAGCCAAGGGGAGCGGACCTCAGTGCTCCTGGGCTGTACTCTCGTATTTTGTACCTGGAATCCTAACTCCTGAACCCTCTTCCCCAACACCCTCGTGAAAGCCTTTTGCCTAGCAGGGAAAGGAAGGGTAGACCAGCCCAGCGGTGGCATAACAGGTCCCCCTGAGGTGGGCTGCTTCTCCAACTCCTCTGAGCTTCCCTTTCGCCATCCTTAAAGCAGGAAGCAAACCCACTCATGGAACCAATGAGATTTGAGTCCTGCCTCCACCTGTATTCCCGGTCCCATTACTTTGATCTCTTCCCTGCTCTCAGCCCCTCCTAGTCGCGCTGGTCCACACAGCTCTGCCCCTTCCTCTGCCACCTGCCAAACTCCTCCAGGCCCACCTCGGCACCTAGAGCCCCAGTCAAAAGGATAAATGGCAGCGCCGAGCCAGAAAGCCTTGCCTGGTTGGTTACCAGCAGAGAGGCAGAGATTCCAGAGGGGCAGCGCCTTACCTACACTCTGCCCTTTCCTGTGGGCTCCTGGGCTGGGAGTGTTGAGAATACATGGGAGAGGGAGCCAGTGGTCACAGGTTAGTCACAGTCCCCAGCCGGGACCCTTGCCAGGTGCCTTCTCTAGTGTTTTTGAGCCCAGACATTAACAGCCTGATGGGCACAGAAACCCCAGGCCCAGAATCCCACCTGGGCCTCCCTCTGCCCTCCTTCACCTTCTCTGAGCTCCCTCGAACACTAAGCTACCTGCTAGAAAAGGCACTCCTCCATTTACCACAGTTCCAGCCCAGCCAGCTTCACTCAAGTGCGTGTACACACACGCATGCACACACACACACCTGGACCCTACAAACATCGCCACCCTAGCCCTAGACTGGGAGTGACAAGTCCTGCCTCCAAAGCTAGCATCTCACTGGCTTTGCAGACCTGGGTAACCACTGTGAACCTCAGCCCCTTTTTCTCTAATAGGAAGAATACTGACTTCACAGGCTGAGGACTGGGTGCACATCGTGGTTAAAGTACTGGGGTCATGGGGCAGTAACTGTGCCCACCTGGCAGCTCTGTCCCTGCACAGTCTCCGGGGGTTAGCGAGCAAGTGTTGGTGTTAGTGCTGTCACCCCACTGCTTGGTGAGGAAGTGGAGGTCAGTGTAAGAGCCGCCCCCGCGTGGCTCTGTGGACACCAATCTCCTCACCGCCTTCCCCACCCCGCCCTGCCTTGTCTCTTCAGTGACCAAGATCTGCGCGCAGTGTGAGATGGAGCACAGTGCCGACGGCCTCATGGAGCAGATGTGCTCCAGTGACTTTGGTGAGTTGAGGCCCAGCGGCCATTCCCTGATGCCACCCCAGCCCCTCTCCCTTGACCCACATCCAGCACCGTGAATCCTGACAGACCCCTTATAGAATCTGATGGCCAAAAACTCACGTAGCCATTTCTGCACATCTCAGCGGCTTCAGAAGCCCTCAAGGCCACGGTCCCTGAGCCTCCCAAACCGCTCCGGCCAGGGCTCCCGCAGCACTCCCTCGGCACTGTCCACAGAGGAACTCCTGTGGCTGGATGGTCTCTGGGGGGTGCAGGCTTGGCCCAGAGGTGGAGGAGATGGCAGGAGGGAGGGAAGGGCTCCAAATGGAAGCAAAGCCCCTCCACCAAGTATCCAGTGCACTTGTCCCCACTGCTCCCCCTGCCTGGGACAAGCAAGCCAAGTCTAGTCAGGGCCTGGCTCATGCGTGGACCCATGTCCTGTGCATGACCTTGGCCAAATCAGTTCCCTGTTTTGTATCTTAGCCCCCATCTATAAGAGACAAGAGTGGAGTCCTGACTTCACAGGAGTCTTTTAAGTTGCTGGTCTGTTTGGAAAGAAACTGCATACTGCAAGTGTGAGAGAACACAGAGATTTTAAGAGAATTTCCTTTCCTGAGTGGGCAAAGTCACTCTGTGGCTTCTCCCTGAAGAAGGGAGAGACTAGCCGAGGGGCTCTCCACACCTCCAAGCCCAGGGCTCCCGATCCCCGGCTATCCAAGGCTCTCAGCAGCCACCCCAAGGTGACTTGGACCCTGCCTTCACCCACCTCCCTCACATTCCTGGGACCGCAGAAACATACCACACACACACTCCCCTGTCACTGCGCAGTCACACACACACAACCTACCCCCTCCCCACAGTGGTCAAAATGCGCATCAAGGAGATCAAGCTAGAGAACGGGGACCGCAAGCTGATCGGAGCCCAGAAAAAGAAGAAGCTGCTGAAGCCAGGGCCCCTGAAGCGCAAGGACACCAAGAGGCTGGTGCTGCACATGAAGAATGGCGCGGGCTGCCCCTGCCCACAGCTGGACAGCCTGGCAGGCAGCTTCCTTGTCATGGGCCGCAAGGTGGACGGACAGCTGCTGCTCATGGCCGTCTACCGCTGGGACAAGAAGAATAAGGAGATGAAGTTCGCCGTCAAATTCATGTTCTCCTACCCCTGCTCCCTCTACTACCCCTTCTTCTACGGGGCCGCCGAGCCTCACTGAAGGGCGCTCCTCCAGTCCCCCCCAGCCAGCTGTGCCTTGCCCTCTGTCCCCACCCCCACTCCCAGCTGCCCGGCCCTGCTGGAGGGTGGCTTCACGGCACAAGCCCCAGGGATGGCCTCCTTGATGGAGGGCTCCTGGATCCCCGGGGTTCTTGGGCTTCCTGTCTTAAGAGCTGCACTTTCTTGTGTGCAGGAACCCCCAGGGTCTCAGAAAGTAGGGAGGAAGAAAAGGTGAAAGAGCCCAGAGCAGCTGCGGTGGCTTCCAGTGTAGAGGTGGAGTCAGCTCTCCCATACTGGTGAAGAAGCGTCATCTTAGAGAAGCCGTAATTATTAGGCTGAGCTACCCCAAAATGTGTCCTCATTGCTGCCCCCAAAGAAAAGGAGTTAGGGTCTTGATGCCCTCCAGCCACACAACCCTGCCTTCCCATTAGCAAACTCCCCTACCCCAAAGCCAAGAGAGCTCCCTGCAGGACTGCAGAGCGGCCCGGCCTGGCCTCTGTACAGATGCCTCCCACAGGCTAGCTGCCCGGGGTCACTGCTCAGCTCCACACCCAGCTCTGACCCTGTGGTAAGTTACTGCTTCAGCTCTGAGGCCATAGGTACCAGGTAACTGATACCAGTAGGGCTCGGCTCTCAATTTTTTAAGTTTTTAATTAAATCAAAGAAAACAACGGTTTGGACCAGGTGATTTTCTTTTTCTGCAGAGGTGGGGGAAAGGGAGATTCAGGACAGGCTTCTAGAAAGAGCCCACTGCCCGTCCACATAGACCGATGCAGAACACCTGTTCCTACAGGATCCTTGAGAGCACATGATGAGGGCCACCCTCTCCTACCAAGAGCTGGGGATGGAAGTGACCATCCTTTTGCCTCTGAGAAAGGACAGAGGTGCCAAGTCCCCAGCCTGCACCAGCAGTCATAAGCCTCCCAGGGCCCTGCTGCGTCTCCCTCTTGTGGACACCACCTGGTCCGAGGAGTCAGGAAGGCTGGCCAGGGAACTGAAGAGCTGAGGCCCAGGAGGTGCCACTCTTTCCCTCCAGCTTTCAGACGCCCTGGACGACAGTCCTGACCCGCAAGCAGTGCAGGCTGAAGCCAGTGCTGTCCTACACACAGTCCCCAGACCAGCAGCCTGAGCACCTCCTGGGAGCTGGTCAGGGTCTCAGGGTGCACCTGGACCTGCTGTTATCAGAATCTGCATTTAACACACTAGGCCATCTGGGGCTTTTACAAAATGCTGGCCACATACTAATGCAATTAAATCAGAACCTCTTTGGGCACCCAGAAATCAGTGTTTTCAGATGTTCCCTGATGTGCAGCCAGGGTCAAAACCCATGGTCTAGATAAGTTCACTGAGGAAGGAGAGGGACAGGGCTGAGGGGTCTCCAGTGGAAACCCGCATGTCAGCTGCCTCTGGCCCTTCTGGTCACAGCAGAGAGGTGGATAGGGCAGGGAGGCAAGAGGCCACGGCCCTCGAGTGGCCAGCACTTGAAAAGGGCGTTCCCTTCAGGGGTCTGTCAGACATGCTGAGGGACAGGGCAAGTGAGCCCAGAGCAGGGGGCAGGGCACTCCAAGGCTTTCCTACCAGTGGGAGGGGCTGGGGTGCCAGGTCCCAGTAAGCCTGCTTCTGTTGAGGCAAGAAAAACCTGGGCTTCCATGACTGTTCCATGACTCGGGAGTGTGTCATCTCCAAAAACACCAGAAGCCCGGACTCTGTCGTGGGGCCAGAGTCTCGCCAACAGGTGGTCTCACAGCCCACCCGTAAACCCCCGGGCAGACAGGTGGCCTCGCCACAGTCAGGAGCAGCAGAGACCTGTTTGTTTCTCCTCCCCCGAAGGGAAAGCCACTGCCACCCCCCCGGCCCAGACACAGCCCAGCTTCCCCTGGCTCCCTGAATCCGCCCCTTGTCTCCCAGCCTCCCACCCTGACCAAATATTGACGGACACTTCTATGGTCAACCAGGACCAGGCATGATTTTTCCACTGAGCACACAGGGCTGGGGCCACGGCTGGCTGAAGTACAATACTGACCTCTGTCAGGTGCTGGCAGAGACAGGAGTGGCGTGGGGGGAAGGGGCTCCCTTAGCCCACCCCATGACATCCGGTAAGGTACTCCTCACAAATGGGGTCTCCGCACAGCCACACTGCCCTCCAGCATCTCCTGCCAGACCCCACCACCACAAATCTCTTTTCCAGGACCAGCGATCCTCCCAAAGACGAGGGAAGCCCTGCAAGGCCCTCCCTCCCCTCCCCCTCCCCCTCCCCTCCCCCTCCCCCTCCTTCCCTTCCCAGTGCACTATCCACCCTTATCCACCCTAGCTAGCCAACCAGGAGCCACTGCTCAGTCTCTGCACCTCGGCGACCACCAACCACACAGATAGAAGCCCCAAGTAAGAGTGGGAACCTCTCCATGCCAGAGGTCTGGAGGTGGACAAGTGGGAGGTCCATGTCCCGACCCCTCTTGCCAGCTTTTGTTTTGGGTTACAGAGGGTGCTCCCCCTCCCACCTTCACATTCCAGGAGGCTCCCGGGAAAGGCTAAGAGCAAAACCCACCTGTCAGCTGCCTCTGGCCCTTTTGATCAGGAAAACAGTAATTTCCCACCCAGTCCCACCTGGTAGATTTCCACGTCTAGCTCACTGGCCAGAACGAAGTCACATGGCAGAGAGCACAGGAAGTCAAGTTTTTCAGCTGGGTACAAAATCCAAGTTCTACAAGAACAGAAAGGGTTTGGGGGCAGGCAGCCCAATACTCAGGGTTGGGGTGGGCAGAGGAAGCACAGCTCGCCTGCCTTCCAGTCCCAGCCCTCAGTGACTGAGTGACACCACCCAGCTACAAAGCAGAGTGACAAAGTCTACTTTCCCACAGCTCAGCAGTGCGAGCTGGGAATCAGTGTGTAACATTTAGAAGATATTCATTAAGTGGCATTTTATCTTTTTATTAACCAAAAGCTATGACCCAGCAGTGCCTGCACAAAGTAGGTCCTCGGCAAATTCTTGACTCACAAGTCAACGACCACCACTGGCAGGCTGACAGGGAAAGAGAGCAGCACCTTATCCAAAAGCCAGAAACATTTCTTTCAGAGGGGAGCTAGATGGCGCTTGCATTGTGGTGTAGCAGATAAAGCTGCTGCCTGTGATGTCGGCATCCTATACAGGTGCCAGTTTATGTCCCAGCTGCTCCACTTCTGATCCAGATCCCTTCTAATGGCCTGGGAAAAGTAGAAGATGGCCCAAGTGCTTGGGCCCCTACCACTCACATGAGAGACCATGAGAAGAAGCTGCTGACTCCAGCCTGGCCTAGCCCTGGCCATTGCAGCCACTGGGGAGTGAACCAGCAGATGAAACACCGGTCTCTCTCTGTAGCTCTTCCAAATACATAAATAAATCTTTATGGGGGTGGGGGGGCACTAGAGTCTACATTTGGGATTCCCACGTGGTGTGAGCTGATACTGGGGAGAAGACACACAACACAGGTAGTCAGTACCGGTCAAGGCCATGCTGGCTGGCAGGCATGATTCAGAGCACTTTCCCAATAGCCCTTTGAGGCGGAGGCATTTTCATGATGGCGGCTGAGGCCCAGAGAAGTTAAGAACTTGCTGGAGGTCAGAGTTCACAATGGAGCTAGCAGCTGACCTCATGCTCTTAACCACTACATCACTGGCTGCAGGGGCAAGGCCCAGGCCTATGGGTCGGGCAGCCATACCTCTGCCAACCTGCATCCCTGGAAGATTTCTGGGAGCCCTGCCTAGTCCCCTTCCAAGGACTCTGAGAGAGACAGGGGAGCCGGTGGCTTTTCTCCCAATTCCCAGAGACCGCCCACCCCCAACTTCTCCTCCACTCAGCCCACCAGCTCTAGCTTGTTTAGTCCCCACAAAGGAAGCTCACATCCCACAACTGTTTAGTCGGCTGTAATCCTGGCTAAAGTTCACTCCCGGAGAAATCTAACCCCGGGGGTGAGGGCGGCGGTGGGGGCTGCTGCTGGAATGCATGTGGCTGGACCCAGCGTCCCAGCCCAGGCAGCCGACACTGCTGGGGCATGAGGCAAGAGGGCGGCCAAGGGAATCCGGAATCCCCAGCCCCCAGCTGTGCCAGAGAATGGAATGTGCTGCTCTGGGGTGCTGCAGGAACCCAGCCAGAGCAGGAGGTGGGGTGGCTGGGAGCTGGGGGGGTTGGGGAGAGCTCCTGGCACAAGGCTGCCTCTGTTCTCCTGGCCTGGGGATGGAGGGAGGGGAGCAGGGAGGTTGTCGAGGTGGCCAGCGCCTGCAGCCAGAGGAAACCAGGCAGCGCAGAGGGCATGACAGGCAGGGCGCTGGGCTCATCCCAAGGTTTCCCTTATGCGGTCTCCACTTGTGGCACGACTCACACACCGGCTCCCCGGCTCCATCACTGTGACTAGGTTCTTGAGCCCTCCCACACCTCCCTCTACTCACGGGTTAACTGGACCTAATCTGGGGGGCTGTCAGGAGGCGGAAATGAGAATGCATCAGATGCTGCCTGGCCTCAGTGCTCCAGCAACCATGGTCTCATTATTAGCCCGAGGGCCCCCAACTGTAGGAGACACTGGGCCTGGACCTTGAGGGGGCGCCTCCAAGGTTCCAGAGACAAGGGGAAGCTAGAACTTCATCTGTCACAAACCTGAGGATCCCAGGAATCACTGCCAGCTCAGCATCTGCCACGGGCTTACTGGAGGCTGCTCCACACACAAGCCATCCAGAAAGGGCGCACGGACTCTGATCCCAGGCAGGCTGTGGGCGCTGGAAGCCCAGGCCTGCCCCGACCGGCCCCAGTCGTACAGAACCTGGCCATCCAGCCCTCCCCTGAGTCTTGAGAACAGACTCTGCAACGCATCCAATTCTACAAGGGACAGGGTGCCCCCCAGGCCAGCCCATGTGCCGGTCCTATCCCGGCTGGTAAGCCACCAGCTGAGAAGCACTGCTTCATGCTGCCCACCCCAGTTACGGCTCACTCCCAGACAGCTCAAGCAGGCTAGGAGGCTGCTGATTGGAGAAGGAGGGTGGAAGCAGTGCCAGCGACTCCTGGTACAGTCAGTGTTTCACCATCATCAGGCATTGGTTCATTTTCCAAAAATAAAATGATACTGACCCTGCATTTTCAAACCACACTCCTGCTTCTCCCTGATACTCTTCTCCAACAAGCTCAAGTTCTTCCCTACTTGACAAAACAAACCCCTGCAGTCAGGCAGCCAGGGCAGAGCTGTGTGTTCCGCCCGAAGGCCATCAGGAGCATGTGTTTCTTGGGCACCTACAGTGTGCCGGGCGCTGTGCTCTACCTGGATCATCTCACTGAATCCTCACAGCAGCCCCAGAAAGCACTGCCACGCCCTCTGACAGATAAGGAAAGCCACACAGAAAGACCCCCAGGCAGCTCGCCAGGCAAAGCAGGGCCGTGCATCGGTGTAGCTGCTGGGGAGCACAGTGCCTGCCTCACGGGGCCGCGGCGAACACCAAAGGAGAGGTGCACCAGTGCTGGCCAGTGTCAGCCCAGAGCTGGGTTTCCACTGCCTGGCTCAGCAAATCCACTTCCCTGCAACCTCTAGGCTTCCTCAGGGCTGACTCTTTCTGGCTTTCTTGGAAGGATTTGCTAAGATCTTTCTTCTAAAGCCTGCACTGTTTAACACGTACCAACCTCAGCCCTCACAGTCGGGTCACAAGACAGTCTCAAGTCAATCCGACAAGCGTGCGCTCAGGCCCTCCTGCGTGCAAGGCGCAACCCCGCTCCTCCAGGAGGCTGGCACTCCAGCTATGGGAGAGCGGCAGCACAGGGATAGGACAAAATCCCAACAAGTATGAGGCCTTTTTATTGGTGATTCTCCACACACAGAGGGCCTCTCGGTTCCTCTCCAGTGTAAATTAAGTACAGGGTACTTAACTCTCATCTCAGAGCAGGACACAGAGGGTACACCCAGGGCCCCCGGCTCCCCAGGGACTGGCACCTCAGCTGCTGAGCCCTAAACCACGTGGCCTGATGAGAAAGCTGACCTTGTCTCCCAGCATTCATGCCCAGGTCCCCCACAGAGTAGAAACAGCCGAGCCGTCTGTGGATCCTGGGTCCCAGGCGGCCCGTGGCCACGGGGAGTCTCAGTAGAAGGCCCTAATCCTCCTCATCCCTTTCCTTGGCCGCATGTTCCCAGGAACCATCAAATAAATAAATAAATACTTCAGAAGGCAGGGCAGCTCCAGGGGAGGGACAGGCGCCTGAGCCAGCTCATGGCTTGCGTAGAGACGCTGGGCTCCTCAGAGTCCAGAAGTCAACGTGGACTTGTTGGAAAGAACAGAGGGACCCCCGCTGGACTGATCCCATAACTCAGGCTATCCTCCAGGGAACAGCCCTGGAATCCAGGTCCCAGCCCAGCAAGTTCCCCCACTTCCCAGGCCTCTGAGGCTCAAGGGCTTCAGGATCTCTGCTCCAGCCACCTGGCCTCGCAGTCCCTAGATGCGGGCTGAGGAAGGCTGCCCTGGACACCAGGGGGTGGGAGTGGTCAAGTGAGCGGAGCTGGGGACACCAGAGCACTGCGTGGGCTGAGACTGCAAGGTGGGGCTGAGGTCCTTCGAGCCGCCGGGATCTCCCGATGCTTTGCTCCATGTAACACAGAGTGACTCGGCCAGCCCCTCCCATACACATGCTCCTCTGGGGAGCTTGGGAACTGGAGCTGTTTCTAGAAGCCCTGCTGGTCCAGTTAGCCCTGGTCACACCCTCTGAAAGGGAAATGGTCAGATCCTGGCACCTGGGGGGACACTCACACAGCAGGGCTCGGGTGCAGCACTCCCAAGCCCTGTGCAGTTCCTCTGAGGCAGAGGGGAAGAGCCTCTTTCCCCAACCCCAGGTCTCCTAGAGTTCCCCGGTCTGGTGACCAAAGCCAGATGGAGAGCAGGCCCAGCTCCCTGCTGCCCTCTAGCGGACACTCCTTGCCCAGCCCTGAGTGCACTAAGGCCAGGCAGAGAAGGACCAACAGCCAGGCCCACCAGGGGCTCCTTTCCCCTCAGGGTCTGAGCTCAGCCACTGTGGGCCAGGGCTGGAGACAGCAAGGGATGGAAGGGGAAGCCTACCGAGCATTCAGGACACATTTGCCCTGCACACCCCACAGGGGGCTGGGGAGAGGGGGAGTCTATTGCTGGCCCCAGGGAATGGCGGTGGCTGGTGCCTGGCCTCCCTTCTCACTTGCTCAAGGTCTGGTTACACGATGCACACACAAACACAGTCTCTCTTTGGGCTTCAGGGGCTGGAAAAAAGGAAGAATATGGTGAGCGGTCTGCTGGGGCCCTTTGGCTACCAGAACCACCCTCCCCAAAGCCCCACACAGACCACCCACAACCCGGCCCACCCCTCCCAACCCAGCTCTCTAGCCTGCCCTCATCAGACACCTCCTTCCAGGGGAACCTGGGGTGATGATGCCAATGCAGGCCTCTGCCAGGTGTTCTGTGCGTTAGAAACTCTTTTGGCACTAACAGAACATCTTTTTAAAATGTTTTTTAAATAAAATACCAGAGGAAAATTTCCCAAAACGTTTTAACAGTGGTTATCTCTGGGTGGTAAGATTACAGGATTATTTTCTCTTCCTTCTTCTGTAGAGTAATTTCCAAATTTTCTAGTTAATAAGCATGTGCTACTTGCAAGATCAGAAGGGAAATGCACTTGGCTTTAACACTGCAACACAGTACAAAGCAGCATGTAAAACAGGACCCCAGCTTTCAAGAGCACGTACGCTTATCCCACAGGCACGCTAGGCAGCCTGCAGGGTCCACACCTGACCACTCTCTCTGGGAGAGATCAGGAATTATTTTTCTTTTGCTCATCTGCATTTTTGTTCTGTTTCATTTACAACAAGCATGTGCAGCTTTATAAAAGGAAAAGAAATGTGCTTAGTTTTGTTAAAACTGTTATCAAGGTAATGAGGAAAGGACTAAATTCAGGACAGTGGTTTCCTCTGGGGAAGGCAGGAATGAGAGGAGCTTGTGCTGCTCATGTTGTTTTTAACTGGTGAAGTGGTCAGGTGATTCATTTTGTTACTATAATTCTGCAGGTCACCAGGTGCTGTGTTTGTTAATGGATGGGGATGGGGGAGATGTCACTGCAGGCTTTGGACTAGGACTCCAGGTTCCCTTGACCTCTCATCCCTTTCCCACAATACAACCCCCCCTTAGAGGGGCAGGAAGAGCCAAGTCCCCCACTGCCCAGATGCCTGCCACTCCCACCACTCACCTGTGGCCCCCATGGAAGACTTGGGCACCTTGAAGGAGCAGCACCGAGAGCAAAAGCTGTTTCCACAGTTACTGCAGCTCCGCTGCAGACAAGAGCCAAGACCAGTGTCAAATGAAGCCCCCACCCCGGGCCTGGGGTCTCTAGCACCTCCCTCCTTTCCACCAGTTGACCCCATCCGAGGAAAGTGGAACTGGGGAGGCACCTACAAAGGGCAGGAGATCATGCAAAACGCCTCATGGGACAGCTAGGGAAGGTGTGAGCAAGGGGATGAGGGAAGACAAACCCGCATCAGCAAAGCAAGGATGCCAAGCCTCACCCACAGTCCCAAGCCCACTGTCCCGGCAAACCCAACCGCAGGGAGACTTACCCTCTTCTTCAGCACTGAGAAGGTAGCAGAGCAGCCTGTGCAGTTCCCTGAGAAACAAGGAAGCAACTCAGCCTTGGCCCAGGCCGGCCTCTCAATTCTTACCTGCCCCTGGCTTTCATGAATGGGACCACCAGGATGCCAGACTGGGCACAATGAGCAAGGGAGCCAAGTCCAGATTCTGAGCCAAAAGGAAGGACTCAAACTCAGAAGGAAAGACTGCCGGCCCCTGGGAAGTACTGTCGCCAGGCCATTCACAGCCGCTGGCCCTGAGTGCTCCTGGAGCTTAGCGGCCCACACGCAGGTTCGGCTGAGATCACAGAGCGCGCAGTAGGATCTCTCACCGGAAACCCGGCTAAGCTGGCAGGGACTGAAGAAAGCTGCCTGCCATGACTCCCTCCCAAGTGCCTCCTTACAAAATCCTAGACAGGGCAGAGGGCCCGGCATTGTGGCACAGCTAATTAAGCTAGTATTTCATATCGGTTTGAGTCCCAGTTACTCAGCTTCTAGTTCAGCTTCCTGCTAATGCACCTAGGAAGGCAGCAGATCATGGCCCAAGTATTTGGGCCCTGGCCACCCGTGTGGAAGACCAGGATGGAGTTCCAGACTCCTAGCTTCTGCCTGGCCCGTGCAGCTGGTGCAGCCATTTGGGGAGTGAACCAGCAGAAAGAAATTAATCTCCCTCTCTACCTTTCAAATACATAAATCTAAAAAAAAAAAAAAAAAAAAAAAAAAAAAAAAAAAAAAAAAAAAGAAAGAAAGAAAGAAAGAAAAGAAAAGAAAAGAGAAGAGAAGAAAAGAAAACTCGACAGGGAAGACAGAAATACCTCCTAAAAACCCAGATTTCTGCTTTCTGTCATCGGAACATTCCAAGGAAGAAGTTCAAAATCAGATACCTTCCAAAAAGACGTGAAGGACAGAACGCACAGGCCTGTGAGTAGCAGGTGGGAAGGAGAAGACAGCCGGGGAAAGGCTCAGCCCTGGGCTGGGTCTGGGCACTGTGGTCATTTGGGGAGTGAATCAGCAGATAGGGGTTCATTCTCTCTCTGCCTCTCAAAGAAATAAATGAAGATGGACAGGAGGAGGAAGGGGGTCTGTTAGAAGTTTGGAGACGACAGATGTTTCTACAAGGTGAGGACCAGAGGCCTCCTGATCACCTGTCTGGCCGGGAACAAAGCACTAGGCCCAAAGCTATGCTGACAACAACATGTAGTCCCTTCCTCTGTCCAGCCAGAATCACTGAAGGCAATTCCCTGGGTTCAAGGACAGACAGACCCCAGCTACACTTAGGGAAATGCAGACCCGTCGCTGTCTGTCAGACAGCTGAGGCCTAGCAGGGGACGGGGAGAAAAGAGCAGAGTCTGCCTCCTGGGGTGCCAAGGCAGGAAACCAGTGACTCGAAGCCTGCCCTCGCACTAAGGACTAGGGAAGGCAGACTGTCTGGACCTTCCCAAGCTAGGGGAGAAGAGAATGCAGTGGAGAAAGGGGCTACTCAAAAACAGCAGGCCAGCATCAGACTGCTGGGAACCGTACCCCTGTGGTCTGTTGAAAAGGCTGGGCCCCTTCACCCCGGCCTGGGGCCAGAGAGGAGTCTGCAACCTGACGTAGCTGACAGGCACTGGAAGAGAAGAATGCCTCTGTCCCCTCCAACATCAACCAACTCTTTAGGCCCCATTCTCAGCAAAGGCTCTGATTCCACCTCCCTAACTCACGGCACAGCACACAAGCTGAGAGCAAGGGGAGCCCGGGGCCCCATGGGACCTGCCAGGACAACGGTCACGGGCCTCCAGGACAGAGGGGGCCTCCCCGCAAGAGCCGTCCCACTGGGAGGCCACAGAGAAGCTCCTGCACAGCCTGCCCTGGTTCCTCCCACGCACATCCTCTTACCCACAGGCAGCAGGAAGGGAACAGCCCCGGAATGGTTCCCTCTCAACTTTTTTTAAAATATATTTATTTATTTATCTGAAAGGCAGACTTACAGAGGCAGACATAAGAGAGAAAGGTCTTCTCTCCACTGGTTCACTCCCCAAATGGCCACAATGGCCAGAACTGGGCCGATCCGAAGCCAGGAGCCAGAAGCTTCTTCTTGGTCTCCCACATGGGTGCAGGGGCCCAAGGACTTGGGTCATCTTCTACTGCTTTCCCAGGCCATAGCAGAAAGCTGGATTGGAAGTGGAGCAAACAGGTCTCGAACTGGTGCCCATATGGGATGCCGGCACTGCAGGTGGCAGCTTTACCCACTACACCACCGCGCCAGCCCCTCAAACTCTTGAGTCTTAGTCTGCTCCAAGTGACGGCAGAGGAGGTTTAGCCTTTGGGAGGAGACCAGCAGGGGCTTCATGAATCGGATTAGTGCCTCTATAAGAAGTCTCAGAGCAACAGCCTGTTCCCAAACCCTGTGAGGATACAGCAAGTAGGCGACGTCCAAGACAGAGAGGAACACATTTCTAATGAAAAGCTTCCTGTTCAGTGTATTTTCTTATAGCAGCCCCTAAAGCAGCTCACCTCACCCTGGCGGGAAGGACACAGAGCCGGCTGCAGACGCCCAGTGGACAGAGCTGCTACCCCAAGGGGCTGGAGAACACCTTCGGGCAGAATAAGTGAGCTGACAGGTGCGGGCTGGAGCTTAGGAGACGCAGCGTTTGCTGCCCTTGACGTCCTCCAGGGAACCCGAAAGGCCTCTGCCTGCCTTGGCAGATTTTCTGAACCAGAAACCAAATACAAAACAGGACAGATGGTGGGTGCCGCTGCTCAGTAGGCTAATTCTCTGCCTGCGGCACCGGCACACCGGGTTCTAGTCCCAGTCAGGGCGCCAGATTCTGTCCGGTCGCTCCTCTTCCTGTCCAGCTCTCTGCTGTGGCCCAGGAGGGCAGTGGAGGATGGCCCAAGTGCTTGGGCCCTGCACCCACATGGGAGACCAGGAGAAGCACCTGGCTCCTGGCTTCGGATCAGCACAGTGCACCGGACGCAGCGTGCCGGCCGTGGCGGCCATCGGAGGGTGAACCAATGGCAAAGGAAGACCTTTCTCTCTGTCTCTCTCTCTCTCTCACTGTCCACTCTGCCTGTCAAAAAAAAACAGGACAGACTTGAAACAAGAGGCTTCAGACCCCATGGTGAAGGGAAAGTGGAAAGAGGAGGACGATGAAGAGGCAGAAAGAGCAAAGGAACCAAATCGGATAACTGGATCTGAGCCCCAGCTCCACCATGTACTGGCTGAAGGATAGATCACTCCTTTCACCTCAGCTGCCATCTGCAAAATTTACTCAAAATGCAAAGATACAAGCAAATCCTTTGCTAGACCCAGAGTAATGATTCTGTGTAGTGTCACGTGGGACCTCTGGGACTTTGCTGCTCCAAGCTCCTAAGCACTGCTTGCTCCCATCGTACCCAGTCAAATGAGATCACGGACATGAAGAATGCACTGGGCACAGAGCACTCCAGGGCAGTCGGTGTCAGTGATCAGAGTAAGAGAAGGGAACCGGGGTCGGCGCTGTGGCACAGAGGGTTAAGGCACCACCTGCAACACATATGGACAATGGTTCGAGTCCTGGCTACTCTGCTTCCCATCCAGCTCCCTGCTAATGTACAGGGACAGCAACTGAAGTTGGCCCAAGTGCCTGGACCCCTGCCACACACATGGGAGACCAGATGGAGTTCCAGTTTCCTGGCTTCGGCATGGCCCAGCCTTGTCTGTTGTGGCCATTTAGGGAGTGTATCAGTAAATGGAAGATCGCTCTCTCTGTGACTCTGCCTTTCAAATAAATAAATAAATCTTTTTTAGAAAGAGACAGAGTGACAGAGAGAAGGGATCTGGAATGGCTGGGAGATGCTCACACGGCAGAAGGAAGCAGCACGTCCTGAGCAAACAACTGCCCTGGCTGCAGCAGGGGCAGGAAGCAGCCCCAGGAGGCCCTGGAGCAAACCCCTCAAGATGAACCCCAAAGACTTCTCCAGGCAGACCCCAGAGCTCACGCCACACCAGAAAACACAGTACAGCCCCTGCACTGCTCCATCAGCTGACCACTGGCAGAAGAGAGGCACCTCTCAGGACCAGGCCGGCTCCCGGATCACCAGCTACTCTAGGCTTCTGCCATAATTGTATCTGGCTCAGCTCCCGGTGCTCTTGATCCCAGCCAGGTGGCCAAGCTATGCTAACAGCCAAGTCTGCTCTTCTCTAAAGCTGCCCCAACAGGCTCCCAAAAGCCTGTAGGACAGCACTGGGCCTTGCATGTTAACACACCACTTACAGAATTTAACAACCCTATGGTGTAAGAACTACTATCCCCTTCTACAGAAAGGGAAATTGAGGCATGGACGTGAAATAGTTTGCTCAAGGTCACCACGGAGCTCATTTTTCCCAGGCAGCGAGACTGCACTCCGTTCTCAGCGTTGCGCTCCACTGCCCTCCGCAGTTCTGTCTCGGAATCACAGCGCCGTGCGGGCCTGCGTGGCATTTCCCAAACCCAGCTCCCTGTCTTCCTGCAAACTCATGCTCAAGTAGGAAGAGAAAGAAGAACCCGTGCTCACTCCCTCAGTGGCCCACGTGGGCTTTGCCCATTTCCCAGCACCTCTGATTCCAAGACTCTTGCCCCGTGGCCAGTGTGCCCCCACAACCCCATCAGTCCTTCCTGGCCATTCCCGTCCGTACCGAAGTTGTTGGTAGGGTAGCGCTTGCGGAGCCGCTCCGTGAGCCGTGACACCTTGCTGCGCAGCACCTCATTCTTGCTCAGGAACCCGTTGTCCTGCAGGGCTAGCTCATCTTCCGCCGGGCACGGGGCTCCCTCGTCATCCTCCTGTGGGAACAGCTCCTTGCAGTCCTGCCCCCTCTTGGAATGCTCCAGGGCCTTCGTGCAGAGGCACCCCAGCACAGCATTTGCCACCAGGTGCAGCACAGCTGGCTCGGCCAGACCCCTGGCCTGGCACAGCACAGCCCAGCCCAGCCCAGCACAGCACAGCACAGCCTCGCCCATCTCACCGACGCTCCTACTTACCAACACCACCAAATGGGTCTCCTGCCTCCCAAGGTGCAGGGGAGAAGGAGAGAAAACAGAGAGATAGCAGGAAGAAAGAAGTTGCTGCAGGGAGGCCTCCAGAAAAAGGAACCACAGAAGTGACAGTCCACATCCTGAGTCCTCCCAAAGGCAGATATTAATAGATACCCCCAATGAAGACACTTGGAAAACCCTACGCACCACCATCTTACAAACTGGACGAAATCAACTTAGTGATTCATTTGAAAAGAGAACAGAGTAGGAAAGAAAATCTTACAATTTATTTTCAGGAAACTTTTATTTCTCTTAGGTTTTATAAACCTAAGACTGAACTGGGTCAAGATGCAAAATGTGTTCCTTACTGTGGGTCATGAACAAAAATGCTTGAACAGGACCGGCACTGCAGCCCAACAGGGAAGCTGCCACTTGCAACGCTGGCATCCCACACTGGAGTAACAGTTCTGAGTCCTGGCTACCCAGCTTCCTGCTAATGCACCTGGGAAGGAAGCCGAAGATGGCCCAAGTCCTTGGGCTCCTGCCATCCACATGGGAGACCAGGACAGAATTCCTGGCTTCTGGTTTCAGCCTGGCCCAGTCCTAGCTATTGCAGCCATTTGGAGAGTGAACCAATGAATGTAAGATCTTTCTCCCTCTCCCTCTCTCCTTCCCCTCCCCCTCTCCCTTGCCTTTTCAAATAAAACAAAAAAAAATTTTTTTTTGACAGACAGAGTTAGACAGTGAGAGAGAGACAGAGACAGAGAGAAAGGTCTTCCTTTCCATTGGTTCACCCCCCAAATGGCCACTATGGCCGGCGTGCTACGCCAATCAGAAGCCAGAAGCCAGGAGCTTCCTCCTGGTCTCCCATACGGGTGCAGGGCCCAAGCACTTGGGCCATCCTCCACTGCCTTCCCAGGCCACAGTAGAGGGCTGGACTAGAAGAGGAGCAACTGGGACAGAATCCGGCACCCCAAGTGGGACTAGAACCCAGGGTGCCGGCGCCGCAGGTGGAAGATTAGCTATGAGCCGCAGCACCGGCCTAAAAACAAAATGTTTTAAAACAAATGTCTCTCCCTCTCTATCTGTAACTCTACCTTTCAAATAAATACATATTTTTTTAAATTCTTGAAGGTCCCTGTTATATATATCTCCCCTCTCTCCCAGAATCACAGTCTACAACTGATCATCAAAATTTTGGAGAAATCGAGCCAGCGCCGCAGCTCACTAGGCTAATCCTCCGCCTTGCGGCGCCAGCACACTGGGTTCTAGTCCTGGTCGGGGCACCGGATTCTGTCCCGGTTGCCCCTCTTCCAGGCCAGCTCTCTGCTGTGGCCAGGGAGTGCAGTGGAGGATGGCCCAAGTGCTTGGGCCCTGCACCCCATGGGAGACCAGGAGAAGCACCTGGCTCCTGCCTTTGGATCAGCGCGGTACGCCGGCCGCAGCGTGCTGGCCGTGGCGGCCATTGGAGGGTGAACCAACGGCAAAAGGAAGACCTTTCTCTCTGTCTCTCTCTCACTGTCCACTCTGGCTGTCAAAAAAAAAAAAATTTTTTTTTGGAGAATTCTTTTACTCGTCAAAACTTCAGGGACCAGTGCCGTGGCACAGCGGGTGAAGTTGCCACCAGCGGTACTACCATCCAATATGGGTGCCAGTTCGAGTCCTGGCTGCTCCACTTCCAATCCAGCTCCCTGCTAACATGCCTGGGAAAGCAGTGGAAGATGGCCCAAGTGCTTGGGTCCCTGCACCCATGTGGGAGACCTTGAAGAAGCTCCTGGCTCCTGGCTCCTGGTTCCTGGCTCCTGGCTCCCGATCAGTGCAGCTCCAGTCATTGTGGCCATCTGGGGAGTGAATCAGCAGATGAGAAGATTCTCTCTCTCTCCCTGTCTCTCTCTCTGACTCTCCTCTGTAGCTCTTTCAAATAAATAAATAAATAAATCTTAAAAAAAGAGGAAACTTCAAATGCTCCAGGGACAGAGCTGATGGAATAGTGCCGCAGGCCAGATCTTAATTTCTTACTTCACAGAGGCATAAGGAAAAAGGATTTCCTACTCTAAAAAAACAATAGTGCAAACGTGACAACAAAACCACCACCACTAGACTGCAGTGACTGGAGGGACAGGGTGTGAGGGGACCATGTGTAAGCACAGCAAATGACTTAGCAAAAGGAAACAGGCGCTCCTCAGCTGTGCAGGCTGCTGCAGACTCAGGGCTACCAAGAAACTGAAAATCTAGAATTCTAACCTAAATATCCCCATGTTTCAACACTGGCTCATTACTAGAGGAAGTGTGGGTAGGGTAGGAAGAATCATTATGTTCTTAAAACTGTATCTATGAAATACATGAAATTTATTCCCTTTATATAAATTCAAAAAAATTTTTAATTACTTTAAAACTTTACATGCCAAATAAAACACTTCTGCAGACTATCACTTTGAACCACTGTCCTAAAATCAAGATAGCTATTTAACTTCCCCTGACCTTAGTCATGAGCACTTGGTAATGAGCCAATTTCTCTCTTTTTTTTTTTATTTTTATTTATTTATTTATTTATTTATTTTTGACAGGCAGAGTTGATAGTGAGTGAGAGAGACAGAGAGAAAGGTCTTCCTTTTGCCGTTGGTTCACCCTCCAATGGCCGCCGCAGCCGGCGCACTGAGGCCGGCGCACCACGCTGATCCAATGGCAGGAGCCAGGTACTTATCCTGATCTCCCACAGGGTGCAGGGCCCAAGCACTTGGGCCATCCTCCACTGCACTCCCAAAAGGGACATCTTACAGAGCTCACTCTGCAGAAGCAAAGAAAAGCAAGGCAGTAGTCTCCTGCAAATCTGCCTTCCCTGCCTCAAAGACACCAGGCCCACTGTTTCCAGCAAAGGTGGGACAACTCCCAGCCCAAGCGCTTCCCAAAGGCCTCAGCACCATCAAGGGCTGACCAGACTGGCAACAGGAGAGGATACGGTCAGTGGCACCCTTTGAACCAGTGAATTCTAGCTCAAAGTAAGTTTGAGCTTCTCATTTGGACATAAGAGAATAAAAACTCCTCAGCTCCAGGGCCACCCAACTTCTGGCCTGGTTGGTTGAGAGTGATAGGAAAGGGCCACCCACCTCAATCGCGTCTTTAAACTCCTCATCTGGCTCCGCCTCTTCAGCCTCCTCCACGCTGCCTGGCGTGAGGTCCTGAGAGAAAAGATCCTATGACAGGAGAAGGATGGCAGCCCTGTCCCTGAGGCAGAGGGTCACCTCCTCTAAGCTGGCATCCAGGCTCCCCAAACACCTGTTCCCACCCCACAGGGAGTGGTGCAACTGTAGCAAAAAGGAAGTCACAGGAAACAGAGCAAGCTCTACCTAGCAGGGATAGGGAGATGGGATGAGACCACACTGGACCAACAGTGGCTTTACAGCAAGCATAGTGGCTGGGCACAGGCTCCAGAACACAGGGCCTGGCCCTGAGGTTGCGGGCAGCCACTCAGCCTTCTCCTCTGCAATGAGAATAATCCCATTGTCAGAGACACCTACAGTCCACGTGTTACTAACCATCAGGTATGCGGAGCAGCATCGGTTTAGGTTACAATTATTACTGTCGGGCACTCAGAGATCAGAACCACATGGCGTAAGCAAGCGGGGACCGGACAGCGCTTACGGCCGGGGCACTTACCTCCGTGGGCGTAGGGGCGGGCGTGCTGTCAAGCAGAGCAGCCTTCCCCGCAGCATCTGGTGGGGGCAGACTCTGGGGAGCAGGGTCCTCCTGCCTGGGGTGCATCCACCGCTGCAGAGATGCTCTGTACTCAGACACCACTACGCGGAGCAAGAACGGGCGGGAGGCAGACACGAGGCGGAATGAGCAGTGCTGCACAAGTGCTCGCCTCCACAGCTGGCCGGCCCGCCCCGCAGCACCCACCCTCGGCTGCAGGGCAAGTCACCCTCCTCACTCCGAGCACGTCACAAACCTAAGCTTCATGAATGAAACAGACACGACCACCTACCTCAGACTGCCTAGAGTATCACGTGAGAACTGCTCAATCAATGATGGCTTCTAAAATTAATTACCACAAGGAGGAAAACAAACACAGCAACTTGGGTTGGCAGTGTGGTGCAGCAGGTTAAGTCATCAATTGTGATGCATGCATCCCATGCCAGAGCGCCAATTCGAGTCCTGGCTACACCGCTTCCAGTCCAGCTCCCTGCTAATGCGCTAGGGAGAGCAGTGAATGATGGCTCAAGTACTTGGGTCTCTGCCACCATGCGGGAGACCTGGATGGAGTTCCAGGCTCCCGGTTTCAGCCTGGCCCATCTTGGGAGTGAACCAGAGAATGGAAGATCTCTTTCTCTGTCACTCCATCTTTCAAATAAATAATCAAATAATTCTGACATACATATGTATACAACAACCACCCAAGTATATGCAGTGGCCCAGGCCCTATGACCCAAAAGCCCCTTCCCACTTTAGAAGCCAGATTGCAGCTGGGCACTCTGGGATCACACACCAATGTAGCAGTAACCACAGGTACAGCCTGGGGGACAGGTGGCAGCTTTGGGAGAGCCACCATTTCATGTAAGTTGTGATTTTTTTTATCCACCTGGGGAAGGGTGAGGGGACTCCTACAGTAGCAGCCTCCCCTGATATGATGTCAATATCCCCTAACATCACAGAGAAGCGGGAGAGACCCCTCCAAGGAAGGACTGGTGACGTGTTCCACACAGCAAATAGACGATGAACCCGAGAGCTCAGGCAGCTCTCCAGCTCTCTAGGACTTACCTCGGAAGAACTCCACATTCCCCAGAAAGAGTGTGCTGTTTAAAAGGGCAAAGACCCAGCAGAGCGGCAGCAGATACAACATGCAAACTGTGCCCAAAAGAGCTCCATAGAACCTGGGGAAGAACCATAGGGTGGGAATCCTTACAATCAGAAGGAAACAGGTTCAGAGACAGCCACAGAGAGACCAGGGAAGAAACAGCTCTGGGCCTGGAAGTAAACCACTGAGACCTGCCAATCAAACAAGGTGCAAACAGTGATGAGGACACACTGAGAACTACCACCAAGTCACTGGCTGCTGCCACGGGTGAGGCCAAGGCAGTGTCTGCGGCTGGGGGCAGCAAAGTGGCTTAATGGTCATCTCTCCTCAGCATCCACACTATGAAGTCCTGACACAGACTAGGATTTAAATCTAGCTCTGCCACTTCTCACTGTGGCAAGTCCTTGGTTCTCCAAGCACCAGTTCTTTCATGGATAAAATGGAGATGAAGACAGTGCTGAGCTCACAGGGTTACTACAGAGTAAGACAACACACAGAAAGTATTGAGGGGCTGGTGCTGTGATGTAACAGGTAAAGCCACCGCCTGCAATGCTGGTATCCCACATGGGCGCCGTTTGAGTCCTGGCTGCTCCACTTCCAATCCAGCTCCCTGTTAATGGCCTGGGAAAGCAGCAGAAGATGGACCAAATGCTCGGGCCCCTACACCCACAAAGGAGACACAGAAGAAGCACCTGGCTCCTGGCTTCAGACCAGCCCAGCTCCAGCCCTCGCAGCAATTCGGGGAGTGAACCAGCATATTGAAAATTTCTCTCTTTCTTTCTCTAATTCTGACTTTCAAGTAAATAAATAAATCTTTTTTAAAAAATTTGTTCTAAGAAGAAATTTTTGAAAAACTAAAGCTCAATCCATAAAAATGCTCAATACAGGGTTAATAATGAAAAGAACTGACTAAACCTGTAACAGAACGGTTCCATAAATTATATTTGCTGAATATTACTCGTTTTGTCTTGTTTTGTTTTTTTTGACAAGCAGAGTGGACAGTGAGAGAGAGAGAGACAGGGAGAAAGGTCTTCCTTTTGCTGTTGGTTCACCCTCCAATGGCCACCGCAGCCGGCGCGCTGAGGCCGGCGCACCGCGCGCACCGCGCTGATCCGATGGCAGGAGCCAGGTGCTTCTCCTGGTCTCCCATGGGGTGCAGGGCCCAAGCACTTGGGCCATCCTCCACTGCACTCCCTGGCCACAGCAGAGAGCTGGCCTGGAAGAGGGGCAACCAGGACAGAATCCGGCGCCCCGACCGGGACTAGAACCCGGTGTGCCGGCGCCGCAAGGCGGAGGATTAGCCTAGTGAGCTGTGGCGCTGGCCCGTGAATATTACTCTAATATTAAAAATAATTCCAAAGGAAAAGGCAACAAGGAAAACCATTTATCAGTAAAACAAAAAAAATACCACAGTATGAAACTATCCATATGAAAGACTGATACATATATAAATATGTACATATACAAAACCAATTCTACAAGGCAAGCCAAACATGAGATCAGGGTGGTAGATTACATAGTGAGTTTAATAGTATTAAAATATTATTATGCATATAAAAGCAAGCACCTAAACAAAAACCCACCACCTCAGAGCCTACAAGATACATGCAGATCTACACTCAACTGTCTAGGAGGCACCCTCCCCTTAGACAGGAAGCTGGTTTGGCTTGAGGCTCAAGCCACAAATTCCTGCATGGCAGTGGAGGTACAAGAGAGGGACTACTCACTGTGAGGACACCACAGGGTTCTCCCAGTGAAGCACGCGGTGGGCAGCTTCGCAGGTGCAGCACAGGCGGCTCAGGAAGGCCTCCAGCTGGATCAAGCTGCAGATACAGGGGCATGTGTGAGTAGGCAGGCCCCGCCCCACCCGCACACCAGGAAGGACAGACGCTGTGGGCAAGCAGAGCCCAGAACCTCGCAGGCTCAGCTGGCTAGGGATGGTTCTAGAGAGCACAGGAGGAAAGAGCCTGGCCACGCCACTACACTCACGTTTCCGTCCCGTTACGGAGCCTCTTCCTGCGGTACAACGACTCTGAGGTCCCTGCTCTGCGCTCCTGCCAGCTGCTCATGCTAAGTGTTCCGGGGCTGCAGTTTCCTAATCAATCAGAGGAGGATCAGGTGCCACCCTACAGGTACACAGCCGCTGCAGGCCAGGTGGCAGGACGTACATCAATGTCCTCCACCTACTACACACAGCAGACGCACTGGGGAGGCTTTTTTTTCTTTAAATACAGATGCACCCCACAAGCCATGAGCTCATCTTGCACCCACATGCGGATTTCTGAAGAGCTCTTTGGAAAAATGGCTGCTTCGAGGGCTGGCACAAGGAAGATGTAAGGTGCGCTGGAATAACCTGCTGTACCACAAAGTCAGGATGCACTTAGAAAGGACAGGGACATATCTGTGACTTCATACTAAATAAGTTCGTACTAAATAAATAAGATGGGTGGACATCTGGCCTACAGTTAAGTCACTAGTTAGGATGCCCATATGCCATATCACAGTTCCTGAGTTCAAGTCTCAGCACCACTATTGATTCCAGCCTCCTGCTAATGCACATGCTGGGAGGCACCAGGTGATGGCTCAAGTAACTGGGTTCCTGCCGCCCATGTAAATGACCTGGGTTGAGTTCTGAGTTCCCAGTTTTAGTGTTGCTCAGCCATTGCAAGCATTCAGGGAATGAACCAGCAGGTGGAATCTCTCTTAAATAAAACGTTTTTAAAATAAATAAGAAAGACGTTGTTCTAAAGCCAGCTAATAAATGTAGATGGGATGACAATGAGAAAATCAGCTTTGCAACCATCACAGTAATAAACTGATTAAGGCGAGGTCACTGGACCTTAACACACTGGGGGAATAAGGAACAAGATCGTCACACAGTCTCCAAAGATCTCCCCTCTGACCACCAACAGTGAAGGGTAAAATGATCATTTACAGTGGTGAAACCTTCACTAAACAGACAGCTGGCATTTCCTGGTATCATCTGCCTGCTGATTGGACACATTACAATGCATCCCACCTGTCATATTACTGCCCCAAATGCACAGCCTGAATCTCATTACAAGGAATCAACAACCCAAAATTGAGGGAAATTCTATAAATAAGCTTGAACTATGACAAAATGTCAAGGTCATGAGAAACAAAGACTGAGGAACTGCCTCAGGTTAAAGGAGACTGAGGAGACATAAAAGCCAACACAGGGGCCAGCACTGTGGTTAAGCCTCCGCCCGTGGTGCCGGCATCCCGTGTGGGTGCTGATTCCTGTCCCATACGCTCCTCTTCCGATCCAGCTCTCTGCTGTGGCCTGGGAAAGCAGTGGGAGATGGCCCAAAAGCTTGGGCCCCTGCACCCAAGTGGGATACTCAGAAGAAGCTCCTGGTTCCTGGCTTCAGATCAGCCCAGCTCCGGCAATTGTGACTATTCGGGGAGTGAACCAGCAGATGGAAGACCTCTCTCTCTGCTTTTCTCTCTCTGTAACTCTGCCTCTCTAATAAATAAATAAATCTTAAAAAAAAAAAAAAAAAAAAGCCAATGTAGGGTCGGTTTTCTGGTGCAGCAGGGTAAGCTGCCTACAACACCAGCTTCCCACACAGGTGCCGGTTCAAGTCCCAGCTGCTCTACTTCTGATCCAACTCCCTGCTAATGCGTCTAGGAAAGCAGCAGAAGACAGTCCAACTTGTGTGGGTCCCTGCCACTCATATGGGAGACCAGGATGGACTTCCAGGCTCCTAGCTTCAGCCTAGACTAGCCCCGAACATTTTGGCCACTTGGGGAGTGAACCAGAGGATGGATAATCTCTAACTCTACTTTTCAAATAAATAAAATAAATCTTTAAAAAAAAAAAAAAAAAAGAAAAGCCAATGTAATGTACAAACCTGGATTGGATACGGGAATCAGGGAAAACTGATCTAACAAATTTCATCAATATAACTGGTAAACTTTCATTGTGAACTACATGTTAGATAATAGTACTAATGCTATCAATGTCAAATATCCCAGTTTTGATTACAGTACTGTGGATACATAAGAGAATGTCCCCGTTCTTAGGAATATACACTGAAGTACTCATGGCAAACAGGCATGAGATTTGCAACTTACATTCAAATGGTCTAAGGAAAAAAACAAAAAACACATACATGGAGAGAGCCGGCTAAAGCCCAAGCGGCCAACGTTCATTGTCCTATCAGGATAAAGCACATATGGGCATTCTCTGCATCACTTCTGTAAGTGGAAAATTATTTCAAAGTTAAAGTTTTTTCCTAAAGCAAGATGCCCAGACCAGAAGACTCCAGTTCTGGGGCAGGGTCCAGGTGTGTTTGTTTACAACTTTTTTTTTTTTTTTTTTTTTGACAGGCAGAGTGGACAGTGAGAGAGAGACAGAGAGAAAGGTCTTCCTTTTGCCGTGTTTACAACTATTTTCAACCCCTGCTGCACAGGCCCACTCCAGGGAAGGGCTCGGTAACTGCCAGCAACCACTGACGCTGTGACAGTTATTGACAGTTAACACTGCTCAGCAGCCTCAAGACGCTTCCTCCAAGAAGCAGCTCAGCAAACTGAGGGAGCGTCTCCAGAGCAGCAATCGTGACTACACGGACTGGCACTTCCTTCCAGACAGCTCGTGCTACGAGCAAGCCCCACTGTCACCCCGTTTAACACAGGAGGAACCTGCGGGAAACAGAGGCCAAGCCACTTGTCCAAAATGACACAGCAAGTAAATGGAAGAGCTGGGGTTTGAGCCCAGGTAGCGGCCCACACATGCACATGCTTGGTTAAGACCCCAGCCCGTCTCTTGAACAGAAAGAACTAAAGCTGCGAAATCAGGTGGACCTGGATGGTCAACCCCACTTGGTTACTTTCTAGCTACGTCAGCCAGAATTTCTCTTCATCCATGAATGCTACCAAGCCTGAACAAAGTAACGTCAGTGGTATGCCCGCCCCTCTGTCCGGAACACAGCAGTGCTGCGCCGGGTGGCCACTGCGACTGCTGTGCTGGGCTAATCCCCACCTCCCAGGCCTCTCTCCCATACTCACAAGCTCTTCACCTCAGCCACAGCCTCGGGGCGAGAGAGGCGCACCCTCTGCAGGTCCTCCTGCCTCACGCTGTGATACTTCCTCCGCATCAGCTCTGACTCAGGCAGCCGGGCTCGGCAGACCTCCTGAAGGTAGCCCAGCAGGGCTGGCACGGAAATCATCAAGGCACCCACCGAGTACCACGCACCTACGGGATTCAAGAACACTGCAGGTAGCACAGAGGAGCCTGCCTGCCCACATGTCCACATGCTCACTCCCCCACCTCCTCCAGGGCTCTGTCCAAGAGGCCCTCCCCGGACACTGGAGGACACAGCCCACTCTCCAGCCGCCTCAAACAGCTTTACTTTTCCTCACAGACCTTGTCACCACACGACACATGACACATCACAGGGACGGTAACAAGTTGGGGGCTGAGACTTCGTCATTTGGTCACCTCTAGTCAGAGCCCCCAGTGACCGACCCTGGGACCTCAGAGCCACGAGGGCAGACCGGAAGCCTTTCATGTGGTGTTCAGGAGACCACAGGGAACTGCGCAGTGAGGCGGAGATAAATTCGAAGGCAGCGCTTGTTGCCTGTAACGTGCTACCCGACAGCAAGCCGACAGAGCGGTGGCCACACAAATGCTGGGGAAATGCCTATCATGTGAACTGACTCACTCCGGAAATGAACTCAGAAGAAAATCTAACCTTCGGGGAAGGTCTGTCTGTCTGAAAGGCAGAGTCACAGAGAAAGAGAGAGTGCACTCTGGGAAGCTTTGATCAGGCAAAGAGTCCAACCAAGAAACAGGATGTGATCTTGGGTGGACTGGGTTTACTTTTTTTTTTTTTTTTTTTTTTTTGACAGGCATAATTAGAGAGAGAGACAAAGAGAAAGGTCTTTCTTTTTCTGTTGGATCACCCCCAAATGGCCGCGATGGTTGGCGCGCTGTGGCTGGTGTGCTGTGCCGATCCGAAGCCAGGAGCCAGGTGCTTCCTCCTGGTCTCCCATGCGGGTGCAGGGCCCAAGTACTTGGGCCATCCTCCACTGCACTCCCGGGCCATAGCAGAGAGCTGGACTGGAAGAGGAGCAAATGGGACAGAATCCGGGACTAGAACCCAGAGTGCCAGCGCCGCAGGCGTAGGATTAGCCTAGTGAGCCACAGCGCCAGCCTGGGTTTACTTTCAAACCACTGAGTCCATGTCTCCATAGGAAACGAAGGGGACACTTGAGAAAGACCAGTTCAACCTAAGACAGGATACGTAGACAAAGGTCGGGCTCCTCAGAACATCCTGCCCCAGACCGACCACTCATTTCCCCAGAGGGCTGGCTTTTCACTGTAGCCACCTGCCGGTTCCTGCCAGGAAAAGGACTGGGCAGAGCCCACATTGTAACAGGAGGTCCACAGGGGACACCAGCACCCAGGCCCCTACAGACACCCTCGGGTCCACACTTCCACCTCAAAGGCTTCCCGCCGCTCCTCACGGCTGGTGACTGCCCAGCAGTCCCCTCTGGCCTCTCTGAATCAGAGACAGTCAACAGATTTACCAAAGACTCCCCATCAGCTCACCTTCCCACACCCTTGGCCCACGCATGTCCCCAAATGGCCCCTGTATCAGCGTGGAAGCCAAAATGGAAAAAGGTCAGTGTCCTAGCATCAGTCAAGAAGCAAGTGCTATTACAACAACAGTGACAATAATGGGAGCTGTACCGTGTGGGCTGCTCCCGTGTCTCACCCGCCCAGATGCCCTAGGAGGAAAGCCCGTTAGTACCCTCCCCCAGAGATGAGGAAAAGCAGGCAGGCCTTCACGGACACGTTCAATTACCTGCCCAAGGGCACTCCGGCAGCTCGCTGGCCTGTGCTCTCTGAAGCCCGCTCTGCCGCCAAGCAGACACAGAGCAGCCGCCTCCAGGGCAAGGACGGGGCTCCCCCGGGCAGGGCTGCCACTCGGTATGTTCACTCCCACAGCCCGCTGACCCCTGGCAGCAGTGCTTACCCGCATTCAAGGTGAGGAACAGGATGTTGAGGCCCAGGCAAGTCAGCAAGGAACACAGAGGCATCTGCCACCTGCAACACAGAGAGTCCCGATCACCAGCCAGCCACCCCTCCAGCTGGGAGGGAGCAGGGGCAGCACAGCCCAGGACGGGACATCCAGACCAGGACGGGAGGAGGCCTGGGACACACTGGACAAAGAAGGGATGAAACGAGGGCCTCTCCCTCAGGCGAGCAGCCAGGAGTCCAGAACTCCACACATTAACGAAACGATCTGATAGAACGTTCTCCTACAGGGAGAAGAATGCACCAAGTATCTGTTGAGAAAGCCAGCAAATACTGTTGGAATGTGCGTTCTGTAAGGGCCTATTCTCCTTTAAGAGGTGAAGCTGACATGCGTCTTTAATATTTTCCATTATTCCTTTTCGAAATTTCATTATGAATACATAACCACTGCACAAGAGTCACCTCGTATGGAAACCGAGAGAATAAATTACGGACTTCCTTGACTCCTTCTGTGACTTCACCTTCTTATTCCTGTAATTCTGAGAGTTCATTTTATACATTCTAAGTCAAAAGAAAAAATAATGCAGAGCTTATTTCAGCATACCAGAAAGCGAAGAACACAGGGTGCAGCACGTGCATGCCGAGTGGCCTGGACGGCAGAGCCCCCAGCGGCAGCAGCAGCACCTGGCAGTGCAGAAGTCCCCAAGGAAGGAAGAAAGGGGATGGAGACGGGTTGCAGAGGACAGGCACGGGCTGCCGCGTGGTCCCCGGGAGGGGGCATTCAGCAGAGAAAAGCAGCACGGGTGTCCTAATAAAGCCGCTGCTGCCCGTGCTCTGCGGGCACTGTCGGTGTACACACGACGCAGGCCAGCAGACGGACAGCAGAAAAGCAAACAGGGAGTGGCTGGCAAGCAGCGTTCCACTTACAAGCGTGTTCTTGTGTTCCGCCTGCAGCGCTTCGGGTTTACTAACCGAGGTTACCATGTGGGCCTTTACCTTTTCATAACAACTATTAGAAACGAAACGAAATGACCCCTCTCTGCCTTTCCCTGAAATTCAGCACTGGCCCCACCCTAATCGGCTTCACCTGAATCAGGTGATTCACTCTGGTGGAACCACCAGGGTAAAAGCAACGACAGCCAGGTCTAAAGCCAATCCCATTTCACAAATAAAAACGTGGCGCTGCCACTGAAGTCACTTTCACTTTAAAGCCTCTCCCCTTGCATCTAATGTTGTGACTGACCCAGAGGTCCTGTGCAGTAGCTGATCCCACAGGAGTCTTTTACAAGTTTACCACAGCTCTAGGCCTCTGCCCTAATAGCCAAGGCCCAACATCAGGCCACCCTTCAAAGTCAAATCCTCTTTACTAAGAAAAGAACAATCAAGAGCACAAACTAATCTGACAGCCACTTTCCCAGGCCAGTGCTCCCTCCCTCCCCCAGCAGCAGCGAGACCACAGGCTCCTTGCGGATTGTTGGGGCCCATGTGCCGCCTCCACCCAGACCTAAGCAATCCCTCCACCTCCTCAGATGTCTGTGTCCATAATGTGGAAACACCGGGACACATCTGTACGCCAAGAAGCACGGCAGGCTACCGGAGGAGGAGGAGACGGTGAGATATATTTAACTTTTGTGTTTTGCCACAAAAGGGTAAAACACACAGAGAGAGAAAACAGCAGAGGGTACATCTCTCCCCTCAGGCAGACCAAAGGTCATTTCAGCTGGCTGGCTGTGCCGGCCCCTCTCCAGGCCACCTTCTATCCCTGGCACCAAGAGCACCGTGATCTTAAGGAGAGCACATCTCTAGGAAAAATTAAAGAGGCGAACAAGAGAAATGGAGGGGCTTGGTCAAAGAGTTAATGATAAAGCACCTGCTACTTCCAGGCTAAGGCACGGCAGAAACTCAACAGGTTAAGGACGAAGACTCAGGGGTAACCTGACTCCGCTCACCTTGCCTCTCAGGCACCGCAGAGGGTGGGAGGTCTCCAGGAGCATCGCACCAGGACTAGAAGCTCTGCCCCAGAAATACACTCATGTGCACCCCTACAGCCCAAACACAGGCTCCCAGTCAAGAACCTCTGCTCCTTGGGACTGTAGCCACCAGGGTTTATGGCACTCTGTCCTTTAAATGTAAGCTCCAGTTTACATCATGAGGAAGCAACCAGACAAATCTAGGAGGAAAGTTCTCCAGGACAGTGCCAGGTCTCATCAGCATCATGGGAAAAAAGAGTTGTTTTAGGTTGGAAAAGACTTACGGGACATAACACTCACATACAATGCACCGTCCTGGACGGAACCTGAGTTGGCCAAAACAAGCGTATATGACATTTCTGGGAAAACTGAAAAATCTGAATATGAACAGGGTATAGGACAATATCAAGGAATTGTTGCTAATTGTGTAAAGGATGTTATGAAATAAATATCCAATTATTTAGAGAGATAAACTGAAGTATTTAGGGAATGGGAAGTCCTATGTCTGTAATTAAAAGAAAAAAACTTAACACCAAGAAATAAAGTAAGCTGAAAGGAGAAAAACAGGCAATTGTGGAGGATGAAAATCAAAGCAAAAAGTGAAAAACATTTGATCCATAATCCCAAACAATTAATGAAAAGGGGACCTGCTTATTCAGAGCCATTTGTGTTTGTTCAACTTTTGTTCAAAATTATGTCCTAATTTGAATATTAATTATGCAAATAATAGGAGAGGAAAAAAAAGAACATGGCTGCTCTAAACTGAAGGTAGCCTGACGTCCAAGGCTGGCTGGCAGGAGTCTACTCAGATCCGGCCCACAGCAGAATACCTGGGCTAGGCCTGAGACGCAGGGTAGTCCTGGATAACCCCAGAGGCCCAACAGACCTCTCGGAACCCGCCCTCACTAAGGCAGAGAGGACAGCCCAGTCACTGCCCAGATGGCCATCACCACTGCAGGGCAGGAAGGCAGAAGGCCCAGCAGGCCAGAGCAACTGCGCAAGGCCGTACCTGAGCAAGTATCGGACGCCATCACCCGCATCCTTCAGGGGTTCCAGGTAGATCTCCAGCCTCTTGTAGGACAGAACCAAGTTGAAAAGATCAAACGCTGGCGACTTGGTAGGAGCTGGAGGAGACTCCAGGGGGGCCTCAGGCATCAGGCTGGGGCTCACCTCCGGCCCACTCCGCTCCCGCTCTGATGTCTGCATCCTGTAACCACAGTGAGTCCCAACAAGTGCATTGTACTTCCAGTACCCAAGATCTGTGCATCGTTTTACGTGGTGGCCATAATAAAGCTGTGAGGTAGACGGGCCCCCCGGGGAATGCCCAAAGCAGAGCAACACGAGGTGAACTGCTCAGATACAACCCCGCTCGTCAATCTCGCTCTTAGGACCCCCTGGCCAATGCCTTTTTCTTCACAGACCAAGCTTGCATGCGTGCTTGGGGGAAGGCAGCCTGTATTCTCAAGAGACATCATGTCCTAGATTACCTCGCTCCCACCTTTCTCCTGGTTAATTCCTACCCACCCCTCAGGTAGCCGTGTGCGCATCCTGCTTGCTCTGGGAAGCCTATGCCAAATACCCTCGATCTGGACTGACAAACCCTTGCCCGTTCCACCCATTGCCCTCTTTGATACGGGTCACAGACCCCTCACCCATCTTCCTAAGTCCCACCCCAAACGCTGAGCAGCAAACGAGCAACCCAAGCCCGTCCCAGGCAGGCAGCTGCGACCAGAGACAGAAGGCGGATGACAAAGGGGCCCCTGGGAGCCCGAAATTCCCGCGGACGAGGTAAAAGCACAGAAAGGCGTGAAGGAGGTCAGCGCCAGCAAGGGCTCTGGCCATCGGCTCTGCAGCCCTGGGAGCCCGATGGGGGACCCCGCGGCCCAGGCAGGGAAGGCCACGCCCAAGGTCGCTGGGCCAGCAAGTGGCAGCCACCTCGGGACCTAGGGGCCCACTCCGCACCGTCGGTTGGCGAAGACACGCCGGTGGGCTGGGGGCGCCTCACCTCCCCGACCGCCGGCTCGGTGGATGCAGGGGCACCGACGGCCACGGGCAACCAAAAGGGCCGCTGAGGCCCGGAGCGCCTCGTCCGGACCGCCCCACCCCGACGCCACGCCTCCTCCCAGGGCCGTTCTAAAGTCGCAGGTCCGCGAACCTCCTCGGTCTCCGCCGCGGCCGCCACCGCTTCCGGGACGCGAGCCGTGCCGCGGCGGCGTGCTCGTGACGTCATCGCGCCCGCCGGGCCTCCGGCCGCGCTCGGCCTGTAGCTCCGCCCACGGCGGCACAGGTGAGCGCCGTCGTCAGCAGTGCGCAGGCGCGCCTTGCCTTCCCGAGCCCGGCCCTGGGCTGGCTCGCGTCCCGGCCGGGCAGCGGTTCGCCAAAGCCTGTAGGGCCCCGGGGGACACGCGGCGGCGCCCCGCACCTCCCCGCCCCGCCTTGCTGTGAAGGGTCCCGGCCGGGCACGGAAATTCAGTGTCTCTAGTATGTAGGTTTTTTAATAATAGCTTCACACTTGTGTCAGTTTTTTCAATTACCTGGCATGTAAGGTAATTGAAATGAGTAAGGTAGGCAGGTTTTCCATCTGGAAAATGGGGCTAACGTAGTAGCAACCTCACAGTGAGAGTTAGTGAGCTAAAGCACACAGATTCCTAGCTTTTATATGTACTCGACAATTAGTAGCAATCGTTCTTGTTTTTATCTTCGCTTGATGCCCTACCACTACCATCCGCAACCCAGAAATCAGGCAAGAACCCATGGAGGACCTCGATGTAGCCAAGTCAAATCCCCCACCACCACTCAGAGGAACGAGCTCAACTTCTTGGCTGGGCCAGGCTTGCCAGGGGCTCAGCCTCTCCCGGCGGTTGAGTTTTTCCCAGGGGTCTCCCTGGCGTCCCCTGCAGGTAGACAACGAAGGCCCCCGGTCTGAACTTGGAGGGAGGCCGTCGCCATCCCCGCCCTCACCTCTTCCCGGCTGCCTGGCACCCTCCGCGCCCCTCCCGCTCCTCTGAGTCCAGCTCAGACCACCTTCCCGCAGACCAGGTCTCAGTGGTGACCCCTGGGATAAAGCCGCAGGCCTGGGGTCCTCGAATCCACAAGTTCCCGGTGTGTCACACCTCTGCCCGCTACTGAGACATTCCTCCCCACTCCCTTTACCGGGCAAATGTCACTCTTTGTCCAGAACTCAGCCCCATCCTGCCCTTTTGGCCCTGGCCCTCCCTCCTTGGCAGCCGCCATCCGGATCCGAATCCGGTGCTTGTCCCACCCAGTACCCGGCAAATGCAAAGTTACCGTCTGCACTGGCAGCTCCTGCTCTCTCTAGACAGGGAGTAGTCCTGGAGAGGGATGCATTTAATGCAAGGGGGGTGGGGGGGGGGGCTGGGGAAGTTTTCTGGACAAGGTAGTATCTGAGCTGAGAACGCCCCGCCCTTCTTAGAACTTTATTTCCCCGATGCCCCAGCTACCTGAAATTCTACCATTGGGGATTTCCACAAAGGTGAATTTCAGTTTCTTGCAATTCCTCCTCCCTGGGTCTTCCTGACTACTGGCCTCAGGCTGGCTGTGATCCAGAGTAGGCTTGGTTTTTCTCTTCCAGTGGCTCTAGCGTTGACAGATATAATTTAATAACATTAAATTCATTTTTTGGAGGGAACTTTTGCGGATACAAGACCATTCCAAAGCCCAAAAAGAGAAGCAGTCGTGAGCAACAAGAGTGAGCAGAGGCCTCCCCTGCTGGAGATGAGCCTGCTGGACTCTGCTTTCCCGGGCCTCGCTCTGAAGTTGAGTGACTCTCTCCCTCGCTCAGCATTCGGCATTCTGCTTTCCCTTTGCTTCGAATCCGGGTGCCCCTAGTGTTTTCCCTTGGGTAGTAGAAAGATGGAAAAGACGGAAGGAGAAAATAAAGTAATCAAAGAGGACGATGGGTACCTTAGCCCGCAGCTGTTCGGAAGCATAACTGACCGGTTAACCTCACTGTGGCCCTTGGAGGAATGCGGAGACTAGCGGAGACGGGAGGAGGAACTGCACGCTCGCCTCCCACCAGCAGGGGGCGCCCCTGCCCACTTGTCCCGCCGACCGCGGAGTTTCGGGACATTTGCGAAGCTCTCAGGGACTGTTCCAGCGTCGCCCCGGCGCTTCCAGCTGTTTTTCCTGGCGAGGCAAGAACTTAACCTGGAAACGTAACGACTTAGACCGACAACAGGCATGTGATCGTTCACCCTGTGTTCTGGGTTTTGAAGGGCTGGTTTGGTTCCGGGGCCTCGTGGGCCGGAGGATCGGCTTCCCGGCTGGCTTCCTTGGCTGCAGACCAGCGGGCAGAAGGCTGCAAGGCCTCTCCACACCGGGACCCACCTTGTAAGCGCAGCCAAGCAGCCGGAGCTGGTGCGCCCTGAAGGCAGGCCGCTGAAGTCGCTCCCACGGCATCGGCAGGAGCCTGGCTGTCCCGATTACAAGGTCCTACTGGCCTCGCTGGTCGGCCCTATGCGAGCCCCCCAGGAACGTCACGAGGTTGGAGCAGCTGGGCCACCCCCCCCCCCCCCGAGGCCACCCCCGAGGCTGGCGAGCGGGTGCTGCTCCGCCGGCCAGACACGCGCTCCCCTGCCCTGCCACCTGCCCCTGGCCTTGCCACACGCAGCCTGGACGTGAAGCCTTCTCCGCGTGGTCGCTCGCTCCTCCCTGTGTTTACCTTCCCTCAGCACCTGCCATCTCGCTTTTCCATCCTCTTCCTCCACCGTCTCGAGTGCCTGCGACAGGGAGACTGAAACTCAGTACCTCCACAGCCCCAGGTTCTGCACAGTAGCGCCTTGCCATGCTAGGTGCTCCATAAATGCTTGGGGTCCTGGGGGGGGGGGGTGTTTGTTTTAGATTTCTTTATTTACTCGAAAGGCGGAGTTTACAGAGAGAGAGAGAAAGAGAGAGAGAGAATGGATATGAGAATATTCTGTCTACTGCCAAATGGCTGCAACAGCCAGAGCTGGACCAAGCCAAAGCCAGGAGCCCGGAACTCCATCCAGGTCTCCCACATGTGTGGCAATATTTGAGCCATCTCCTGCTGCTTTCCCAGGCACATTGGCAGGAAGCTGGATCAGGAGCAGAGCAGCCAGGACTCGAACCAGTGCTCTGATAGAGATGCCAGCATCCCAAGCAGTGACTTAATTCGAGTCCCAACACAGATGGATTTAATGGCACTGGGCTATATGCCTACTGTTCGTGTTACATGTATTTTTGCACAAGTAAACATTTTTTAATGAATGAATATTGGAAGAACAAAATGTACTCTGTCCAGTCACAAGACGAAATGAAGTACTGATACATGCTAGAACATTGGCAAATCCTTGAAAACATTAAGCCAAGTGAAATAAAGCAGATATAAAAGGCCACACATTGTTGGATTCCATTTATAGGAAATGCCAAGATGGGCAAATCCATATAGACAAAGTACATTGGTGCCCGTCAGAGCTGAGGGGGTGTGAATTGGGAATGACTCCCCCAATGAAACCTGGTGCCAGGTTTCTTTTGGGAAGAGGAAAATGTCCTGGAATTCAGTGGTAGCAATGGGTGCACTACCTTGTGGATATACTGAAAACCACTAAATTGAAGACTTTAAAATGAGAAATTGTGGGGCTAGCACTGTGGCATAGCGGGTAAAGCTGCTGCCTGTGGCACCACCATCCTATTTGGACACCCATTCAAGTCCCAGCTGTTCTACTTCTAACATGCTCCCTGCTAATGCACCTAGGAAAGGAGCAGAAGATGGCCCAGGTCCTTGGGCCTCTGCACTCACGTGGGAGACCTGGAAGAAGCAGCTGGCTCCTGGCTTCTGATTGGCCCAGCACTGGCCATTGCAGCCATTTGGGGAGTGAACCAGCAGATGTAAGATCTTTCTCTGCCTCTCTTTCTCTCTCTCTGTAACTCTGCCTTTCCTTTTTCTTTAAAAACAACAGAATTCTTTTTTAAGATTTATTTGTTTGAAAGGCAGAAATGCAGAGAGGAGAGAAAGAGACAGAGCGCGAGAGAGAGCTTTCATCTACTGGTTCATTCCCCAAGTGGCCATAACGGCCAGGGCTGGGCCAGGTGGAAGCCAGGAGCTTCTTCCAGGTCTCCCACGTGGGTGCAGGGGTCCAAGTACTTGGGCCATCCTCTGCTGCTTTTCCCAGACACATCAGTAGGGACTTGAATTGGTGCCCGTAAGGGATGCCAACACTGTAGGCAGAGGCTTAACCTTCCACTTCATAGCACCGGCCTCATAACTCTGCCTTTCAAGTAAATAAATCTTTTCAAAAAAAAAATCAGAAAGTGTCACACAAAATCTTATGTTACATGAATTTTGTTTCAACTTTCAAAATGGATGACTACATGACAGAAATACTTGACCGGTATGTATCTGTAGAGTTTCCTTACTATTTGGGTGTTTTATAGAATTTCAGCTTAATACTGGACTAGCAAATATTCTTGGATTAATAGCTCGCTGCTGTTGCCCTGATAAATACATCTTTATATTCTTGTACCTGGGAAAGCGGTACTCATGAGTAATGGGTTTTCCAGCTGCGAGACAGCGAGTTGTTGGACAAACACAGCAAGGAAATGAATGTCTGCAGTGACATTCTTACTCAACAGTTCTTGGCAATCATGAAAACGACCATTCATCAAACACTGGCACAGAAAAAGCCTCAGAGCTAGGCAGTGAAAACCTCAGCAATAAAACCTTGTTCCTCCCGTGAAAGACACCGCTAACTCCCCACCCCAGAAAGTCTTGTTCCTCCCTCCCGTGGCTTACAAGTGTCTCTGGGCAGCAGCTGTCCAGCCCCCTTTGCATGTGGGCTGAGTCATGTGACTCCCGAGGAAGCGAGTGGGTTGAGTGTCCCTTCTAGACCAAGGCATTCAAGTCAGACCTGCTCCTGCGTCTCCTGCCCAGGCCACCAGGTGGAGTTTGAGTCCCTGAATCATCTGGTAGTGGGACGTTTCCCACTATCCAGAACGCCCACAGGGGACAAGTATGAGAAAAACACAGACGTCTAACATATTAAACTTCTGAGATGTTAGGGCGCATTTGTTACAGCAACTAAACATCGACATCCATTCATGGCAGCAGATAACTAAGGATTCTGTGCCTTTTGTGGGACTATAGAGATGACTAACCTAGAATTCTTTCCTCAAAAATTTGCATTCCAGTAGGACAGCCTGAATATATATACCACCCATGGAAGAGCAGTTGGTGACCAAAAATCCTGCATACCCCAATCGCTATTGAAGAAATAGAAAGAAATTTAAAAAGAAACAGGCTTTGTGGCACAGTGAGTTAAGCTGCCCCTTGGCACGCCCACATCCCATAATGGAGTGCTGGTTTGAATCCTGGCTATTGGATGCTTCCAATTCAGCTAATGCACCTGGGAGTCAGCAGACGATGGCCCAAGTAGTTGTGTTCCTGCCACCCACGTGGAGACCCAGGTTGAGGTCTGGCTTCTGCCTTCAGCCTGGCCCGGCCCTGGCTCCTGTGGGCATTTGGGTCGTGAACAAGTAGATGGAAGAGCTCTCTATATATCTCTTCTCCCCCCTCTGCTACCCCATCACTCTGCCTTTCAAATCAATCTTTTACAAAACAAGTAGGGACAGCAGCTGGGACTACAGGGTGAGACGCTGCTCGCTGTAGTGCGGCGGGTTTAGTCTGCAGCAGTAGCAGCCCACATCAGAGCGCCGATTCCACTCTCCGATGCTGCACTTCCAGCCCGCTTCCTGTAATGCACATGGGAAGGCAGCAGTGGACAACCCTAACCCAAGCCCTAGCCATGCGGGAGACCAGGATGGAAATCCTGGCACAGCCTTGGCTGTTGCAACCATTTGGTGTGGGAACCAGAGGATGGGAGATTCTCTCTCTCTCTCCCTCTCTCTCTCTCTCCCTTTCAAATAAACTAATAAATATTTAAAAAGAAATAAATAAAAACAAATAAGGGGCCGGCGCTGTGGCATAGTGGGTAAAGCCGCCTCCTGCAGTGCGAGTATCCCACATGGGCGCCGGTTTGAGTCCCGGCTGCTCCACTTCTGATCCAGCTCTCTGCTATGACCTGGGAAAGTAGTAGAAGACGGCCCAAGCCCTTGGACCCCTGCACCCACGTGGGAGACCTGGAGGAAGCTCCTGGCTCCTGGCTTCGAATCCACGCAGCTCTGGCCATTGTGGCCATCTGGGGAGTGAATCATTAGATGAAAGACTCTCTCTTTCTCTCTGCCTCTGCTTCTCTGTAACTCTGCCTTTCAAATAAATAAATAAATAAATCTTAAATAAAATAAAAGATTTCTTTAAAGGCATCAGGCCCAGATTATTTTGTAGGCAAATTTTAGCAAACCCATCAATAAAATGATAGTATAGTTACATTATTTTAAAGCAAAAAACAATATGGAAAACTCCTAATTTATCCTATGAATTTAAAATTATGCTCCCTGTTATAAACATCAGGCAAGACCACACACACACACACACACACACACCCCAAATCTCATCTGGAATATGACCAGTTTAGAAACAAGAAACCTGGGGCCAGCATGGCGGTGTACAGGATTAAGCCACTGTCTTCGGTGCTGGCATCCTGTGTGAGTGACAGTTTATGTCCCGGCTGCTCCACTTCCCATGCAGCTCCATGTTAACGGCCTGAGAAAAGCAGCTGAAGATGGCCCAAGTGCTTGGGCTCCTGCACCCATGTGGGAGATCTGGATGAAGCACTTGGCTCCCGACTTCAGCCTGGCCCAACCCTGGCTGTTGCGTCCATCTAAGGAGTAAACAGGCAGTGGGTGGAGGATCTGTCTCTTGCCATCTGTCTATATAACACTGATCTTCAAATAAAGAAATAAAGTTTTTAATATTTATTTATTTTATTTGAAAGTCAGAGTTACACAGAGAGAGGAGAGACAGAGAGAGAGAGAGGTCTTCCATCTGCTGGTTCACTCCCCAATTGGCAGCAATGGCCAGAGCTGTGCCAATCTGATGCCAGGAGCCAGGACTTCTTCCGGGTCTCCCACGTGGGTGCAGGGGCCCAAGGAGTTGGGCCATCTTCTACTGCTTTCCCAGGCCATAGCAGAGAGCTGGATCAGAAGTGGAGCAGCCTGGGGTCTCGAACTGGCGCCCACATGGGATGCCAGTGCTTCAGGCCAGGGCATTAACCACAGCGCCGGCCTGAAATAAAATCTTTTTAAAAAAAAAAAAAAAAAAAAAAAAAAAAAAAAAAAAAAAAAAAACAAGAAACCAGGCCGGCGCCGTGGCTCACTAGGCTAATCCTCTGCCTAGCAGCGCCGGCACACCGGGTTCTAGTCCCGGTCGGGGCGCCAGATTCTGTCCCGGTTGCCCCTCTTCCAGGCCAGCTCTCTGCTGTGGCCCGGGAGTGCAGTGGAGGATGGCCCAGGTGCTTGGGCCCTGCACCCCATGGGAGACCAGGAAAAGCACCTGGCTCCTGGCTTCAGATCAGCACGGTGCGCAGGCCGCAGCATGCCAGCCGTGGCGGCCATTGGAGGGTGAACCAACGGCAAAGGAAGACCTTTCTCTCTCTCTCTCTCTCTCACTATCCACTCTGCCTGTCCAAAAAAAAAAAAAAAAAAAGAAAAGAAACCTACCACATGACTTGACTGAACCACACTTATGTGAGTAATCGACCTGGGAGAAGTACAAGTTTTGTCCAAAGATTTGTACAGAAATGTTCACAACAGCTCTATTTACAATAACAAAACCTTGAAACAGCACCAATGTTCACCAATATGTGGATAAGCAAATTATCCACACGGAGAAATAACACTCAGTGATAAAAGTGCATGATCTGGCTGGCGCCGCGGCTCACTAGGCTAATCCTCCACCTAGCGGCGCCAGCACACCGGGTTCTAGTCCTGGTTGGGGTGCCGGATTCTGTCCCAGTTGCCCCTCTTCCAGGCCAGCTCTCTGCTGTGGCCCAGGAGTGCAGTGGAGGATGGTCCAGGTGCTTGGGCCCTGCACCCCATGGGAGACCAGGAGAAGCACCTGGCTCCTGCCTTTGGATCAGCACGGTGCGCAGGCCGCAGCATGCCAGCCGTGGCGGCCATTGGAGGGTGAACCAACGGCAAAGGAAGACCTTTCTCTCTGTCTCTCTCTCTCTCACTATCCACTCTGCCTGTCCAAAAAAAAAAAAAAAAAAAAGTGCATGATCTATTATTGCCACAATATCAAAAATAAATTTCAAAATCAAAATAATTATGCTGAGTGAAATAAGCCACCTTCCCTCCAAAAAGAGCACAAACTGTAACAATCATTCCACTCAGAGAAACTTCTAGAAGACACAAACTAATTGGGAGTCGCAGAGAGCAGGTCAGGGTCACCTGGGGTGGGAGATGGGAAGGAAAGGGAAGGCAGAACCAGTGGCCAAGCAGGCCCTGGGAGCGAGGCTGTGTATTTCCACAATGTCCACCTGTGTCACCACTCATCACATTACATGCTTCATTTTACTAATTTTGTTTTTATTTGAAAGGCAGGGAGAGAAACAAGAGAGAGAAAGAATTTCCATCGGACAATTCACACCCAAATGCCCACAACAGCCAGATCTGGGCCAGGCTGAAGCCAGGAGCCTGGAATCCAATCCTGCTCTCCCATTTGTGTGGCAGGGGCCCAACTACTTGAGCCGTCACGTGCTACCTCCCAGGGTGTGCATTAGCAGGAAGCTGGGGCAGAGCCAGGACCCAAACCCAGATGTGGGATGCCGGTGTCCCAAACCACACCTGAACTGCAGTGCCCTGCACCTTCCCCCACAGCAGACCCTCTTAAATCAGTTTGCTAACACAAGGTAATATCTGGACCACCACATCTGAGCCTCATCTACAGAATGCAGTTGTCATCATCTGTTGATTGGCAAATCAGATGAAACCATGAATGTAAAGCTGTTTTGTAAACTGCGCACCAGAGGACAGGGACGTTGTGTAATCTTCACTACTGTTTATGTCGTCACTGCTGTCATCACAGCCACAGTCAGGACCACCTCTGGCTGCCGGCAACCCACACTGAGGTCGCCAGGATGCTGCGTCCATTTAACTTAAAGGAAAACAAACAAATCCAGTAAGCTCTCCAGTTCCTAGCCTGACTGGGAGGAGAGGGCATCAGGCAGATAAACAGCCCAGGGTGTTCCGGGAAGTGAGGCAAATCAGGTTGTGAAAGGCCCAGGTACACAATTGCCTGCCGGGGACCCGGAGCAAGCACTCACCGGTCACGGGAACCCTCTCTGCCTGGGTTAACTCTGGCCTAAACACAATCGGGGACAAACCTTCCACTACAGACATCTGAGCACCCGAGGCCTCCACAGGTAGACCAGGAGCTGCCAGACATGATGGCAAGAGCTAGCTGTTTCCAGACTGTAAGGGGAGGTGGCACAGAAGGACCTCAGGGAGGATCCAAGGCGAACAGGAATTGCAAGCCTGCGGCACTGCCTTGGCAGAAAAGCTCAGGATGGACGGGCATTCGGCACAATGGTTCAGGCACCTCTTGGGACATCTGCATCCCGTGTCAGAGTGCCGGGGTACGAGTCCTGGCTCCACTCCCAGTTCCAGCTTCCTGCTCATGGACACCCTGGGAGGCAGCAGGTGAATGGCTTAAGTGGATGGGTCCGTGCCACCCACGTGCAGACCCAGATTCATGTCCTGGCTCCTGGCTGTGGCCTGGTCCAGCCCCTGTTGTTGCAGGCACTGAACCACAGATAGGAAGATTGAACAAGCAGATGTGAGTTCTCTCTCTCCTCACTCCCTCCTTCTGCCTCCCCCATCTCTGCCTACCAAATAAGTCAAATAAACAAACAAATAAAATATTTCTTTTTAAAAAAACCAGACTCAGGAAACGAAGCCTGGACACTAGAGAGCAGCAGACCCCTAGCGAGCACTCCGCTCTCTGCACCGTCTCCTAAGCCTCTCGGTGCCTGCTGAGGCAGGCACTGCTGTGCCCGGATAGGATGCAGCAGATTGCAGGTGCAGAGTTTTTTGTAAATTGCCCAAGACCAGACAACTAATAACAGATGAGGCTCACCCGACATCACAGGCCGGCCTTACCTACAAATCAGCCAGTTGTGCTAACTGCCTGGGAGACACAGGAGATGGGGCAGAGCACAGGGCAAGACTGCAAAAGATGCAGGTTCTGCATGTATAATTCCACGACAGGTCAGGTGCCGCACGGGGCCTGGAGAGGGGGAGGCTCCGAGTGGAGGGATGCATCCTTCCCCATCCTTCTCATCATGGACAGAGGGACAGCCTCACTGTGAAAAACTCAGCCTGGCTTTGGATGAAGTCTTTGGATGACTCGGGAAAAGTTTGTCTACTGGGAAGTCCTTGACTAGGCTTGGTGTGTGAATAGCAATTTGCAAGACATGTGGATAAATAAATTGTTTCTGTCACGAGAGAGTCAAGTGCCCTGGTCACAGCCCCTGGGAGCCTCTTGCCGCCACAGTTGAGTCAGGGTACTTCACGGGACTGAGAGGATAAGAGATGTTACAGAAGGCACCCATGTGTCCTTGGCTCACTGGTGAAAGTCAGCTCCCTTTCCCCCTCTTCCCAACTGGGCCACCAGGGGGTGGTGCAGGCAGGAGCAGAGGAGCTGCCTCTGGCAGGGTGCTGTCACCCTCGGAGCTGGGACGGAACAGCACAGCCCTGGTGCCATGCAATCCCAGATAGCCACCCAGTTCAAAAGACTGGGGTCGGCTGGTGCCGCGGCTCACTAAGCTAATCCACCACCTGCAGCACCGGCACTCCAGGTTCTAGTCCTGCTCGTGGCGCCAGTTCTGTCCCGGCTGCTCTCTGCTCTCTGCTGTGGCCCGGGAAGGCAGTGGAGGATGGCCCAAGTGCTTGGGCCCTGCACCCACATGGGAGACCAGGAGGAAGCACCTGGCTCCTGGCTTGGGATCGGCACAGCGCCGGCCATAGTGGCCATTTAGGGGGTGAACCAATGGAAGGAAGACCTTTCTCTCTGTCTCTCTCTCTCTCACTGTCTAACTCTGCCTGGCAAAAAAGAAAAAAAAAGAAAAAAAAAAAAGACTGGGGTCCTGGAACAGGGAAGGCAGACAGGCTTGCAGACCCCCTACTGGCCGCACCCACGTGGCTCTTCTTGGGTTCTGGACACCTCCCCAGCATACCTCACTCCAAATCTCAGGCCTCTTTGCCTCATTCCTGCTGCCCCCCCAGTCCCAGTCATCAGGGTTCCTCTTCCCAAGATCGGCTATGGAGTGGGACACAGGTACCCCAGGGGCCCTGTTTTCCTTGCTACTCTTGGCTAGACAGGAGTAGGCAGGGTGCAGACTTGGGTGTACCACTTTGCCTCACTAAGCCTGTTTTCTTGTCACCAAAAAGAGCCCACCCTAGCCAAGGGAACTAAGAAAGTTCTTAGCAAAGCCCACAGGGGTGCCAGCATTGTGGCACCGCAGGTTAAGTCACCATTTAGGACACCCACATCCCATATCAGAGATCTGCTTAAAGTCCCAGCTGCTCTGCTTCTGATCCAGCTAGCCCCTGCTAAAGGGCCTGGGAAAGCAGAGGAAAATGGCCTAAGTGCTTGAGTCCCTGGGCACCCACATGGGAGGCCTGGATAGAGTTCCTGGCTCCTGGCTTTGGCCTGTCCCAGCTCCAGCTATAGCAATCTTCTGAGGAGTGAACCGGCAAGTAAAATGAAAATAACTTTTTTTTTAATTTGCGGAGAAATGGAACTAAAAGATAAGTTAAAGAGAGCTGGCAAAATTCTTGCGTTCCCTGAGCTCTGTTCATATGGATGTACAGAGTTAGAATGATATTATTGTTAAAGTTGGAAAGCAAGCTGTAGGAGTGTCTGAGCATGCGTGCGTCCATAGGTGACGCTCATGTTTGATTAGTTACAAAGGTAAGGAAGGAGACTGAATGGTTGACAATGGCTTATCTCTGGGCCAGGAGATGAGAATGGTTGAATGATTTCTTGTTACTTTGTGCACCTTTGTACTGTTTGGATTTTTTAAATGAGTGTATTTTGCTATATTTTAATGGATATCTTGTATATTGCTGTTTTATTTTACAAGTAAGTGTGGTAACAAACAAAACAATAAGCACATATAAATCACACTAGCCAGACTTTCTGAGTTTTTCTTTTCTCTCTGAAAGTGTTCTGTTATGGGTCACGGAGGGGAGGGCGGCTGCTGGAGCAAGTCTTGTGGATTCTTTTCCTCAGCTTAGTATAGAAATAAAAAGCTGGGACACAATTTGCAAAGAGGCAAAAACTTTTATTACACAGAAAAGAAGCTTTTATTTGATTGGCAAGCAACGGAGAAGTGTCTGGTCCAAGAGGAGACCAGGCAGAGTGCCCAAGCAGGACACTGGCTTTTAGGAAGTATCCTGGGTTTTAAGGCATTACTGTTTTTTTTTTCCATTGGATCATTCTTTTGGGGTGCCCATTGGATGGGAGTTTCTTTTTCTATTTTTTTTAAGATTTTTATTTATTAATTTGAGAGGTAGAGTTACAGTGAGAGGGAGAGACACAGAGAAAAGTCTTCCTTCCATTGGTTCACTACTCAAATGGCCATAATGGCCGGAGCTGAACCGATCTAAGTCAGGAGCCAGGTGCTTTTTCCAGGTCTCCCATGCAAGTGCAGGAGCCCAAGCACTTGGGCCATCTTCTACTGCTTTCCCAGGCCATAGCAGAGAGCTGGATCGGAAGAGGATCAGCCGGGACTAGAACTGGCGCCCATAGGGGATGCCAGTGCCACAAGCCGAGGATTAACCTGTGCCACAGTGCCGGCTGGACAGGGGTTTCATATACGTATGTTGATTGGCTCAGGGCTCATGGAGATAGTGGGGGTCTCCGGAGATTGGCCATCTCCTTAGGAGCTCAGCCTCCTCTCCTCTGCTTGCTCTGGGTGAAAGATCGCAGCCACCCTGGAGGCGTGATTTAAAGCCATCAGGTCACACAAGATAGCCTGGATCTCCTGGAACCAGTCTGGCTCTCCCCAGGGGCTCAGCCCCTTCCCCTGCCAGCTCTGAGTGAGAGATTGCACCCACCCTGGAGGCGTGATCTAAAGCCACAAGATCACACACGCAGCACAAGAAGCTGGTAGTGGGGGAGATGCCGGTTGGTCTGGACAGGCAGCCTGCTTGTGAAGGAGTTCCACCTGTGTCCGAGGGGCCTGCATGCCCACAGCCCCACTGTACAGACTCGCATTCATTCTCTGCTCTCACCAATGACCACCCCCACAGTACCCCTGGAAAAGCAAGAAAGTAACAGGCATCAATGAGCCAGCCCCTTGGGTTTCTCAGACTTAGAGGGGGCTCATTACATCCCTTAGGGGCAGTGTCTTATTTCAGCCTGTAACCCCCCCCCCACACACACACACACATACACGTTCATTAAATGGGAAAAACCCGATTAGATTCTATTTCTGAACACCTGGTCTACAGGAAGAAAGCCCAACTCCACCTAAGCTCCAGAGCCTGCCAAAGAGGCGCAGAGGACCGGGAACATCTGCCTTCCGGCCCCGTCCCATGACAGGCAGGCGGTGACTCAGGTAAGGGCCTTTCCTCCCTGGGGCGCTGTGACTCCGAGGTACCATGGCAACTTCAAAGGCTACTGGGGAGAGGGAATAAAATAGCAGCACATTTTCTGGTGCAGGAAGCTCCACTGAGCTACAGGAAAGCACAGCAGGGCTACCAGCCTCTGCCTGAAGTGGAGCCACTGTTTTAAGCTTTGTGTGAAACTCGTGGGTAGGCACGAGCGGGAAAAGGGGCCTCCGCAGAGTAGCATTTCCTCTATCATGGAAATCCCGAAGCAAGCCACAAAAGGAGGGGCGTGGTGTGTGTGCGTGCAGTGCCCTGCACCGGGGAACATTCTTTGGCAGAGAGTGGCTGTGGCAAGTACACAGCGTCAGATCCCAGCCTGGATCTGTTCCCGGTGAGTTTTGAGATCTGCCAGGAGAATCCTATTTCCTGGCTGCAGACGTGGGGCCCAGGGCACAGGAAGGAGGAGCTGCCTGTTCGCTCTGCCCTCACACCCTCCCCAGGGCATCTCAGCCAGCAGGCATGGTGGGCTGGGCAAGCGACCTCTGGGGCATCAGGCGGCAGCCGGGTCAGAGCCGGCACAGTGTGTGCGGGGCCTGGGCTCCAGGACACTGCACACTGCCCCATCAGCTGCGTGGCATCAGGTTGCCTCCCCACCCTGGGCTCTACTTCCCCTGCTGCAAAAGGATGGGGACCCTTCTGGCACCACAACCACAGTCTCTGTGAGCTTAGAATGACAGCGAGGCTCCCAAACAGAGGCCCATTGAGAGGCAGACGCCAGCCTCGGGATTCCCTCCAGCCCGGGCAGGGCCAGACATGAGCAGTTTCCTTCCTCCCGGGTCCTGGCCTCAGGCAACCCCTGCTCCCTACCGAACCGGCCATCTGTGAACTCACTCTTCTTTCCCTCCCAGAAGGGAAGAGGAGAGCAGGGAGACAGAGGCGGTGGCCCACAGGGCAGTGTGGATGCAGAAGTGGGGTGGGTGCCGGGGGCACCCGGACAGAGGGTCACTGCAGCGACCAACATGGAAGACACATATGCCAAGGTTACATAAACCAAACTTTATTCAGAAAAGCATATTAGTAATCACCACTAAACTAGAGAACAAGGCACGTTGGCATCCTCTCCCTCACCATCCTCACCCCTCCCTCTGATGTTCTTTGTAGAACACTGTAGAAATGCTACCCAGGGTGACCTTGGACTGGCCTGAGTCCTGGTGTTCCGAGGGGGAGGCCTGTGAGACCACTCCCAGGATCCAGAAGTCCTGGGCTGGGTCAAGTGACCCTCTCTAGGGTATAGGGCCTGGAGTGGGGATGGGGTGGGGATGGTGGCAGTCCTGTGTATCCATCTCACACGTGGCGGCGAGCACCACCAAGCCACTGGAAGCCAAGCGGGAAGGCACATCTGAAAGAACAGAGGGCTCTGGCGTGCTATGGGCACATCTGGAAGGAAGAGACTCCTGCCGCCCAGGAAAGTCACGTGACCACTAAGAGCACACCGGGGGGGGGGGGGGGCTGAGGGCTGGGAGGGAGGTCCTGGGGGGACTGGAGCCAAGCTGAGGATGTAACTTAGATGGTGATTTTTCAAAAAGACAAAAGGAAAAAGAACAAAAGCTGGAATGAAACCCACTGTTTAGGGTGCAGGGTGCACAGCTCAGTCCCGGGTGTCTGAGATCTTGTGTCCAAATCAGAGCACAGGAAGAATCAGGAATTCTCTTGGGTTCAGGCACAATCAGTCTTCATGCATCGTGGCTCTTCCATCTGATGGAAGCCAAGGAAGCTGCTGGGCAGAGGGCATTTCCTCTCCCCTTGCCTCTGCTGCCAGGGAAGACCCGGATTCCTGCTGTTGGCCCTGGCCGAAATGGTGCTTCCAGCCCAGGAAGTGGGCCCTGGCGGAGGTGAGCAGGATCAGCCCTGGGAAGCTCCATGGGCCCAGCAACGCAGAAACCTGCAACAGAAGAGCAAAGTCACTGGGCTTCCTAGGTCCCTGCGCATCCTAGCAACGCCCACCCCAGTTCTGGTGGCACCAATGGTTGAGCTGAGGGAACAGTTGTCCTTCCTGGAGCATGGCAGTGGGACCCAGCCTAGGCGAGACACTAAAGTGCTCAGGGGACCCTGGGGGCTCCGTGTTCTGGGATTTCCCAGAGGAAAGACACTACCAACACTTTAATGGGCAACAAAGTTTCGGTTTTACAAGATGACAAAAGTTCTGTAGACAAGCGATGGTGACGGTGGTACAACAATGTGAATGTGCTTAATGCTGCTGAACTGTACACTTAAAAATGGCTAAGTTGGGGCCAGCACTGTGGTGTAGTGGGTAAAGCCACCACCTGCAGTGCCAGCATCCCCTATGGGCACTGGTTCAAGTCCTGACTGGTCCACTTCCAATCCAGCTCTCTGCTATGGCCTGGGAAAGCAGTAGAAGATGGCCCAGGTCCTTGGGCCCCTGCATCCATGTGGGAGACCTGGAAGAAGCTCCTGGCTCCTGGCTTCGGATTGGCGCAGCTCCGGCCATTGTGGCAAATTGGGGAGTGAACCAACAGATGGTAGACCCCCCCCTTCTCTCTCTCTCTCTTTGCCTCTCCTCTCTGTGTAACTCTGACTTTCAAATAAATAAATAAATATTTTTTAAAAATAATGGCGAAGTGGTAAAGTGTGTGTGATGTGTATTTCACCACACTGATTATCTCGAACAACTATGACCCCTACTGTATATGGTACTGGCTGGGAGCGCTGGGGCTTACATTCACCACACCTCACTACAGTTGATGGGGAAGAGATGTGGATACATGGCGGCAGGCCTACCTTTAGTGCTTAGTCAGACTTACACACCCGCTCTCCACTCCACCCCCTTCACAGTCACAACAGATGCCAACACGGCTACAACATACAAAGTTTCAAGAACACATGCCCCCCACCCATCCTTTCTGATCCAAAAAAGGCTGCACTCTTTCAAGAGCAGACTTCCGCAGGGTTCCCCAAGGTTAGATTTCCCCATTGTGGTTGCTACTGTCATCCCTCCAACTTGCTCCCAAGAAAAGCCCTTTAACTTTTGGGAAAGGAGGAGACTCCGTCCTTTCTACAAAGGCCTATGACCCCTTTCTGGAAAACCAAGAAGCATCTTACCATGGAGGCCTGGCGAGCCATTCACCCTGGTTCCACACCTTCTCTGCCAGCTGCCACGGTCAATGCCAGCATCTTGTACAGTTGACTTTGCTCCAGACTAGGAAACCATCAGGATAGCGCTGGCTTCTTTTCTCCAATGACGTAAAGGAAAGTTCAAGTTCACCAGCTCCAAAGTCTCTGGCTGCAGAGGGGCAGCTGCTCTGCTCGCTTTACACAGAAACTGCCTGGCTGCTTGGACCTGAAGGCTGGAATACGGTCCAGCCCCAGGCCGTTAACACAGCAAAGTTGATCCCTGGGCTGCTTTCACACCCGGACCTTCCACAGTCTCTGATACACTTATGGGCGTCGTGGATCTCCAAGAAAGGGAGCTAGCACCATCGTCGAACCCATTTGGCCATGAAACTTTTAAAGGCGGCTCCTGAGCTGGGGTTCCTAGAACACCCTCTGCTTTGATGTCACAGCGCTGGACCTATGGTCCTGGGACCGTGCTCTGATCTTACTGTGGCTGTTCCCAAGAGCAGGCTGTGAGTCACCCACTGTGAAACAACGGGTGGGCTCACCCTAACCTTCCGCGATAGGGAGATCCTAAGGCAACAGATACTGGGATTTGGGGTGCGGCAGAAGCCTGCGAGAGGAGGCCGGGGAGGTGGCCGCGTCAGGACGAGGTCAGCGAGGTTCGAGTGTCCCTCTGCATGGCCTGTGAGTAGGCGGGGGAGAGCGAGGACTCCACGGGGGCGCAGGCACAGCTCAGGGGCCCTTCTCACCCATCCCCACCTCTGCAGCAGGGCCCCACCGCCAAGGCATCAGAGCCCCGAGGGATAGGCAAGGGCAGGCTGCCAAGATGCCCGCACGACCCCAAGCCAAATTCAACCTGTTGCCCAGCCCGGGGCCAGCCGAGGCCGCGCGTCTACCTTTTACAGCTCCCAAGGCTGAAAAGGGGGCCGGGTAAGAGGGTGCCCTTCCGAGCGCGCCAGGGAGGGAGGCGGCCGCGGCGCAGCAGTGAGGCTGGTTTCCATCTGGGAGCCTCCCCCGGATCTACGCAGCGGCCGTCCACGTCTCGCTCTTCGCCGGGAAGGGGAAGAAGAATCGCTAAGTTTCGCCTCGAGGAGGCCCCTCTCCAAGTGCGCATCCGCCCGCCCCTCGGATCGCAGCCTGCGCAGATCCCTGGAGACCACGCGCTGGGCGGCGGCGTTGCCGTCGGGCAGGAACTACGGGCCGGGATTCCTGGGCGCAGGCGGCGGTGGGAACGCAGGGCCGGGGAGGGGGCCAGGGACACGGCTGCGGGAGGGATGTGGCGGGGTCCTCCGCCCAGGTCGCGGCCCGGGCGGGCGCAGGCGGCCTCACGCCACCTCCAACTTGCCCTGGTAGCGACGGCAGCAGCCGTAGAGCGCCGAGAGCAGGTAGAGGCCGAGGCAGAGGCCGCCGCAGACGGCGGCAGCCAGGAAGGCGTGGTAGGCGCAGGGCAGCGGGTAATCCTTGAGGTTGCAGTAGCTGTGGCGCTGCGTCTGGTCGATCATGATGCCCGTGGCCGCGCCGTAGAGGGCGGCCGCCAGTAAGTCGTGCGCCACGTTGACCACGAGCCAGCGCGATCCCAGCACGGGCACCAGCTCGTGCTTGCCCAGCAGGGTGACGAAGTAGAGGCCCAGGGTCAGCAGCCAGAAGAGCACCGACACGAAGAGCGCGAAGTGCACGGGGCCCTGGTACTTGCTGGTGGCGATGGTGACCCAGAAGGCGGCGCCGGCCAGCAGCTGCAGCAGCCGCAGCACGCCCAGCGGGCCGCGAAGGAACGGCCGCTGCAACTGCACCGCGCCGCGGGCCGAGCGCGCCTGGGGCGGCGGCTGGCGCGGGGGCGGCGGGAGCATGGCCCCCGGGCGCGGTGGCGGCGGCGGCGGCCCGAGCAGCGGAATGGCGGCGCCTTGCTCGCGGGGGCGGCCCGGCCCGGGTGCCCGCTGCGGCCGCCTCGCCGGGTCCCCTTCGCGGTCCTTCTCTTCCTCCGCTACGCTCCGCACCCTTCCTCCCCTCTCTCCGCCCCTAGCCCTCCTCTCTCCCTCTCTGTCTCTTTCTCTCTCCACCCTCCTGCCCGCCCTTTTCCCGTCTCCTCCCCTGCTCGCTCCCCCCGGCTTCCTGCCATCTCTCCTTCCGCCTCGCTCTGCGCCCGGGCTACCCCTCTCCCCGCCGCTCGGATTCCTTCATCCTCCGGCCCCTGGGGGCGATCCCGCACCCCGCGGTCGGCCGCGCCCTGCAGGGCCTTGTCTGCCACGGCCAGGGCCGCCCCGACGCGCCCTGAGTCGCGGGCTTCCGCCTGGCTTCAAGAGCGCGGCTTCCCAGCCTCGGCCTGGGCCTTCGCCGCTACCGGGGTCTCTTGGCCCTTCCTTGGCCAGGACAGGGAGAGGTGCTGGTCTTGAACCCACAGCCGTTATCCGCAGGGTGTCCGCAATGGCCTACCCTGCCCGTCCTCCTCACCGCCCTCAACCCTCCCCAATTCCTGTTGCCCAGAGGTAGGCTCAGACTTTGTCCTGGACGGGCATCCAGCGACCCTCGTGGTGTCGGAGGAAGGGACCGCGTCGTCCCACTCCCACGAAGCGCACCGGCCTCTCCCAGTCTGGCCTGGGTTGAAAACGGGCTACCTGGGGGGCCCGGGCCCCATGCGCGGGAGCCCTACGCCCCGCGAAGCCCCGCGGTTCGAATGCCTTCCGTGCATTCTAGCTCAAGCCCAGTGCAACCCAGAGAGGCATACAATCATCCTCGTTTTAGTGAGAAGGGAGAGGTTCAGACCAAACAACTGTAATTACAGCTGGTTCTGCCTCCCCTTCAGAGCCAGCTTCGTTCGGGGACACAGCATGAATTCAGCCTCTTCTACGTGGCGGCGTATTTCACAATCTGGCCCCAACTTCTAACTTCCTGGTTATCCACTTCCTTTACCGATGCTCTCACCCACCAAGCCGACCCTCCCAATCCTTTTCAATTTCCCAAATACTCTCAGGTCCCACTTGGTTGGCAAATGCCTACTTATCCTTGGATGCCCAATTTATTTTTTAAAAAAGATTTTATTATTTATTTGAGAGGCAGAGTTACAGTGAGAGGGAGAGACATAGAGAAAGGTCTTCCCTCTACGGTTCACTCCCCCAAATGGTTGCAACCGCGGGAACTGGACTGATCCGAAGCCAGGAGCCTGGAGCTTCTTCTGGGTCTCCCACGTGCGTGCAGGGGCCCAAGCACTTGGGCCATCTTCTTTCCCAGGCCAGAGCAGAGAGCTGGGTTGGAAGAGGAACAGCCAGGACTAGAACCAGTGCCCACTGTGCTACAGCCCCGGGCCCCATGGCCACATCCCATATGGGATGCCAGGGCCGCAGACGGAGAATTAACCTACTGCACCACAGTGCCGGCCGGTGGATGCCCAATTTAAATGCATCCCTCTGCAGTGGTTCCCAGTCTGCTGCAGCGCAGCTGGCACCAAGGAGACCTTGGTAACTGTCAGCGGAGCGGGTGACTCAGAGGGTCCCTCTTACCCTGGGGACGGTGTATGCACCAAACCTCCAGCAGAGCCCATGCTGCAGGGCTAGTCCTTCATCTGCAGGTCATGACAAGAATCCACTGGCCCCTGCCCTGGCTGGGCAGCCTGGCTTTCATCCTTAGGGGAGAAAAGCTATGCGGCATCTCAGATTGGGAATGCCACTCACTGCCAGCGGTACTCGAAAAAGCTCCGACCACATATCTGCAATAAGCACATATGGATGTGTAACATCCACACCTAAGACAGGGGGGCACGGAGGCCTGGGTACCAGCCTGGGAGTCAGACTGCCCGGCCTTGCACTGCAGCTTCACCACTCGGTGCTGGGACTTGGACCCAGGGACTACCAAGCCTCTTAGTGCTTCTATTCCCTCTCTTGTAAAGTTTTTTTACTCAGCAAATACATATTGAGCTCCAATTAAGTGCTAAGCACTGTTTTAAGGTCTAGTGATATATAAGGCATATTTTTTTAAGGAAGTGATATAATATGTTTCCTAGGGAATTTTAAAAGTCTGCTTCATTTATTTGAAAGGCAGAGCAAAAGAGAGAGAGCTCTTCCATCCATCCACTGGTTCACTTCCCAAATGCCTGTAATAACCAGGGCTGGGCCAGGCCAAAGCCAGGAGCCTGGAACTCCATCTGAGTCTCCCACATGGGTGGCAGAGACTCAAATACTTGGGCCATCATCTGCTACCTCCTGGGGTGTACATTACCTAGAAGCTGGGTTGGAAGTGGGTGCTGGACTTGAATCCAGGGGCTCCCATATGGGACACAGATGTCCCGGGTGGTATATTAACCTGCTGTGCCACAATGCTCATCCCTGTATATGTGGTATTTATTAGTTGAATACTCACTACACGCTTGACGTTACTATGGACACTTGATATTCATTATTCTACTTGATTCTTACCTCAACCCGAGAAAATGATTGCTATTAGCTCTTATTCATTGATGGGAAAACTGGGACTTAAAAGGTTAAAGAAGTTGATCTTGGAAGCCCAGCATTGTGGCGTGGGGATAAAGCCACCATCTGCCATATGGATGCCAGTTTGTGTGCAGGTTGCTCCACTTCTGATCCAGTTCCCTGTTTGTGGCCTGGGAAAGCAGTGGAAGATGGCCTAAGTGCTTGGCCCCTCCCACCATCTAGGAGACCCAGATGAAGTTCTTGCTCCTGATTTCAGCCCAGCCCAGCTCCGTCCAATGAGGCCATTTGGTGAGTGAATCAGCAGATGGAAGATCCCTCTCTCTATGTCTCCCTCTCTCTTTCTGTAACTCTGAATTTCAAATGAATAAGTAAATCTTTTTTTAAATGTTAATAAATAAATCTTAAAAAAAAAAAGTTGGGGCTGATGTGTGGCATGGCAGGTTAAGCCTCTGCCTCCGATGCCAGCATCCCATATGGGCGCCAGTTCGAGTTCTGGCTGCTCCACTTCTGATTCAGCTCCCTGCTAATGCACCTGGGAAAGCAGCAGAAGATGACCCCTGCACCCACATGGGACACTGGGAGGAAGCTCCTGGCTCCTGACCACGGCCCAACCCAGCACTTGTCATTGTGGCCACTTAGGAAGTAAACTGGCAGATACAAGATCTCTCTCTCTCTCTCTCTCTGCCTTTCAAGTAAACAAACAAATCTTAAAAAATAAATAAAAAGTTGGCCCTGTTCACAGAGCCATTTGTGACAGTTTAAACAGGATCCCCGAGGAGTGGACTCTGCATCCACATGCAAAGTCCATCAGCTGCTCTCCCAGGAACCCAGGAAGGTTGAGGCCTCGACCATAGAAACATAACCTGTGTTAATGTTGAGACACAAACCAAGTGTTCTGAACCCAATTCCAGGGCTTTCCCCCAGCATCCCTTAGCAACCCTGGACTGACCTCTTCAATGCTCCCCACCCCCACCCCTGCCTGTCTTGCGTAGGGCTGGATCTGGGTGCGAAACTGCTGGCAGGGGATTCCTGGGAGCAGAGGACTTGGGCTGGCATTGGGAGGGAGGATGGGGCAGCCTTCCCCTCTTCTAAAAAAGGCATTGGAGACTGCACGTCAGGGCGCCACCTGCTGGGCACAAACTTCCAGCCTCAGGAGTCCAGTCTTGGTCCTTACAAGGAAGCATCTTCCCTTGCCTTTGGGGATGGTATTTTTAGCCTCTGGAATTCTGAAAACACTCCAAGGGGTGATACAGCAGACTTTCTGGAAAAATGTAACTATGCAGAAAGATCTTGAACCTATCTAACTCAACAAATATGATTAAAGCACTTGCCTGATGCGCACAATCCGGGTGTGGGAGGCCTCAGCAGAGGACCAGGCCCGGCTGGCGGCGAGTGCCTGCTCTCTGCTGGCAGTGGAGGGTGCCTGGGGATGCTGGGAGAGATGCAGGTGAGGGGAACAGGAAAACGCAAAAGGGCAGGTGGGGACGGGGAGGGGAGGCCCGGGCAATCCGTAAGCACAGGGTGTCATTTGAGGTGGATAAGTTTCCACAGGCGGTGATGACAAACAAGGCTTGGTGGGAGCCACAGTCCCTGTGGGTCCTATACGCCCCTGGATGCTATCACTAGGTATAGCCAATAATGCCAGGCCATGGCCACTTTTTAAAGATTTATTTTATGTATTTGAAAGAGTTAGAGAGAAGTAGAGCCAGAGAGAGGTCCTCCATCTGCTGGTTCACTCCCCAAATGACTGCAATGGCCATAGCTGAGCTGATCCAAAGCCAGGAGCCAGGAGCTTCTTCTGGGTCTCCCACTTGGGTGCAGAGGTCCAAACAGTTGGGCCGTCTTCCACTGCTTTCCCAGGCCACAGCAGAGAGCTGGACCAGAAGTGGAGCAGCCAGGGACTTTAACCCACTGTGCTACAGCCCCGGCCCCCATGGCCACTCTTAACCCAACTGTTTCTCAGGGCTGAGTTTGCAGCCTTGAGAGATGAGAAACATCTTCCAAAGAGCAAACTTGCTTATGATAAAAAACAGTAGCAGTGGGAACGGGGGTGGGACTCCAGGTTCAGTGCCCCCAGCTGGTGAAATGTGCACCTGGGCCCCCGTGAGAGCTGGGGACAGGGGGAGCGCACAACTCCGAGGCTCGTGCCGCTCTGACTCCAGAAAGTGTCTTCTCCCAGCCTCTGGGAAACCACACTAGGTCCGCTCATCAGCTTGTAAGGTAGGCAAAAGGAAGAGCAGGGCCTAGGCTGCCCAGGGGACGGGTAACCGTGCGGTAAGCCCTGGTGCCAAGACTTTCAGTGTTGCCAGAAGGGAAGCTTGGAAGAGGGTTCGTGTGGCCTGACCTCAGATCCCAGGATCAGCACTGACCAGAGTCAGATCCTGTTCTAGCTTCAGTCCCTGGGCCACTGTGCAAGTTCTGAATATACAGAGTCTGTGTACATTTGTTTAACACCTCTGATGCACCAGGCCTTCAGCCGGCGCTGGGCTGCCACTTGAGACACACCTGCTAACAGCAGAGAAAAAGTGCATGGCAAGAAAGCAGCTGGATACCAGAAGGTGCCTGGACTTTTTTTTTTTTTTTTTTTGAGGGGGGAGGGGTTAAAAATTACCTTCATTTTCTCAAAGCTAATAAGTGCATTACAGGAAACTGAAAAACACAAGGAACACAGTACAAAGTCATCCGCAATCACAAGCAGTTGAGTTCAACATGTTCTTCTGGGTCCCGTGCACGCACACACAACATCCGCTTTTATGTGACTGAGCTATGGGATGTATGGATTATGTTTCTTCACACTTCATGAATATTTACCGATTCCAAATCCCAAAGCTGTATGAGTATTTTGTTAACCAAAAATATACTACATCAACTCAGTCTGTTAGGAAAAAATGTAATTGATTTTCTTGGGAACAAAAATTTTGTAAAAGACAAAAATAGCAGCAGGCCTCTAAATACAAGTTTTGGCTGAATTACAATTAAGACGCTGCATTCCCTTACAGTGACACACACAGCAACGGTGCATACTGAGTGTTCTAGGAGAATTCATGATCAGAATGGTATCATCGCCGGCGCCGCGGCTCACTAGGCTAATCCTCCACCTTGAGGCGCCGGCACACCGGGTTCTAGTCCCGGTCGAGGCACTGGATTCTGTCCCGGTTGCCCCTCTTCCAGGCCAGCTCTCTGCTGTGGCCAGGGAGTGCAGTGGAGGATGGCCCAAGTGCTTGGGCCCTGCACCCCATGGGAGACCAGGATAAGTACCTGGCTCCTGCCATTGGATCAGTGTGGTGCGCCGGCTGTGGCGGCCATTGGAGGGTAAACCAATGGCAAAAGGAAGACCTTTCTCTCTGTCTCTCTCTCTCTCTCACTGTCCACTCTGCCTGTCAAAATAAATAAATAAATAAATAAGAATGGTATCATCCAAATATCAGCAAGAAGGCATGTTTGCATTCACTTGCTGAATGTACTCCCACAGCACAGCCAAGAAGAAATGCATGTCCACCGATGGCTGTCATCAACATGTAGACAGGACACCCCTCACGTTGTACTTCCTTCTGCCCCTCTGCCGCCGGCCCAGTGAGGAAGTTCTGATACACGCCGACTGGTCAGAGGTGGCTTAACGATTCCAGGTCCAGGATGCACCTTTCCTATCAATTATAACAAAAAGATATTCACCAGCTCTACTTTTTATCACACATTGCCACTCCAAGACATCTATAAAGTATGGCTGTGGTAGAGAATAAACTTTGTCCATAATAAACATGGGTATTTACCCAAAAACGCACATATACACCTACTGGTTTAATCTAAAAGCATCTTCTAGATATGGAGATACTAGTAATGAGCCCTTCCTTTCCCACCATTCCAGTGACCAAGTCCAGGACTGTGACATCTCCCTCCCAGAGGAGGGCTAGTAAGGGTCACTCCACAGATAGTCCTTCATAAAAAACTACTAAAAGGGACATTTACATAGGGATTATCTGAAGATTTTATCTTTATTTATTTGAGAGTTACAGTGAGAGGGAGACAGAGAGAAAGGTCTTCCTTCCGTTCACTCCCCAAATGGCTGCAATGGCCAGATCTGCACCAATCTGAAGTCAGGAGCCAGGTGCTTCTTCCCAGTCTCCATGGGGGTGCAGGGGTCCAAGCACTTGGGCCATCTTCTACTGCTTTCCCAGGACAAAGTAGAAAGCTGGATCGGAAGAGGATCAGCCGGGACTAGAACTGGCGCCCATATGGGATGCCAGTGCCGCGCACGAAGGATTAACATACTGCGCCACAGCTCCGGCCCCAGGGATTATCTTTTTATTTATTTTTTTTTATTTTTTTATTTTTTGACAGGCAGAGTGGACAGTGAGAGAGAGAGACAGAGAGAAAGGTCTTCCTTTGCCGTTGGTTCACCCTCCAATGGCCGCCATGGCTGGCGCGCTGTGGCTGGTGCACCGCGCTGATCTGATGGCAGGAGCCAGGTACTTATCCTGGTCTCCCATGGGGTGCAGGGCCCAAGCACTTGGGCCATCCTCCACTGCACTCCCTGGCCACAGCAGAGAGCTGGCCTGGAAGAGGGGTAACCGGGACAGAATCCGGTGCCCCGACTGGGACTAGAACCCGGTGTGCCGGCGCCGCAAAGCGGAGGATTAGCCTAGTGAGCCACGGCACCGGCCCCAGGGATTATCTTATTACCTCTACTTTTAACATATTTTGGGCATTAGGAATTATTTTATCTTTTTTTAAAAAGATTTATTTGAAAGTCAGAGTTACACAGAAAGAAGGAGAGGCAGAGAGAGAGAGAGAGAGGTCTTCCATCCACTGATTCACTACCCAGTTGGCCACAATGGCTGGAGCTTAGCTGATCTGAAGCCAGGAGCCTGGAGCTTCTTCTGGGTCTCCCACATGGGTGCAGAGGTCCAAACAGTTGGGCCATCTTCCACTGCTTTCCCAGGCCATAGCAGAGAGCTGGATTGGAAGTGGAGCACCCGGGACTCAAACCAGCGCCCATACGTGATGCTGGCACTGCAGGCGGCGGCTTTACCCACTATGCCACAGTGCCGGCCCCAAGACTTACTTATCTTTCATACAGAGCAATGTTAACTAAAATGCATGTATATAACAATGGGTGGACAATCGAAACAATATAACAGGAAGGTAACCCTTCTTATGCATACTTCTGCCTGGACTCTTATCATTCAATTGCTAAACATTCCCTGGACACCTGCTATGGACTTGGCATCCTGCCACAATTATATGCCTGAGCTGGAAGACACCTTGAAGATCATTTATTCCAGGCTTCACATTTTATGGAAAGGGTGATCAAGACCCAGAGAGGAGAAGTAACTTGCCCCAGGTCACACAGCTGGTTGTTGAGGGAAATGCCAAGTGTAGCACCTAGGTCTCCTGACTCATGGTCCCATGCTGGGACCTATGTTGGGGACTTACAGATCCTAGTGGACCACACTCCTGGGGGAAGGAGGGACCTCATGTACACGGTGGGCACCCTGAGGCAGGATGGACTGGGAAGTCACCACCAGGGTACACGAGGGGAAGTAGCTCACCAGACATCACCACCATCTGCATGTGCCAGCTGCTTTCTACCTGCTGGGCTGTTAAGATGAGGAAACTGAGGTTGGGGTTGGCACTGTGGCGTGGTGGGTAAAGCCACTGCCTGCAATGCCGGCATCCCATATGGGTGCCAGTGTGAGTCCCAGCTGCTCCTCTTCCGATCCAGCTCTCTGCTATGGCCTGAGAAAGCAGTAGAAGATGGCCCAAGTGCTTGGGCCCTGCACCCACGTGGGAGACCCAGAAGAAGCTCCTGGCTTCAGATCAGCTCAGCTCTGGCCATTGTAGCCAATTGGGGAGTGAACTAGCAGATAAAAGGCCTTTCTCCCTCTGCCTCTTCTCTCTCTGTGTAACTCTGACTTTCAAATAAACAAATAAATAAACCTAAAAAAAAAAAAAAAAAAAAAAAAAAAAACCTGAGGCACAGGAAGTTTTGTGAATCATCCAGCATCACACAGCTCATAGAGATAGAAATGGAGTTCAGATATTTCCCAATCCAAGTTTTGTTTTTGTTTTTGTTTTTCTTTTTTTTGAAGATTTTATTTATATTTGAAGTAGAGTTACAGATAGAGAGAGGTAGAGACAGGGAAAGACCTTCTATCCCTTGGTTCATTCCCCAGATGGCCACAATGGCCAGAGTTGGGCTGATCCGAAGCCAGGAGCCAGGAGCTTCTTCTGGGTCTCCCATGCAGGTGCAGGGGCCCAAGAACTTGGGCCATTTTCTACTTCTCCAGGCCGTAGCAGAGAACTAGATCAGAAGAGGAGCAGCTGGGACACAAACAATTGCCCATATGGGATGCTGGCACTGTAGGCAGAGGGTTAGCCCCCTACGCCACAGCGCCAGCCCCCCAATCCAAGTTTAACATGTGCATCTATTTGGAGTGTCAGCCTTGGCCCAAGAGGACCCGAAACCTCAGAGGTCTGCCCCTGAGAGGTGGGGAGAAGAATGGCCCCATCCTATGGGAGAGATCAGCAGGGAGGGGCCGGGCAGCAGGTGCTGAGAGTGGGGGTGGTTGGTACAGGCCCTGACATCCACACTGAGGAAGAGTGACTTCGTGTGCACTGTTTCCAGCTCTCACCCAGCTATGCCAGGTGAGACCCAGGTGCCGTCAAAGCTGGAGGGCGGACCTCCAGGAAAACGTTTACCAGTGTCTACTCCTCAGCCCTCCCAACAACACTGGGAAGCCAGGGACTTTAACATCTGCACTTGACAGATGAAGACAGTGGGGTTCAGAGACGGGCTAGTCAATGACAGAGCAAGGAACTGTCGTTATAAAACATCCTCCAACACTGGTTCAAAATTGCCATGCCACCCCCAAAACTGGGTTTGCCTGCCCAACAGTTACTGACACCAGGAGATGAAAGCAGGCGTTTATTTCCAAGTGCAGATAGCAAAGAGCTGGACAGCTGTTGTTAATTCCTGGGCTCCCTGAAGGGTCAGGGGTAAAGCTTCCTACGGAATGAAGTTGGGATTGACACGTGCGTGTTTAGCTCACGTCCAAGTCCCTGAAAGGTCTGTAGTGCTCGGGTCCCTCCTTTGACTGGTCAGGAATATCATGTTCTTTAGGGAACGTCAGTGGTGGCAAAGTGGGCTCCAGTCAGTCTGGGGGATACGTGGAGGTGATGGTTATTTTTTGCTCAGGACCCAGGGTCCCTGGAAAAGAGGCCCTTCATGATAAGACAAAACATCAGATGTTAAATTATAGATATTATGGCCGGCGCCGCGGCTCACTAGGCTAATCCTCCGCCTGCGGCGCCGGCACAGCGGGTTCTAGTCCCAGTCGGGGCGCCGGATTCTGTCCCGGTTGCCCCTCTTCCAGGCCAGCTCTCGGCTGTGGCCAGGGAGTGCAGTGGAGGATGGCCCAAGTGCTTGGGCCCTGCACCCCATGGGAGACCAGGAAAAGCACCTGGCTCCTGGCTCCTGCCATCGAATCAGCGCGATGCGCCGGCTGCAGCGCGCCGGCCGCGACGGCCATTGGAGGGTGAACCAACGGCAAAGGAAGACCTTTCTCTCTGTCTCTCTCTCTCACTGTCCACTCTGCCTGTCAAAAAAAATTTATAGATATTATGACATCTTTAGAGGAGATAAATGACCCTGGGGATCTTCTGTTCAGGGACCCAGCGGGCTGGCTGCATCTCTCCCTCGGTTGAGTCAATCTTAGTAAGAGGCTGATTTGCAACCACAAAAGCAGACAAGGAACCATAAGCTAAGGGGGGAGGACCCTGGGAGGCCAGGACCTGGGGTCTCCAGCACTGTGTCAAGGCGCTGTGCAGAACCTTGGTGTCACATGCCATCTCTGTCCCTGGAAAGGCCAGTGCTGCCTTACATTCTCTGAAGCCACTCTAACCATGAACTTTCCCCTTAGGTTCCAGCCGCACAAAGACTCTCCTTACCAGACATTGCTCACTCAAGACACAGTGCAGAAGTCATGTGGTCTCCCTTCTGCTACCACTTGGGTCTCCAAACGCCCATTACCACTGGAGTCTCTTAGAGATGTGGCGAATCATGGAGAGTTCCCCAAACTGTTGCCAGGAAATCTGCACCTCCGTCCCCAACCTGGTCAGGCAGAGCGGGACATGCGTCCATGGTCCACAGAGGTCAAAGGTCACAGAAGTCACCAAAGACCCAAGAGCACCTTGACCTTACCCAAGTAGCCAAGAGCATGGCATTCAGGGATCAAGAGAAGCAACAGGAAGGGCAGGCATCGTGGTGCACCAGGTGATGCTGCCTCTGGGGGTGCCTGCATGCCATGTCCGAGGGCCAGTTCAGGTGCTGGCCACTCACTCCACTGCTGATCTAGTTCCTGCTAATGCAGCTGGGGAGGCAGCTGCTGATGACCCACGTACTTGGGTTCCTGCCACTCATTTGGGAGACCCAGATGGAGTCAGTCTCCTGGCTTTGGGCTGGCCCAGCTCAACTCTTAGGAGCATTTAGGGAGAGAAACCAGCATATGGAAGATATGTGTGTGTGTGTGTGTGTGTCTCCCTCTGTCATCCTACCTTTCAAATAAATAATTTTTTTAAAAAATAGAGAAGCAACAGGAATCTTCATTAGAGTGGAAATGCGCGGGAGGCCTGCCTCCCACCATGGGAGCCTTCTCCACCCCAACTCCTGGTGGTTCGAGACAGTTGAGTCATAGTTTACAGCCAGCCCCTATCCGCTGCTCCACTTCTGACCAAAGCTGGGCCTATCAGATTCCTTTTCTTGGGGTGAGCATTTGGTGCAGCAGTTACGACTCCACTAGGGATGCCTGCATCCCATATTGGGGTACCTAGGTTTGAGTCCTCGCTGTACTTCCGATTCAGCTTCCTGCTAATGCTCCCCCTGGGAGACAGCAGGCACACATGTGGGAGACACAGATGAGTTCCTAGCTATTGGCTTCAGCCTGGCCCAGCCATGGCTTTTGCAGGCATTTGGAGAATGAACTAGTGAATAGAAGATTTCTCTCTGTCTGCCTTTCAAGTTAAAAACAAACAAATAAATAATTAAATGATTTTAAAAATTCCTTCTGGAATCCAGCTGAACAGTCAATCCTGAATAGAACTAATGCTGGGATAGCCAAAGCCAGTACATAAAGCAAATTTGTGGGGGGTATAAGTTATTTTTTAATGATTTATTTATTTATTTGAAAGGCAGAGCTAGAGAGAAAGAGCGAGACAGAGAACATGTGGGTGCTTCCATCCTCTGGTTCACTTCCTAAATGGCCACAACAGCTAGGGTTAGGCCAGGCTGAAGCCAGGAACCTGGAACTCCATCTAGGTCTCCCACGTGGGTGACAGGGACCCAAGTACTTGGACCATCTTCCGCTGCTTTCCCAGGCATGTTAGCAGGGGCCTGGATAGGAAGTGGAGCAGCCAGGACTCCAACCAGCGCCCATATGGGTTGCTAGTGTTTTAGGAGGCGGTTTAAGCCATTGCACTACAACATTGGCTCCAGGGATAGAAATTCTCAGTGAGTGGAGGAAGCCGGTCTACGGACAAGAGAAAAGGGGCGGTCAGGGTTCTCCAAAGAAACAGAGCTGAGAGAATAGATGGATGGACAGACAGATGACAGACAGACTGATTTCTGATAAGGATGTAGCTCAAGCAGTTATGGAGGCTGTCAAGTCCCCAGACCTGCCGTGGGCGAACGGGAGCCCCAGGAGAGCCACCAGGGTGGGGGGTGGAGGTTCCAGTCTGAAGCTGGCGGGCTGGAGACCCAGCAGCAGGAGGAAACCCATGTCTCAGCTAAAGGCAGCAGAGTGGGAGTGCCCGCCAGCTCACCTGAAGCTCAGCCTCAAGCTGATCAGACAAGGCCCACCCACGCTGGAGGGCACAGTCATACGGGAGGTGGGTGTCCCAGGTGCGCCATCAGTGTCATCACTGCGCCGAACACCTGCCCCTCTTCGCTGCTGGTCACATCCTACCAGACTCACCGCTCTCCACTGCATCCGTCAGAGTCAAAACAGGAGGCAGAAACCACACAATAATTTGAGCACAGAAAGTTCAATCTGAAGAAGCGTCCATAACAGGGTTGGGAGTCCTGAAGGATGTGGCTACTGAGGAGAGAAGAGCAGAGGACAGAAGCTGTAAGGAGGAGCCACCACCGCCTGGGCTGAGATGGACCCTCAGGGCGAGCGCCCTTCCTGGCCCTCCCAGCAGGGCTGGAGTCCGGATCTCACTAGAGATGTGGCTGTGGCTCACGGGCTGCTGCTATGCTTCCGGGACTTCCTGGGAACCTGCCACTTGCAGTGCTGGGGTCCGTTGTCCACAGTAAGGTATTGCACCTGGAAACCAAGGAGGTGTTAGGAAGGCAGCTGGCCACCGCACATCGCTGACGGCCGCACCCTGGAGGAGGCCAGCACAGAAGTCGCCCACAAGGCAGAAGCCTGGTGACGAGGGCCTGCCTCTGAAAGCGTCCTGCCAGCTCCCTCTGCTGACAAAGCGGAGCATGGGCCCAGCTGAAACAGAAAAAACACTTCTAGGTCTGCTCTCGCTATCCCAAAGCACAGCGAAGTGCAGACTGGGTGCCGCGAGGCGATACCTTGCCCACTGCCAGAGCCCACCTGCTCAGAGACCCGGCTTCCACACACACTCCTCCAGGTGCTCTGCACTTCGGTACTCCCAGGCAACGATTCCACCTGAAGAAGTACAAGTAGCGTTTTCAAGAGTGAAGTTCTCACCCTCTCTCCAAAGTAAAGGCCTACACAGTTCCGACAAACATTTTCAAGTACACAACACATTGTTAACTACGCTGCATTGCTATACATCCGATCTCTAGAACTTACCTATCCTCTAACTCAAAGTTTATACTCTTTGACCAGCATCTCCATGCTGCTCACACCTCTCAAGCAGCTGCAACCTCTTACTTTGCTGTTTTAAGCTTGATTTTTTAATTTATTTAATTGAGAGGTGAAGAGAGAGAGAGCCCACGCTCCCATCTGCTGGTTCACTCCCTAAATACGTGCATTAGCTGGAGCTAGGCCAGGGCCAGAGTCAAGAGCCAGGAACTCAATCCATGTCTCCTGCAAATCTGGCAAGAACCTAATTACTTAAGCCATCAGCTCCGCCTCCCAGGGTCCCATTGGTGGGAAGCTGGAGTCAGGAGCTGAGGCCAGGAATCGAGCCCAGGTACTCTGCTATGGGACATGGGCCTCTTAACCACTAGGCTAAGTGCCTACTCCGGTCTGGCGGCTTTGGATTACACATATAAGTGATACATCATGCAATATTTGTCTTTCAGTATCTGGTTTATTTAACTTAGAATATTGTCCTCTAAGTTCATCCATTTGGTTGTGAATAGCAGGACTTCCTTATTTTTTAAGGGTAAATAATATTCCACTGTGTGTGTTTCTTTATATATTCTTGATCAATTCTTTATACACAGACAGAAAGGTTAAGTTATTTACTTAGGGTTGACCAGCTAGAACCCCTTTCCTCAACTCTGCTTCCCTTGAGCGGGAAAAATCAACCCTGGGTTCAACCATATTGGAGCTTGCAACAGAAGGGTAAATAACTTTCCATATTTTGAACCAAATGGAAAAAGTAGCTAAAAGCACTTTAGTCAGAAAGCAAGCATGACTACATTTAAAATCCCACAGTGCCCAGGCTGTGTGCACGCTATTGTCCACCCTCAGAGAGACACCTGTCAGGGCCTGCCATGGCAGGCTGCGGGGGACTGTGGGCTGTTTGGAAGTGACTGTTCTACCCCAAAATAATGCAGAGTCATAAAACAAACAGTAGCCTGTCTTTATTTTTAAAACTGATACTGTGCTCATCATAGATTTTTTTTACATTACCTTTGGTTTTTAATGCTGTATTATGATAACATCTATCTTGATTACTGAGTTTTTGGTCCCCTTGAAGTGTCTGTCAGGGGTCCAGCACCATGGGTTAACCTGCTTCGTGCAGCACCAGCATCCCACACGGGTGCAGTTCAAGTCCCCCTGCTCCACTTCTGATCCAGCTCCCTGCTAATGCACCTGGGAAAGCGGTGGAGGATGGCCCAAGTGCTTGGGCCCCTGACACCCACATGGGAGACCTGGATGAAGCTCCTGGATGCTGGCTTTGACCCAGCCCAGTCCTGGCTGTTGCAGCCATTTGAGGAATGAACCAGCAGACATAAGATTTCCTCTCCCTCCCTCTGTCTCCCTCTCCCTCTCTCTCCACTGCATTTCAAATGAAACAAAATCTTTAAACAACTTTGTAAAGTATTCGCCAGACTGGAGTTCCTCAGTCATCCCAGCTTCATCGGGGCCTTGAGTAAACCCAGCTGCTGGCCTGAGCTATGCCAGTGTCCACAGCCCAGAGCCAGCTGTCGTGCAGGGGTGGTTACTGCCCCAGAGCTCCATTCTGTGGGTCCCACATGGCCCCACTCCTGGTGAGGCCTCACATGGCCCAGATGACGGTGGATGTGTCGCTCCTTATCAGAAATACTGACTCATACAGCTGTAACAAACAACAGAAGTGGTTCCATTGTGTGGTAAGCACACGGTCACATGTTGGCAAAAATGTTTGGAGACATCAGATACTCCCCACCCAGCCTTAATCACATCTGACCCAGAAGCCACAATTCCCGGTCGTAGGTTGGCAGTCATCTGAGCTCAAGGCATCAGAATGCTTTGGTTTTCCTGGCACTGATAAGCCAAGAGGTCGGCTTTCCAGGCCTGGCTCAGAAGCCCAGATTTCTGGCTTGGGAACGCACACAGCAGTGGGCTGGAAGGCTCTGCAGTCAATACTTCCCCCCGCGCAGCCACATTGCTGATGTCTTTGTTCCTGCCAACATGTTCCCTGAGCTTCAGGAAATGGGAAGAAGCTGTTTTCGTGCCGAAGGAGAAAGTGCAGCCCATGGCATGAGGAAGCTCAGACATCCCCTTCACCATCCAGAAGGAACTCCCAAATCCCAGGGCACTGGCTCCTACCCCTCTCCCTTGGAACTTTTACACAAGAGACATCAAACTGCGATGATCACACGGTCAGCTCTGAAGTGAAAAGCCAGGGGGCCCAGCTGCCCAGACCCAGGCCCCCTTCCTGATGGGTTCTAAGCAACTGCACAAACAACCCCTCATTTTTTTTTTTGACAGGCAGAGTGGACAGTGAGAGAGAGAGAGACAGAGAGAAAGGTCTTCCTTTGCCGTTGGTTCACCCTCCAATGGCCGCCGCGGCCGGTGCCCTGCGGCCGGCGCACCGCGCTGATCCGATGGCAGGAGCCAGGTACTTCTGGTCTCCCATGGGGTGCAGGGCCCAAGCACTTGGGCCATCCTCCACTGCACTCCCTGGCCACAGCAGAGAGCTGGCCTGGAAGAGGGGTAACCGGGACAGAATCCGGTGCCCCGACTGGGACTAGAACCCGGTGTGCCGGCGCCGCAAAGCGGAGGATTAGCCTAGTGAGCTGTGGCGCCAGCCTCAACCTCTCATCTTCTAAGGAAGATGAACAAGCATCCATCAAGAGCCTACGGAAAGTCCACGGCTCGACCACCCTATGTGCCCGATCTCATCTGATCTCGGGGGAGCCTACAGGACACTCCCCCGTATCCACTCTGGCCCCCTCCAAATCCAAGTTGCAAGCTTGGCCAGAGCGACCTTCTAGAAACAAATCTGTCACCAGGGTGAGCCGAGCTAGTGTGGTAAAGCGCAGACTGGCATGAGTGGCACTTTAGTTAAGTGCCACAGAGGGCCTCTTACAAGAACACACAGAACTCCGCCCGGTTCAAGGCCTCGGAAGATCAAACGCAAACCTCTTCCTAGCCTGCCTCTGCCTTCTGCTTCCTCCACGTGCACCCTTGTTTAACTCCTCCCAACCACTGACTGCCTGGCCCTGGCGCGCCCTTCTCAGCCCCACTCCTCTGCATTCCCCCACCTGGGACTCCTTCAGCTCGGCTTCAATGCCGCTTCCAGCCTTCCAGGACCCCCCAAAGGGAGCTCCGACGCCTCCAGTCTACCCTCTTCAGTCGCAAACCGGTTACCGTGGTTGGGTGTCTGCCTCCCCCTTGGGGCTGTAATCTCTCCTGGGCTGTAATCTCCCCTGTTTACTGCCTGTCAAAGAACCGACACAGACCAGGTCCCCGATGGATACCGAGCGAATACAAACTCTATTTAGGGAACTGGCCCGATGTGGCACAGCTGGTTCAAACTTCGAACCCTGACGTCAAGGCTTTGAAGCCCGGGGTCTGACCGCAGCACTGACGCCTCATCCCGGCCCGTAACACTAAACAGGTGGGCGGGGAGGTGTTTCAGGAGCCGCAGTTTAAAGCTCGGCCCGCGGAGACGCGAGCGCCGGCCTGTGGCCCGGGAGCAGGGGCATCAGTCACGTGTACCCGGCTGGCTCAGCCGCGGCCACCGCACCCAGGGACAGGAATGCTGCCCCGCCCGGCTTCCGCGCCGGCGAAACCGCGCGGGCCCGGAGGACTGACGTCAACGAAGGGGGCGCCTCCGGGACGCCGCGCGAGGGCGGCCGGGTGGGGGGCGGGGCCCAGGCGGGCACGCCTCCTCGCCGCTGCGCCGCCGCTGATTGGACTCAGGGAATCTCCGCACTCTGCTGGCTAGGCCGGCGGAGGGAGGGGGCGGAGTCGGACACGCCCCGCTTCCCCTCTCCCACCGCTGATTGGTCCGCGGAAGATTCGCGTTCGATTTCGGGAGGCTCGGCCCGGAGCTCTCCCAGAGGCTCGGGGCAAGGATTGGCTGCTCTGGGGCCCAGGAGCGTTTTCTCCGAGGAACCGTGGCGGAGACCGAGGTGGCCTGGGCCGGCTTGGCGCTGTGTGTGGCTCGCCGCTGGCAACCAGGTAGGTCGGTGGGCGGTTGGGCTCGGGTCTGTGGTGGGAGCCCAGGCCGCCGGGACGCGCGCCCCCGAACCGCAGAGGGGCCCCCGGTTCCGCCAGGCGGCTCCCTCTGAGCCGCGGGGTCAGCCGGCGCTGGGCGGGGATGTGGCCGTGTGACCTCGGCCGGGAAGCCCTCCGCAAAGCTCTTGTCCCGTCCGTGAACGCCGCCTGGCCCCTGGGAGCCCCTCGACGGCGGGACCTCAGAGCTGCGCCGGCCCTCCGCGAGGCCGTGGAAGGGCTTGGGGCGGGCGCGCCCGGGCTTGCCCTGTCCGAATCTGCGGCCCTTCGGCGTGGGGTGGCCGCTGTCACTCCCGCGGGTGGAGGGGTGCGGAGAGCACAGACGCTGCTAGGGAGTGGGGCCTGCCCGGGATTCCTGCGCCTTCCAAAACCCAAGGACGCAGATAGCGAGTCCCCTGGGCCCTGCCTGCCCCCGAAGACCTCGGCAGGACCGGACAGACTCCCCAGGTTCCGACCCTGACTCCATCCCGGCAGTTGTGTGGCGTTGGTCAAGTTACGTGGCCTTTGTGATCTCAAGCTTTCCAATCTGTAAAACGTGTCTCCTCGTGGGGGTGACAATACCTCCCCCAGAAAGCAATGATTTAGGAGCGCACAGAGGAACCCATCGCCCTTTGCTGCCTTCTAAGAGTGAGGGCCCCTCTTGGGGTTTGCTGATGGCAGTGATGATGATGGTCCTGTCGGACAGCCTTTCCCTTACGCCGTTATCCACCCATCCATCCATCCCTGCATCCATCCCTCCCTCCCTCCATCCATCCATCCATCCATCCATCCATCCCACACACAGCGTGTGCAGTGTCTGCTCTATGCCAGGACTCCATATTGAATTTTTTTTTTTTCCTTTTTTGATGATGAGAAAACTGAGGCAGGGAGAGCTGAGACTTGCCCAGGGACACCCAGGTCTCGGGAACTCAGCCAGAATTCGGGGTTCTTGAACTCCTGTTGGAAGAGTGGTTATCTCTGTACTCCTGCTTTGTGTCCAGGTCTTCGCTGCGCCGTGGTGTGGGCCAAGGGCTCAGTGCCTTTCTCTGCGTCCCGGGGCACAGACGTGGAGACCCTGTGGGCCGTTTGGACTGGGCCCCAGGTTCTGGCTGCCGATCAATGGCATGTGTGTGCAGGGTAGTGGGCCAGGGCGGGCTTTGGGCCAGAGCCTCCAGTTATTTTTCTGAGGTCCTCGGCCTGTGATTACAGAGATTATTGCCGTCATCAGGGTTGTGGAAAGGGGGCCAGCAGGGTGTGGGAACAGGAGTTTCCCAGCTCCCCCAGAGTGCACTCCCCTTCCTGGTTACCTAGGCCTCCTGGGGACCACTGAGAGAGATGCTCCCGCAGCCCGCTGCCTGAGCTGCACTTCCCAGCAGACTGCCTGGTGAGCTGCTCCCTGAGTACATGTCTGTTAGAGCTCTGCAGCTCCCCACGCATTGCCCATTGCAAGACACGCTGAATTCAGGTGTTTTCAACATTGAGCATTTACTTTGGGGGGCCATTTTTACCCCGAGTTTATGCCAGTTGAAATATACAGCAGTTGCCCGCATGGGAGACCAGGAGAAGCACCTGGCTCCTGGCTTCGGATCAGCGTGGTGTGCTGGCCGCAGCACGCTGCCCATAGCGGCCATTGGGGGGTGAACCAACGGTAAAGGAAGACCTTTCTCTCTCTCTCTCTCTCTCTCTCTCTCTCTCTCTCACTCTCTCTCACTCTCCACTCTGCCTGTCAAAAAAAAAAAAAAAAAAAGGAAAAAGAAAAGAAAAAGAAATACACTGCAGTTGGTCTTTATGCACCTGTGCAGACACACTTATCTTCATGTCCACGCTGAAATGAAAGGCCCATTTGTGCTCTTTTCGCAGCCCCGTGGTTTCATTTGCCACTTTAAAATTGCCATTGTTCAAATACACACCAGCTTTCCTGGATTAAGGGCTCGTCCAGGAAATTAGGGGGAAAGTGACTGCCGAACGCATTAAATGAGACAGGAACAGCTTCCTCTGATAGTGAAAGGGCTCTGATTTACCACTCACGAGTTTCCCCGAGATTTACCAAAGTTTGCTTGGAATCCAGCCATTTTCCCCCCTAGCCCCACTCAGCTGTCTGAATCCCAGGGTGGGAGGTGGAGCCAAGAACGAGGGTCCCCCAAATCTGGAAGGGCTGGGTAGGTGTGGTGGAGGGTTAAGCTGCCGCTTGGGACACCCGCATCCCATATGGGAGTGCCTGGTTCAAGGCTCCTCCACTTCCTATCCAGCTTCCTGCTTAACGCATCCTGGGAGGCCGTGGATGACGCCTCAGGTAATTGGGTCCCTGCCGCTGGCTCCTGGCTTCAGCCTGGCCCAGCCCTGGCTGCTGCAGGCATTTGAAGAGTGAACTATAGATGGAAGATCTCTCACTTTTGGTCTTCTTTTCAAATAAATAAAATTAAAGAAATTTAAGAAAAAAAAAGTCAAGGGGCCCAGCGCTCCTCAGGGTTCGTGGAGGTGTGGCTGAGGCTGGAGGTGCAGCCGGCTTCTTGTTGGCGTGTCTGTAACTGGCTGGAGGCCGTCAGTCCAGTCCAGCCTTTCAGAAGTTGCTGGCCCTCTCAGGAGTCAGGTTCCAGCCATTTCCTCCCCAGGACAAGTGCTGCTGTGTGCTCCTCATCGCCACCCTTTGGCTGGAGGTGATATTGCATGAGTCGGAGAGAAGGGACATCATGCCTTCTCCGACCACCCCAGCCCAGCTCAGCAGTCTGCCCTGGGCTGTGCTGTAGCCACTCTAGGTCACCAGGGTGCTTTGCAGTAGCAGTGAGTTCTCTGTCCTCTACCAAATCCTGACCCCACAGCCCACTGCAGCAAAGCAGGGTTTGGCTTCCAAGGGAAACTGAAGGAGGGGAGGGGCCGCTGCATTGGGGAGTTTCCTGGTTCCTAATTAGCCAGTCTTGTCCTTGGCTTCCAGGCCCCGGCACGTCAGCAGTCCCATCCCCCGCCACACAGACCCAGCCTCGCCAGACACCATCGGCACCAATGGACTTCTCAGTGAGGGCAGGGCATCTGGGCCGCAGCACCCATGAACTGCCTGGGCCTCTGAGCCAGGGCTCGAGCCCAGAGCTCTGTGTCACAGATGCTCGATTACCTCCTCGGGGTCAGGGGTCCAAGACTGGGGTAGCTGTCACTGCTACGCAGGAAGCAGCTTCGACGTGGCTGGATGGACTCCACCGTGCAGGCTAATTCATGGGCTTCCCTTTCTTTGGGGGTTCCCCTTGGTGAATCAGGTGGGAACTCTGAAGCACCCCGTAGAAGAAATGTACTCTGGGGCTGGCGCTGTGGCATAGTGAGTAAAGCCATCACCTGCAGCACCAGCTTCCCGTATGGGCACTGGTTCAAGTCCTGGCTGCTCCACTTCTTTTTTTTTTTTTTTTTTTTTTTTGACAGGCAGAGTGGACAGTGAGAGAGAGAGAGAGAGAGAGAAAGGTCTTCCTTTGCCGTTGGTTCACCCTCCAATGGCCGCCGCGGCCGGCGCGCTGCGGCCGGCGCACCGCGCTGATCCGATGGCAGGAGCCAGGAGCCAGGTGCTTTTCCTGGTCTCCCATGGGGTGCAGGGCCCAAGCACCTGGGCCATCCTCCACTGCACTCCCTGGCCACAGCAGAGGGCCGGCCTGGAAGAGGGGCAACCGGGACAGAATCCGGCGCCCCGACCGGGACTAGAACCCGGTGTGCTGGCGCCGCTAGGCGGAGGATTAGCCTAGTGAGCCGCGGCGCCGGCCATGGCTGCTCCACTTCTGATCCAGCTCCCTGTTAATGCACCTGGGAGAGCAGTGGAGAATGGCCCAAGTGTTTGGGTCCCTGCACCCACCTGGGAGACCCAGAAGATGCTCCTGGCTTCCACCTGGCCCAGCCCCAGCCATTAAAATAATATAAATCTTAGAAGAAAAAAAAAAAAAAAGAAACATGCTCTGAGCCTGGCTGCCAAGGCCACTCGGTGGCTGGAGTCTCCCAGGTCTGGCCTGGGCTGAGCCCCTGTCCTCATGCCTGTGGCTCAGTTTCCCTTCTTCCATTCATCCTGCATGCAATGGGCTGAGGACTCTGATTCTTCAAATTGTTTCTTCTTAATAAGATTTGTTTATTTTAAAGGTAGAGTGACAGAGATCTTCTATCTACTGGTTTACTCCCCAAATGGCTGCAACAGCTGGGACTGGGCTAGGCCAAAGTCAGGAGGTTGGAGGTTCATCCAGGTCTCCCATGTAGGTGAAGGGGCTCAAGGACTTGAGCCTTCCTCCTCTGCTTTCTCAGGCACATTAGCTGGAAGCTGGATAGGAAGTGGAATAGTCAGGACTCCAACCATAGCTCTAAGAAGAGATGCCAGCGTCACACACGCCAGCCCCCCAGGATTGTTTTAAGAGTTACCTGACACTGAGTAACCACCCTAGAGTTGGGGTTCATTCCTGTTATCAGCCTAAATGTCTTCCTTGGTGATGGTCATCCTCTGGTCACTGGGTGTGGAAGTCATCCCACTCTGGGGGCTGATCATGTGTCCACCTAACAGTGCCCAGGAGAGGCAGACTTTACGATTTTAATTTCCAGATTAAAATACACTTTTTTACAAAGTTAATTTATCTTAATGTCATTTGTGGGTTTATCTTAGTTATCAAATACTTTTGAAAAGAGAGTGGGGTTCTTAGGATAGCAGATGAGAAACTGAGTCAGGCAGGGTGAGTGGAAATTGCTGGAATAATGAGGATGGCTACTGGGGTGAGGAGGAGGGGAGGAGCTGTGGCTGGGAGGTCTTAATGGGAGCAAGACTGCCAGTGCCTCAGGCTGGGAACCCTAGGTGCTGTTTGTTTCTAAGCTACTGCTTGCCTGTCTTACAATGAGCATGTCAGTCTTTGCATTCATTATTTTCACTTTCTTTTCCCCTTCTGAAGCTGGTTGCCTGCTGTCTCTGTCGCCAACTCGGGCAGGCAGACTCTGGGGAAGCAGCAGGACCTGCTCCCTCCTCCCCCACAGGCCTGGGCCTAGGGGGCTCCACAGACCTGTGCTGAGCAAAGGAGGGGGCCACACACACTCCTGTCCGCTCCTAGGCTCGTTAGCAGGATGCTGGACACAGGAGTCCAGACTCAAACTGGTGCTCTGGTAATGGGGTGCCTGCATTGCAAGTGGTGGCTTAACCCACGGTGCCACAACACTGGCCCCCTCACCACGCAATTCTGATTCAACGTTATTAAAAACATTGAATAAAATTGCTCTCCATCCATGTATATAAGGTCTATGTGAAACATAAGGGAGCTCTGTGTCCTAGACTAGGGTTCTGGCCCCAGAACATATTATATACATGCAGATATTCTGTAACTGAAAAATCCAAACTCTGAAACACGAGTGATCTTGAGCATTTGGGGTAGGGGGCTCAACCTGCAGGAGCACACTGGGCGCTGGTCTCGGTGACTTACGTATCACTCTCCCTCACACCAGCAGGCTGCCCTCCACCAGCTGCCCACCCCACATAGGGAGCCGCTGAGGCACGGAAGTGGCGGAGGTGGGTAGGAGCGAGATTCCCAAGCCCATGCCTCCCGTCTGCCCCGTGCCTCCCAGCTGTGCATGTGGGCTACCTGGAGTCTGGGGCATGACCGTGGAGGACTCCGTCCTGCTCCTCGGATCCTCCTCTGTGCAGTGAGGGTGGGAGCATGCCCTGCCTGGGGCCGTGGACTTAGGAACTGCATCAGTGTCCTCTGAGAGCTGCACAGCAGCGCCTGATGTGGCATCTGCCTGGCCCTTAGCGCCACACCCACCTGGGCTCTCCTCCTGGCTCCGCACTCATGTGGGGCTTTTTTTTTTTTTTTTTTTTTTTTTTAAGATTTATGTATTTATTGGCTGGCGCCGCAGCTCACGAGGCTAATCCTCTGCTTGTGGCGCCGGCACCCCAGGGTTTAGTCCCGGTTGGGGCGCTGGTTCTGTTCTGGTTGCCCCTCTTCCAGTCCAGCTCTCTGCTGTGGCCCGGGAGTGCAGTGGAGGATGGCCCAGGTGCTTGGGCCCTGCACCCCATGGGAGACCAGGAGGAAGCACCTGGCTCCTGGCTTCAGATCGGCGCAGCGCACCGGCCGCAATGTGCCGGCCATAGCGGCCACTTGCGGGGTGAACCAACGGAAAAAGGAAGACCTTTCTCTCTCTCTAACTCTGGCTGTCAAAAAAAAAAAAAAAAAAAAAGGATTTACTTGAAAGGCAACAGCTGGAGCTGCACTGATCCAAAGCCAGGAGGTTCTTCAGGGTCTCCCATGTGGGTGCAGGGGCCCAAGGACTTGGGCCATCTTCTACTGCTTTCCCAGGCCATAGCAGAGAGCTGGATCAGAAGTGGAGCAGCAAGACTCGAACCAGTGCCCATATGGGATGCAGTCACAGCATGTGGCAGCTTTACCCGCTATGCCACAGCACCAGCCCCTCACATGTGGCTTCGTGACTGCATAGTTACGTGTCTTTATCTGTAAAATGCGGACTAACAATGATTCGTGCCTCACTGGTGGCTATGAATCTTAAATGAGATAATATGCAGTCTGACCTATAGGCAGTTGCCAAAGTCAGTGTTGTTCTCCAGGGTGCCCTTGGTGAGAGACTTATTCCAGGCTGGCTCCTGGAGAACAGAAACCCCAGGAGCCTTGGGGTTAGCCAGGAAGAACCTGCTGAGCTGCTTTCATTTCCTGCTTTTCACCCTCAGAGCACCCACAATGGGCACCCCAGCCTCTGTGGTAAGCGAGCCACCCCCGTGGCAGGCCCCAACGGAGGCCCGGGGCCGCAAGCAGGCCTCGGCCAACATCTTCCAGGACGCGGAGCTGCTGCAGATCCAGGGCCTGTTTCAACGCAGCGGGGACCAGCTGGCCGAAGAGCGCGCCCAGATCATCTGGGAGTGTGCGGGGGACCACCGAGTGGCCGAGGCCCTGAGGCAGCTGCGCCGGAAGAGGCCTCCTCGGCAGAAAGTGCTGGGCCACTCGCTGCACCCCTGCAGCAGGCTCAGGTATGTCACCCTGCCGGGAGGCTGAGAGATGGAGAGCACTACCGAGGCCTGTCCCGGCAGTGCCTGGCGGTGGCCTCTCTTGGCCTGCCATGGGGTAGTTGTAAGGGGTACATGGTGCCACCACGTGGCTAGCACAGGGACCCCCCGTGGAAAGGGGTCCCCACAACTCTCATTTTGCAGTGGTTCTCAGCCAGGTGGAAGGGAAATGTGGTTTGCAAGAAAGAATACTCTCTCCCTGCTATAGACCAGGTAACATTCAAAAGCAAGCCTGGTTAGAATCTTGGCTATGGGATTCCAGAGACTATATCATAGAAAGGTACTGTAGTGGCATCAGGGGTTCAAGGTTGTTGAGAAACTTGACCTGTAGATAGCATCTCTCCCAGCTTCCTGGTCATCCACCCTCTGCATAGCTCACTGCCAGCCAGGAACAGCCAGCCCCAAGAGCCCTGGCCAAACCACATGGCCCAGATCAGTGACTGTGGGTTATGACACTCGGGGATCCTCTTCCCACTGCCTTCTCTGGGGCTCACAGTCAGAGCATCAGGTCCGACTAGGCCTCAGTAGGTCCCAGGATCCGAGTCCGCTTCATTGCTTGCAGTAAGCCCAGTCAGTCAGTGCTCATTGCTCAAGCATGCTTTCGTAGCACACCTGCGCATGTCTCCCAGGAGTACAGGTCCCACCCTGCCCTCGACGGTGCTTTGTAGTCCACTTGATGAACGTCTCTGAAGTTCTGTCCCATCCTTCCCCTAATGTTGCTTTGTCACATCCTTGTTTCCCGCAGGATCCCAGAGCCCCGCACGCCACTGGCCGACCCACAGCGTCGTGCCACAGAGACTGCCTCCAGCCAGCAGCATCTGGCCTCCCGGACGAGTGCCAGGATCCGCCAGAACTGGAGGAAGCCGGACCCCACAAGCTACCTCCACCAGATCAGACACTGATGCAGGGACGGGGCGGGGAACGGCAGTGTCCGCCCCAGGAACCACAGGGACCTTTGCCAGAGGCCTGAGGAGGCAGCCCTACACAAGAAACAAAGGGAAGAGAGCTGCCCGGCCTGCTCCACTGAGAACAGGACACGTCCGTTTGGCTCTGTTGTGTGGGGCCCATTCCTTACCTGAAGGAGGAAGAACGGCGCCTGTTCCTGCCTCAGCCCTTCCCCACCTAACACTGTACTTGGCTGCATGATAGTCCCCGGGAGTCGAGTGACAGGCTCCCCGACACAGCATTTCACGTCTGCTACTACTGTAACGCACGGGCTAGCAGCCTGTCCCATAGCCCAGCTCCATCAGGTCAGCACAGGGAGCTGTGGTATTAAGTGGCAAATAAAAACATTTGCATCAAGAACTGTGTCTGTCACAGATGAGGAGGATCTAGAAACGAGGGTTGGCAGGGGTGACCAGGAAGAAGGGCGGGAGAGCACTGTGAGGGCAGCTCTCATCTGCAGGAGGCCAAGGGGGGCCATGACGGCCAGCCCTGCACTGTGGGTGCTGGCTCCTTGGCTGGCTGAATGTGCAGTCAAAGTAGTGGGCTCCAGCATCTCATGTGGCTTCTTCACCCTCATGGGCCGGCCTGGACCAACCATTCTTTAGCCATCTGCGCTGTCATAGGTTTATGGCCTGGAAACCCTTGAAATGAAGGTTTTCTCTTCCTAGTCTGCCTCCACCTCAAAAGCAGGGCACTGTAGTGCTCATCAGCTTCTCTGCCTCTCTCCTCCCTTCCTATCTGACTATTCATCAAAGGGGGCAGAGTCGAAACCTAGGCAGTGATGCCCTCTGTTGGCCAAGAAGAGAAGCCACTGTCAGACGCTGTCAGTCTACAGCCTTAACCCAAACCCTTGGGGTTAGATGATTTTGGAATTCAGAATTTTTTTACTTTTACAAAGTAGGGGAATACTGTATAATCCCTCTTAGGGGAACATCTCAAAATAGATAACAGGTAACGAATACACTAAGAAGGATACCCAATGATTACCAGTAGTTTCACATCAGTATAGGTTTAGATTCAGGTTTTGGTGTCAAATGAGTTATGAAAATACTGTTGGTTTTCAGAGCACTGGGACGTTGGATGGAGAACCATGAGTCTCTCTACGAGATGAGAACAGCCTTGGGAGCCATGTCTCAGCCTCCCTACTTTGTCCTTAAAATTACATTCTCCCTTCTTGGTCTTCCTTCCCCCAAAGAAAACTGGTCAAAAAAGGTCAGAATTGGATTTGTTATTCATACATCTGCATTGATTTAAATACATTACATACAATTTCTACAGTGCATTAGAAGAGTGACACAGGGGCAGCAGCACTCGCAGCCCAGCCTCTACTCCCTGACACCAGGGAACAGGGCCCAGGGCCGCAGAGGGATGAGCCGTTCCGGGAGTGCCACCAGAAGCCTGCCCTGGCGCCCTGGCACCCTGGGCCCCTGGCCCTCCCAAAGTCCACATTCAAGGCAACCTGAGCACAAGCTTCAGGAGAGAGTAGACAGGCCAGGGAAGGAAGTCCCACACTTTTTTGCCTGCCAGGTCTGGGACCGGCTCCCTCTTACACTGGACCCAATTTCCTTTTGATCACAGAGCTGGTCTGGACCAGGACAATGTGCAGACCTGGCTTGGCCGTGTGAAGCCACCAGGCTGCTCTTCAGGCTCCTCGGGACCCTGGAGCTCCTGGATGTGCTGGGTCCCGCACTAGCTCCTGCGGTCAGGAGGCAGGTACTCTCTCAAACATGCTTCCCAAGGCCAGAGTTCAGGTCAGTTGGATGGGATTGTCAGGACTGGGCAGGCAGGACCGTGCCTCTGTCCACAGGGCATGCATGTCCAGCTCTTGCAGATCTTCTTGTCAGCTGGGTGGAAGCCCAGGACAAGCTGGCTCCTGGGGGAGGGGATGGAAGGGGAGCAGCAGGCCCAGCTGACAAGGTTTACGTCTCTGCTCTGCATCCTGGGTGGCAGGAGCCAGGCAAGCAGACACAGCCATCACTCTCACTCCCTTTCTTTGGTTGTTTTTCAAACCTTCATGATAGTTTCTTTCCAAGGCTGATTGCCCAGTCGCAGGCTGCCAGAACCACAGGGCGTAAACCCAGCTGCCCCACAGCCACGGGAATATACCCTTTTACTCCCTCCTGAGGCCACTCTTTGCTTTGGTGTGGAAAGGGCTTGACCATTCGGCAGGGGTGGGGAGCAGGGGGAAGTGAGAATATGCACTGTGAGGGGACAGGCACTGGCGACAGTGTGAAGGCCTCTGTCCTCAGGGCCCTGCCTTGCTCGAGAGGCCACAGAAAACCAGCATGGGACAAGAAGTCAGGAAGCAAAGGGGAAACTGCCCATCCGAGGGCAGCATAAATGCCCTGTTTCTTCCACCAAGCCACAGTGGTAGCACATGAAGAAATGCAAGAACCTAACATCCTGTCCTCTCACGGGCCAAGACTCACCCCCAGGGTCCTCTCAGGGACCCACTCCGGAGCCCAAACTGAACTCCTAAGCTGAGAGTTGGGGAGACAAACATTTAAAAGAACAGGGGAACAAATCAGAGGGCTGGAACCAAGGACTCCAGAAGCAGGGCTGGGCAAGTCCACCCAGAGAGCACTTGCTGTTTCCGGCACACACTCGGGCTGTGCATATCGCCCTTCCAGGCCGGGCGTCAGTTTCCTGTCCAGATAGGAATGCTATCCTGTCCAGCCCTCTGGTGTCGGCTTGAGTGGCAGACGAGCTGCAGCAGGGCAGAGTGCAGAGGCCTGGGCCTCGGTTGTGTGCAGAACCACGGGGCAGTGCACACCAACGCCTCCTCGCCATGAGGACATGGAGGCTTGCAGCCAGCTTACAGCAGTGGTGGGAGGAGAAAGGGAAGATTTGGCAAAAACCCAAAGGAAAGGTGGGCCTTCTGTCTGTCAGCGCTGCGAGCTCCTCTGACATAAGCAACTGCGAGGTACCGAATGTCTCTCTGCAAATTTAGGTCTAGATTAAAGGTTCTACATAGGAGGATCTGGGGACCTGCTACAAGCATTTAAGTCTGTTTGTGTTGGTTGGTTTTTCTGATGCAGAATATAACAGGGAATTTTGCAACAGAGCAAGGTGTCAGGGAAGGAAGGGACTTTCCCAGCCTGCCACCAGGAGACACTGGAAGGGAGATGCTCCTTTGCAGGCTCCTGGACTGCGTGCACGGCCCTTCAGCGGCACCCAGCACTCACACCCAAGGGCACTCACTGTCCCTGACTGTGCTTCTCCCTGTGCGTGGGAAAGCCCTGGGGGTGGCGAGCAGGGAGGGAGGGCTCTTCAGGGCGCCACTCTCCACCAGCTCCTCTGCTTTTCCTGCACCTGGCTCCCCAGGCTTCCTTCCAGCCCGAGTCTCAGACAGCAATTCCTTTGCCTGCCTCTAGGGCTACCACCATGAAAAGAAGGGCTTCCGACTCTGAAAGCTCTGTGTGTAGGACTCGCTGGCAGACCGCTGGTGAGAACGGGCTGTCTCCACGATCACGGGCGGCATCTGGACGAGGTGCAGGGGGCTCTTGTTGTCTTTCAGGGCCTGGGTCAGGTTTAGGATCTGCAGCGAGAAAAACGAGCCGGGTAAGGGAAAGCCTAGGCATCCCAGGTCTGCCTCTGAAGGGACATCAGCAGAAAGAGCTCCGACAGATCAGTAAGAAATCCAAACACTTCAGGGGAAAATCAGATGAACAGGCAGAGTAGGCATTCAAAATAGCAATAAAGAGAGGGTAGAAGCCTCTCTAGTCATTAAAAAAAAAACACAAACGGGCCAGCACCATGGTATAGCGGGTAAAGCCGCCAGCACTGTCACCTGCAGTGCTGGCATCCTATATGGGCACCAGTTTGAGATCTGGCTGCTCCACTTCCAATCCAGCTCTCTGCTGTGGCCTGGGAAGGCAGTAGAAGATGGCCCAAGTGCTTGGGCCCCTGCACCTACATGGGAGACCCAGAAGAAGCTCCTGGCTCCTGGCTTCAGATCGGCACAGCCCTGGCCACTGCAGCTGTCTGCAGAGAGAACCAACAGATGGAAGACCTCTCTCTCTGCAACTCTGCCTTTCAAATAAATAAATACATCTTTGAAAAAACACAAACAAATGCCACCTATTGTTTGCCCTTCCAGTTAGTAAAGATATGGCTCTGCCAGAGCTCCAAGTTTTTTTTAAAAAAGATTTATTTATTTTTCTTGAAAGTCACAGTTACACACAGAGAGAAGCAGAGAGATAAAGAGAGAGGGAGGGAGGGAGGGAGAGAGGTAGAGGTAGAGGTAGAGGTAGAGGTAGAGGTAGAGGTAGAGGTAGAGGTAGAGGTAGAGAGAGAGAGAGAGGTCTTCCATCCGCTGGTTCACTCCCCAGATGCCCGCAATGGCCGGAGCTGCACCGATGCAAAGCCAGGAGCTTCGTTCAAGTTTCCCACATGGGTGCAGGGGCCCAAGGCTTTGGGCCATCTTCTACTGCTTTCCCAGGCCATAGCAGAGAGCTGGATGGGAAGTGGAGCAGCCGGATCTTGAACTGGCACCCATATGGGATGCCGGCACAGCAGGCAGCGACTTTACCTGACGCCACAGCGCCGGCCCCAAGCTTCAAGATTTAATAGGCACCCTCCCACATGGCTGTGGAACAGTCTTTCACATATGCAAGCTGACAATAAAAGCTTTAAAATGAATGGACTCTCTGACTCAGCAATTCCTTTAAAAAAATTTTTTTTAATTTATTTGAGGGGCGGCACTGTGGCACAGCAGGTTAATGCCCTGGCCTGAAGTGCCGGCATCCCATATGGGCACTGGTCCTAGTCCCGGCTGCTCCTCTTCCAATCCAGCTCTCTGCTATGGCTTGGGAAAGCAGTAGAAGATGGCCCCAAGTCCTTGGGCCCCTGCATCTGCGTGGGAGACCTGGAAGAAGCTCCTGGCTCCTGGCTTTGAATCGGCGCAGCTCCGGCCCCTGTGGCCATCTGGGGAGTGAACCAGTGGATGGAAGCCGTCTCTCTGCCACTCTTTCAAATAAACAAATAAATCTTTTTTAAAAATTCATTTGAGAGACAGATGCATAAAGAGAGCCCTCCCATCTGCTGGTTCATTTCCTAAATGGCTGCAATGGCCAGAGCTGGCCAGACTGAGGCTAGGAGCTGGAAACTCAACCCAGGTCTCTCATATGGGTGGCAGGGACCCAATTACTTGAGCCATCACCTCCCAGGGTCTGCATCAGCAGGAATCTCGAGTCAGGAGTTAGATATGGAAATCAAACCCAGGTACTCCTGTGTGGGATGCAGGTGTCTTAAGTAGCATCTAAACCACTAATCGAAACACCCATCCTCTATTTCTATATATGTTAATTGCTTATTTCTTATCCACTAACTAATTTAATTTATATCATTTTCACTGTTATAAACCATACTGCACTGTATTTTTTACCTAAATGTTTTGTGCATATCCATGATTGCTTCCTCACTCCTTAAAAATGGAATTTCTGGGGGTGGGCATTCAGCCTAGTTGCTGAGATGGCAGTCGGGATGCTCCTGTCCCACACCGGAGCAGCCAGGTTCCACCCCCAGCTCTGGCTTCTGAGACCAGCTTCCTGATCATGTGGGCCCTGGAGGCAGCAGTGATGGCTAGGTAACTGGGATCTTGCCACCCATGTGGGAGACCTGGACTGAGTTCCCAGCTCCCAGAATCAGCCTCCTGGCTGTTGCGGACACTTAGGGAATGAGTCAGCGGGTGGCATGTTACTCTGTCTCTGCCTCCAATGCTGTCTCATCACTGTTCCTTTGAGTAAAATGTTAACTTTGGAATAAGTTTAGATTTACACAGAAGTTGCAAAGAAAGGCTCCATTCAGTTAAGCAGAGGTTATGGTCTCTTTCCCTGTGCTGGTCTCTGCAGGAGAGAGGTTCACTCTACTTTGTTGTGTCAATGGCAGACAGGTAAGGATTTGAGTGAGATACCAGTCACCTGCATTGGGAGGAGCTGGATGATCATGGAACCTTAAGATGTCAGGAGGTAGGCGCTGCTCTGGGAACTTACTCAAAAGCAGACAGACTCCATCTTATCTCACTCCCTGTCATCCTGAAAGGCAAACTGGCTGAGTGTGCGTGACCATGTAAACTCCCTGACCGTCCACGAGTCAGCTCATCAAGAGCCAGGCTGCTGACTGCCACCAAACAACCCCACCTGCGATCTTGCACCTGCAGACCCAGCAAACCACCTAGAAGGTTTCAAAACAAGTGGCACAACCTCAGATTACCTTTCTGCTTGATTCCTGAAAACGTTCCTCCTCCCCAGGCCCTGCTGGAACACACCTTGGGTTAGTCCTTGGCTGTGTGGCCAGATTGCAATGCCTATTCTGGAATGAATGCTTGTTTCCTTAGCTTATATTTCAGCCTGCTTCTTTTTTAGGTGACAGCTATAAAGATGCGAAAGCCCCTGTGAAGGCACTAAGAGCACAAGATGGAAAGAGACAGAAACGTACTCCTCTGACCTCTTCTAGCCCTGCCACTCTGGTAACAGCCCTAGCTGGATCGAGTGGGATGGCTGCTGTGATGTTGGCAAAGGATTCCAGCAGGTATACAATACAGACACACAGTCTGTATAAGCCTGGAAGGAAGTTTAGTCCCTTATCCTGAGCTGTACAATACCAGAGAACATCATGTGACTTTTGAGGTTTCCAAAAAGTCGGCCAGCAGCGCTGGGCCCTTACATTACTGGGGAAAGGCAGAAAGACCGTGTTACTGGCATTCAGACAGCTGCTTTTTTTCAAGATTTATTTTTATTTATTTGAAAGGCAGAGTTAGAGAAAGAGAGAGAAAGATGGATCTTCCAACTACTGGTTCACTCCCCAGGTGGCCACAAGAGCTAGGGCTGGGCCAGGCCAAAGCCAGAAACTTGGAACATCTGGATTTCCCACAAGGGTGGCAGGGGCCCAAGCACTTGAGCCATCTTCCAATGCTTTCCCATATGCATTAGCAGGGAGCTGGAATGGAAGTGGAGCTGCCGGGACTCATACTGGTGCTAAGGGATGCTGGCATCACAGGCGGTGCCTTGACCTGCCACACCACAGTGCCAGCCCTGTAACAGCAGCTCTTAAAGCCAAAACCTCTGACATCCCATCTCTGGGGGAAAATGGGCTCAGCAAGCCCAAGTGGTGCCCTCAACAGAAGTCTCAGCTAAACGGTAGGAAGCAGTAACTGTATCATGGCTGGGAAGACCCATTAGACCTTTAAAGATGTGAGAAGCTGACTTTTCTATATAAAAAGTCAGAATCATAATAGCTATCACTACTGAGTTCTTCAATATGCCAGGACTACTCCAACTGTTTGAACTAATTTATCTCACAATAACCCTATGAACCAAATCCTGTTACAAATGGAAAAACTAAAGAAAGGAGAGATTAAGTACCCGCCCAAGACTCACTGTTGGCAAATGGCAGAGCCAGGCTTCAAATCCAGACACACTGATCACAGACTGGCAATCCCAACTCTCTCTACAAACAGGAAGCAGAGGCTCCTGCCCAAGCCCACAGAGCTAGTAAGAGGCTGAGAGGGTCTGATTTGGCAACTTGAGGAGAGGGAGCACTGGTTTATCTACCAATGAATATCCAGCACATAGTGTGACAACAAGCACTGGGTACCATCGAAGAGGTAGGAGACTTGGGATGACCACCCTTCCTCTACCATGTGTTAGGGCAGATCACAAACATGTACATATTGCGCAACTGAGAAGGGTACAAAACACAAGCTTTGCCCATTTGCTCAACAGGAGCACAGAACCCTCCCAGAGCGAGCACAAAAACCCCTAGAGGGTGTCCCCGGCTTACCTGTCCCCGCATGACAGCAATCTGCTTATGGAACTGGCCCCTGTCAAAACCAGGATCTCTCTGCAAACAAAGAATAAGAAGAGAGGGGACCCGTGTGAAAGGCTCACAGGAACCCATTTTCTCCCCTAATTAAAAACCCTGATAAAGAAAACTTACATAAGGCATGTGGGGCTTGGTGAGTCACCACCCTAAGAACTTTCTGCTTTACAGGTGGGGAAACAGAGAACAAGTACATATCTTGTTCCATGTCTCCAACTCCAAGCTTCAACGCTCCGCTGAAAACGAGAGCTCTGAGAATACCCTGCAGCCACATGATGCCCAGGATACTCAGCAGGGCGATGCACATGGCTGCTCCTTTCTTTCAACCCTAGCCAGACCACATCCCCAGGGAGTCCTGCTTTTCACAGGCTAACCATTCCTTCTGGCTTGTGTCAGGATCAATTAGAAAAACTGTCAGGAATCCCTCCCCGTATTCCTTAATAATGCTGGGGTTCCCAGGGCTGACCTTGAAGAGTTCGTATAGGTCTTCCTCCAAGTCCTTGACGAAGTTAGGGTCCGATATCTTTGGAAGAATCAGATCTTTGATCTCCTGAGAGAAGGGGACTTTTGCTTGGGGCAACCAGGCCCAGTAAAAGGGATCTGAAAAGAGGAAAGACACAAAGCAAAGCTGGTGTTGGAATGGAAGTCTCTGAGACTTCTACCATCAAGGCACTTTCAGAGGGAGACCCTGCTACACCACAGAAAACTCGGAAGTGCACAACAAGCAAGCTGGGGTAGCAGCGTGCAACACAGATCTGCCCATCCCCGAGCTCCTTTGCAGATACCACATGACCTTCCAGGCTGCAGGCCCATCTAGAAGCAGCCACTTGCCACTGACCCTGGGATGATCCTTTTTGGAAAGGGGGCTAGAGACCTCCTCATTGTATCCCCCTCTCATGCTTTCCAAAAATCTCTCAAGTATAATGGGTTAGAAATGTCAACAAGGGAGACAGAACACTAGGAGCAGCTTGTCTGTGGAGACACAAGCAGGATAAATTACGAAGACAGTCCTTACACAGGATGAGAAGAATGCAAGGTGGAGGTGAAAAAACTCATCTTTATGCTTCTAATTTTGAATCACCTTTATACAGCTAAAGGGAACAGCAGAGGGTAAAATCGTAATAGCCTACATTATGGAACAGTTACCATTTGCTGGCCACAGCGCTGAAGTGCCTGAATTGCATCATTTTATTAATTCTGAAAACAATCCCATGATAGAGATATTCCTATCCCCATTACACAGCAAGAAGAACAGAGCCTGTCCCCAGCAGTCTGGAGCCTTACATGCCCTCCAGGAGTCGGGATGCTTCAGCGGGAAAGCCAGCCCATTGTCGATGGCAGCCACCTTGATAACAGGCTCCTTCACCACCACCCAGTCTGTGTCCTGCAGAGCAAAGAAAGCTGGTTAGTGAGGAGCCCACCTGCCGCAGGCCTCTCAGCACCCTCGGACACAATCCTTATTCAGCTTACTTGGAGCTGCCCTCTCAAGTGGCTTCCATGTTGTGCTCTGCACTTAGTACATTTACGGCATCACGTTTACTTTTCAGTTTTACTTGAAAGGCAGAGAGACAGAGAAAGAGAAAGATCTCCCATCTGCTGGTTTACTGCCTAAATGCCCACAACAGCTGGGGCTGGACCAGATGAAAGCCAGGAGCCCAGAACCCAGAGCAGGTCTCCCACGTGGGTAGCAGACACCTATCAGCTGCTGCCTCCCAGGAAGTTCTCTGGCAGAAAGCTGGATTGGAAGCAGAGATGGGACTTAAGCCAGACATTCTGAATGGGATACAGGTGCCCTGAGCAGCATCTTCACCACTGAGCCAGAGGTTCCCTCCATTTATGGCAAACTTACCAGTTCATAGAAGGTTCTGAGTCCTTTTATCTTAGAAAAGGAACACTGCCTTAGGTGTTGCCACAGTTCTCAGTAAGAATGATAATGACAAGAACAAAGATAACTATAAGCCATTCCTTCCAGGGAAAGGCAACCAGAATCCTGAGCACAGAAGAGAAGAAAAGTCTGTTATCTCTCAGCCAGGGCCCTTCGGCGTGGGCCTTAACTTTGAGTCCACTTCACTGGAGCTGGCCATACCTCCAATGAGAAGAGAGAACCACAGAAGATAACAGCTGGCTGCTCTCCCCACGGGAGTCTGTTCTGCTTCAGTGACACAGGAATTGAGGGGCCGCATTGTGGCACAGCAGGTTAAGGCACCACACGCAGTGACAGCATCCCATACTGGAGTGTTAGCTGCTCTGCTTCCGATCCAACCACCTGTGAAGGCACCTGAGAAAGCAGTGCAAAATGGCCCAGGTACTTGTCCCTGGCCACCCATTTGGGAGATCAGGATGGAGATGCTGGCTCCTGCCCAGCCCAGATCCAGTTGTTGCAGACATCTGGAGAGTGAAAACAGTGGATAGGAGATCTTTTGCTCTGTCTCTACCTCTGTTTCTGTCACTCTACCTTTCAAATAAAAATCTTTTTTTAAGAAAAGAGTTGAAGATAAAAATAAGAGTTGAATATCGGAGTAGGCAGGTCACTTGCGACAGCCCATGTCAGAGCAACTTGCTCATTATCTACCAGGCTGCTCGCTTCAAGTTCACTGGTGTCACCCATCACAGAACAGGGACTGTGGTTCCCAGATGCCGCCAACAGAATTCCCCAGGAACACTTTATTAAAAGTGCAGAATCCCAAGTTTTGCCTCAGACCTGATGAATCAATTTCTGAGTAAAAGATCTGGAGAATCTGTACTATTTTAAGAACTGTGTATTTAATTTGAACGGCAGAGACAGAGATCGCCCATCCGCTGGTCTCCATGTCAAATGTCTACAATAGTTAAAGCGGGGTCAGGTGGAAGCCGGAGCTGGAACTCAGTCTGGGTCTTCCACAGGAGTGGAGGGACGCAGGTTCTTGAGTCACCATCCACTGTCTCCCTGAGTGCACATCAACAAAACAAAATCAGAAGTGGAGCCAGGACTCAAACCCAGGCCCTTCAACATGGTATGCCGGTATCCCAAACAGCATCCTAACTGCTGTGCCAAACACCTGTGCCTAATTTTAATATCATTCAGATACAAAACTTGAGAGCCACTATTTCAGAAGGAAGTAAAAACACTGTAAGGAATCAAAACCAAGCTCACTCTCCTCCAGGTAGCCTGCCCACTAATTTTTAAAAATGTATAAACTGAGCGGTGACAGAGAAAAGTGGTGGAAGATAAAAATAATGAGAGAAAAGTTTCAGAAGCAGCTTTCCCTTAATTTATGTTCCATGGAATTGTGGTTCATTGTGAGGAAACAATCCATGGGTAAAAAGTGTAGAGGAGTAAGTATTTGGCCTAGCCATTAGGCTGCCCGGATGCTTTAACGACGTGCCTGGGTTAGATACCCACCTCTGGCTCCTGGTTCCAGCTTCCTGCTAGTGCAGTCCTTGGGAAGCAGCAGTGATGGGGTTCAAGTGATTGGGTACCTCCCATCTATGTGGGAGACGTGGACTGAGTTCCCAGTTCACAACTTCAGCTCCTACGGCCATGTGGGCATTTGGGGAGTGAGCCAATGAATGGGAGTGCTCTCTTTTTTTCTATCTGTCTTGCTTTCTCTGTCTCTCAAATGAATGAATAAAAAAATTTTTTAATGTAGAAATCACTGTGCCAAACAAAATTAGACAGGTTAATTCAATGCAGTACTCTTCAGATTTTTACCATGCTACTATACAATGTGAAACACAGAGGAACACAGCATGTAACACATATGCTCCAAACTTACTTTATCTTTCCTTCATGCTGCTGTTTAGAACTCAACTATTGGCCGGCGCCGCGGCTCACTTGGCTAATCCTCAGCCTGCGGTGCCGGCACCCTGGGTTCTAGTCCCAGTTGGGGCGCCAGTTCTGTCCCGGTTGCTCTTCTTCCAGTCCAGCTCTCTGCTGTGGCCCAGGAGTGCAGTGGAGGATGGCCCAAGTCCTTGGGCCCTGCACCCGCATGGGAGACCAGGAAGAAGCACCTGACTCCTGGCTTAGGATCGGCGCAATGCGCCGGCCGTAGCAGCCACTTAGGGGGTGAACCAACGGAAGAAAAGACCCTTCTCTCTGTCTCTCTCTCACTGTCTAACTCTGGCTGTCCAAAAAAAAAAAAAAAAACAACAACAAAAAAAAACCCACAACCATTTATTTGGGGGGGGGGGGGGGGGGACAGGCACACAGCCAGATAGAATGGCTCCCATCCACTGGTTCATTCCCTATATGCCCACAATGGCTGGCACTGAGCTAGACCAAAGCCAGGAACTCAACTCATGTCAATTACTTGAGCCATCATCTTGCCTCCCAGAGTCTGCATTAGCAGGAAGCTGTAGGCAGGCACCAGAGCCTAGTATCACACCAGGTACTCTAGCCTGGGAGGATGATGCCTCAATCAGTGCCTCAACTGTCAAGACAAAATGCTGTTCTTATTAACATCAAATAGAATATTCCCTAAAACACAGACTGGGAAAAACTATATCAAATACAACCTATTAATTTTAAACACATATGCTGTTTTGATTGTTCTCAATGTATATATTCTCAATGTATTTTGTGGACCATCTTATGTGTTTTGATAATATTCAGATACTCCTCATCATCTTCTTCAAAACAATGGATCAACCTCTTACCCGAGAGCTAGAACTATCCATAGGACAGTCATATTTAATCAGCCAATTGTCGTTGCCTCGATCTGTGAATAGAAATATAAAATTAGTAAGAAAAATTGGGAGGAATTGGCATTTAAATAATGGTAGATCAAATATTTTGGACACTTGAACCAACTTTACCACTAAGAACAACTGCAAAATCTGGTTAAAAATACTTAAAAATCTCTTGAGGGCTCTTTTACAAGACCATAAAGAATTTAAGAGTCAAGAGCTGCTCTGCTGTGTCCTGGGAAAGCAGAAGATGGCCCAAGCCCTTGGGCCCCTGCACCCACATGGGAGACCTGGAAGAAGCTCCTGGCTCCTGGCTTCAGATCAGCACAGCTCCAGCCGTTCTGGCCAATTGGGGAGTGAACCAGCAGATGGAAGACCTCTCTTTCTCTCCCTCTCTCTTTCTCTCTTTCCTCCCTCCCTCCCTCCCTCTCTTTCTCCCTCTCTATCTCTCTGCCTTTCCTCTCTAACTCTGACTTTCAAATAAATAAATCTTTTAAAAAAAAAAAAAGAATAAGGAGCTGGGAGACCCTGGTTGCATACTGCACAATGTATACATATATTGAAACATCACACGGTATCCCACATGTGTATACACACAATTTTCAAAAAGCCTGTTAAATTTAATTTAAAACAATTTTTTAAAATAGAGCTGGGAGAGAACAGTAATCCAGAGAAAGGAACCTGGCACTTGTGACTTCTTTTTCTTTGAGCATCTGCTGACTTGGGAAGAAATGGATGAGAGGAGCAAGCATGTTCTAACTGCCCTTGGCACAAGTGAGACACAACTGTAACTCAGTGACTGATAAGGGAAAGGAGATCCTGGGAAATCACCCTGAGTGGCTACACTGCTAGTGTCTTTGTTGCTTGTCAAAAATATAACCCTTAGGATTTATATAAGCAACCTGGGCCTTCAGATAGGTCTATAATTTCTGGTAGACACATTACAATAATAAAAAAGAAACATATAAACAAAGAGACAATATAATAAAAATAAAAACAAAGATAAACAACACAAAATGAATACAGATCTATGCACACTCCAAAGAACAGAAATATACAGACTTTAAAATGTTCAAGAAGGGGCCAGTACTGTGGCATAGTGGGTAAAGTCGCCACCTGCAGTGCCACCATCCCATAGGGGCACCAATTTGAGTCCTGGCTGCTCCTCTTCCAATCCAGCTCTCTGCTATGGCCTGGGAAAGCAGTAGAAGATGGCCCAAGTGCTTGGGCCCCTGCACCCACATGGGAGACCTGGAAGATGCTACTGGTTTTGGACTGGCCCAGTTCCAGCTGTCTCAGCCATTTGGGGAGTAAACCAGTGGATAGAAGATCTCACTCTGGGGGCTGGCGCTGTGGCACAGCAGGTAAAGCCACCGCCTGCAGTGCCACCATCCCATATGGATGCCGGTCCGAGTCCTGGCTGCCCCACTTCCCATCCAGCTCTCTGCTATGGCCTGGGAAAGAAGTGGAAAATGGCCCAAGTCCTTGGGCCCCTGCACCTGTGTGGGAGACCAGGAAGAAGCTCCTGGCTCCTGGCTTTGATCAGCCCAGTTCTGGTTGTTGCAGCCATTTGGTAAGTAAGCCAGTGGATGAAAGACCTCTCCTCTCTGTCTCTCCCTCTGTCTGTAACTCTGACTATCAAATAAATAAATAAATAGATCTTGAAAAAAAAAAAAAAACTCTATAGATGAATTTAACAGCATATCACACTGAAGAAAGAAGTAGTGATTTGGGAGACAATAGCCAAAATAAAGCATACAAGAAAAAAGGATATATCTAACAACATGTAATTGGAATCTCAGAAGGAGAACAGAGAAAAATGGCTCCGAAGTAATGTCAAAGAGATAATGTCTGTGACATTTCCAAAACTGACAAAATCTATCAGTGATTCAAAGAACCCCATGAATCCATAAAAGGATAAAAAAATAAAATACTGAGGCATATCATAGTCAAAATGTTGAAAACCAAAGACAGGAAAAACAATCCTAAAAGGAGTACACACAAAAATAGAACACTTTCAAAGAGGCAACAACATTACTGACTTCATAGAAACCCCATAGAAATAAGAAGATAATGGAAGGCTTAAAAAATTACTGAAATAATTACCAAGCCCAAATTCTATACCCAGCAAAAATATCCTTTAAAATTAAAGGAGAAATAAAGATACTTTCAAACAAACAAAAAGTCATGGTCAGCAGACAAAGACTAAAATAGTCTCCACATCAAAGGGAAACTAACCTAAGCAGAAGTGAAACTCTTAGAAGAAAACACAGGGTAAAAGCTTCATGACAGTGGATTTGGAAATGATTCATGGATACAACACCAAAGGCATAGGCAACAAAAGAAAAAATAAAATTGGATTTCATGCAAATTTTAAAAATTTGTACATCAAAAGCATCATTAACAGACTGAAAAGGCAAAACAATAGGAAGAAATTTTTACAAATCATAGATCTGATAAGGGATTAATATGCAGAATCTAAGAATAAACTTCAAAAATTCAACAATAAGAAAATAAACAAACTGATTCAAAAATGGGCAAATGACTTGAACAGATCATTTATCCAAAAAGATACACTATTAATCACATGAAAAGATGCTCATCATCATTAATCAGTAAGGAACTACAAGTCAAAACTACAAAACATCCTCTCACACCCACTAGGATGGCTACTGTCCAAGAAAAGTAAGTATTGGTGAAGATGTAGAGAAACTAGAACCCTTATAAATCTTATATGGTAGGAAAGCAAAATGGTACAGCTGCTATGGAAAACAGAATGATGGTTCCTCAAAACATTAAAAATAGAAATACCATATGATGCAGCAATATCACTTCTGGGTATATACTAAGAAGAACTGAAAGCAAGGTCTTGAAGAAATACTTGTACACTCATGTTCATAGCAGCATTATTCATAAGAGCAAAAAGGTGGAAACAACCCAAGTACCCACTGATCCATCCAAGCAAAGTGTATGCAACATAAAATGGAACACAAATAGTGTGTTAAAAAGGAAGGAAATTCTGACATAGCCTACAACACAGATGAACCTTGAGGACTTTATGCTAAGCAAAACAAGCAAATCATGCAAAGAGAAATACTTTATGATTCAACTTATATGACATATTCATAGTAATCAAAAACACAGAGACGGGGCTGGCTCTGTAGAACAGCAGGTAAAGCCACCACCTGCAGTGCCGGCATCCCATATGGACACCAGGTCAAGTCCTAGCTGCTCCACTTCCAATCCAGCTCTCTGCTATGGCCTGGGAAAGCAGTAGAAGATAGCCCAAATCCTTGGGCCTCTGCACCCACGTGGGAGACCAGGAAGAAGCTCCTGGCTCCTGGCTTCAGATGAGCGCAACCCAGCCATTGTGGCCATCTGTGGAGTGAACCAGTGGATGGAAGACTTCTCTCTCTCTGCTTCTGCCTCTCTGTAACTCTGCCTTTCAAATAAATAAATCTTAAAAAAAAAAAAAATCACAGAGACAAAAAGTAGAATAGTGGTTTCTGGAGAATAGTGGTTGCTGGGCCCGGAGAAAGGGAAAATGGAGAATTATTATTTAATGGGTATAGAGTTTCAGTTTTACAAGATACAAAGAGTTCTAGAGATGGGTGGTGATGATGGCTGTACAACAGTCTGAATGAACTTACTGTCATTAAACCGTACACTTAAACATGGTTAGGATAGTACATCTGATGCTGTGTGTACTTTACCATAATAAAAAAGACAAAATACAGCTCCAATAAGGCATGAATTTAGACTTTGTCCTCAATACATGTAGATTTTTTGCATTGGAAAAAAAATATTTTTAAATCGTTTATCTACACCTCTACCTCAGGAAGCACTGTTTTGGAAAAGCCAGGAGTGACCAGGGACTAAGACAAGCAGGTCTCCACACACACAGGCTTCAGATCCATGGGTTCAACAAGGTAGAGATCAACAGTATTTGGAAAACAATTACGTTTGCACCGAACATGTACAGATTTTTCTTCCCTAAACCATACAGCGTAACTATTTGAGTAGCATTTACATTCTCTTAAGTATTACAAATAATCTAGTGACAATTTAAAATATGGGAGGGGGGCTGGCACTGTGGTGTAGCAGGTAATACTGCTGCCTGCAGTGCCAGCATCCCTTATGAACACTGGTTCCAGTCCCAGCAGCTGCATTTCCAATCCAGGTCTCTACTATGGCCTAGGAAAGCAGTAGAAGATGGCCCAAGTGCTTGGGCCCCTGCACCCACATAGAAGACCTAGAAGAAGCTCCTGGCTCCTGGTTTTGAGTTGGCCCAGCTCCAGCCACTGTGGCCATTTGAGGAGTGAACCTCTCTCTAGCTCTTTCTGCCTGTGCCTCTGTAACTCTACCTTTCAAATAAATAAACAGATCTTTAAAAATATATATATATATGGGAGGGTATGCATAGGTTTTTATATGCAAATAGTACACAATTTTATATAAGGGACTTGTATCCACAGATTTTGGCATCCATGGGGGTCCCAGAACCAAACCTCAGTGGAGACTACGGGACAAACGTACTCTTCATGATTCTGTGAAGAGCCACGTGTCTCCTCTCTGGGGCCAGAAAAAAGGCTAAGATAAAATATAAACACTAGGCCGACGCCGTGGCTCACTAGGCTAATCCTCCACCTTGCGGCGCTGGCACACCGGGTTCTAGTCCCAGTCGGGGCGCCGGATTCTGTCCCGGTTGCCCCTCTTCCAGGCCAGCTCTCTGCTGTGGCCCGGGAGGGCAGTGGAGGATGGCCCAAGTCCTTGGGCCCTGCACCCCATGGGAGACCAGGATAAGCACCTGGCTCCTGCCATCGGATCAGCGCGGTGCGCCAGCAGCGGCGGCCATTGGAGGGTGAACCAACGGCAAAGGAAGACCTTTCTCTCTGTCTCTCTCACTGTCCACTCTGCCTGTCAAATATATATATATATAAACACTGGCTCCAGGCCTCACCACCTCTAGTAGCCTAACTACATGTGTCTGGACACAAGTGTCTGGACAAAGCTCAATCCAGAAAAGTATTATCTGAGACTTGCCCCAAATGACCATGACCCTTCTGGCTTGGGGAAGAAATACATGCTGACAAGTCCCTCTGCCTCCCAGGCCCCAAAAGCCTCCAGTCCCCTGTGGCCCCCACGATCCCAGCCGAGGGCATGGGATATCACCGGCAGCTCCTCACCAGTGTTGCGGATGATATAATCCAGCACCACCAACCGCTCAAACTGCAGCAGGAGTTGCCGGTTGGTGTTCTCCGGGAGAGGCTCTGCTTCAAAGCGCCGTAGCCAGTAGTCTGCATCTTTGTAGCCTTCAACAAAGATCTGGAATGAACCGACCTGGAACCAAGGCGAAGGAACAAAAGTCTTTCCCTACAGCCCACATCCACAGTCCCCAGGAGTAATCCAGGTGCTCACTAAGGCACTAAGAATTCTTAATAGAAGAGGAACATTTTCAAGATCCATACTTGTTCACTACCTTTTCAGTACAAGAAAAGGGGGTATGGCGGTGGTCATCCATCCAAATTAAAGAAGTCCCTCCTATGGGTCCACAGGGGCAAAGTGAGGAAGCGGGGTCGCTAGAGAGTACTCCCCAGACCTCAGGCCCTTCACAGAAATGAGGATGACAGCGCCTCAGGCAGGCTATTCCCACATCCACATCCAAGTCCGGACACACCTTCTGTTACCACTGGGATGACTATGCCACTAAAAAATCACCTCTGACAGGCCGACGCCACAGCTCACTAGGCTAATCCTCCGCCTGTGGCACCAGCACCCCGGGTTCTAGGCCTGGCTGGGGTGCCGGTTCTGTCCCAGTTGCTCCTCTTCCAGTCCAGCTCTCTGCTGTGGCCCAGGAAGGCAGTGGAGGATGGCCCAGGTCCTTGGGCCCTGCACCCGCATGGGAGACCAGGAGGAAGCACCTGGCTCCTGGCTTCAGATTGGTGCAGCGCGCCGGCCGTAGTGGCCATTTGGAGGGTAAACCAACAGAAGGAAGACCTTTCTCTCTGTCTCTCTCTCTCTCTCTGTCTATAACTCTCTCTCTGTCTCTCTCTCACTGTCTCTGCATGGCAAAAAAAAAAAATCACCACTGATAAGCCACAGAAGCATAAATTATACCTTAGGCGGTAGCCCGATACGGTTAAACCGCTGCCCCACTTTTGGCACTTTCTCTAGCGCAAGCCGCTTGCCCCTGGACTTCACCCTGTCAATGGCACTATAGTTGAAGGTCTCGCTGGCCAGGTGTACCACCTACAGTGGAAAGAAAAGAGATACCTGTGTTAGAGTCAAGCCCAAGGAACCAGAACACTATGGCAGTGAATAGCTGCATGCTTATCAATATTGTTTCTCTTCCACTGCACAAAGAAAGATTGCATTTCTCAGCCTTCCTAGCATCTAGAATAGGGAATAGCTCCAACCAATAAGATGCTGATAAAGTGATGTAGGCAAATCACCTCCAGGCCTGCCCCAAAAATCTCCTATGACCCTTAGTTCATATTTCCCACTCTGTGCAGGTGGAAATGAAGGGTTCTGAGTGCAGAGTCTCATCACAGAAGATCCCCGCCTTGTCACTACATGAGTGACATGGGACCTAGGAGAACTGCCAAATGGACATGAACCTGAGACATGAGCAACAAATAAACTCCCGCTGTATTAAGCCACTGAGAGCTAGTGAATTTCCCTGACAAATTCAGTCACCTCCTGAGTTAGAAGACTAAGCCTAATGCCTATTTTCTTTCCAGATTTAAAACAAATTGTAATTTACTCTACATACTTTTATGTCCTTTTGAATTTTGTACTTTCTGCAATTACTCATACTCCCAAAAAGAAAAATAAATATTATAATTAGTATTCATTTTTAATGGACTGCCCTATTTCAGCAGAGACCGTACCTGGAACCTTCACAACAAACTAGTAATAGTAGCTGCCTTTGAGCAGACACTGAGTGGACAGAAGTCAGCAGCAGGAGGGAGGCTGGATTTCCTGCGTCCCCTTCTGTGCCCTCTGGTTTTCACTAGAGGCCTGCTTTGCCTATTCAAAAGCAACTGCTTCACTGCTCATCAGTATTACACCCGACTGTCCAGCCGCAGTGATATCACTGTAATCCAACGTGCTTCCATGTTATCCACTTGCATATCTAACTTCTCTCTTAAAACTAATGAGGGGCCGGCGCCGCGGCTCAATAGGCTAATCCTCCGCCCTGCGGCGCCGGCACACCAAGTTCTAGTCCCGGTCGGGGCGCCGGATTCTGTCCCGGTTGCCCCTCTTCCAGGCCAGCTCTCTGCTGTGGCCCGGGAGGGCAGTGGAGGATGGCCCAAGTCCTTGGGCCCTGCACCCCATGGGAGACCAGGAAAAGCACCTGGCTCCTGCCATCGGATCAGCGCAGCGCGCCGGCCGCAGCGCGCTGGCCGCGGCGGCCATTGGAGGGTGAACCAATGGCAAAGGAAGACCTTTCTCTCTGTCTCTCTCTCTCACTATCCACTCTGCCTGTCCAAAAAAAAATTAAAAAAAAAAAAAAAAACTAATGAGGGGCATTAAGACACCACTTTGGGGGGCTGGTGCTGTGACGTGGCAGATAAAGCTGCCACCTGCAGTGCTGACATCCTATATGGGTGCTGGTTCAAGTCTCAGCTGCTCTACTTCTGATCCAGCTCTCTGCTGTGGCCTGGGAAAGCTGTAGAAGATGGCCCAAGTGCTTGGGCCCCTGCACCCACATGGGAGACCTGGAAAAGCACCAGGCTCCTGGCTTCAGAGCGGCACAGACCCGGTTGTTGTGATCATCTGGAGAGTGAAACAGCGGATGGAAGACCTCTCTCTCTCTATCTCTCTCTCTCTCTCTGCCTCTCCTTCTCTCTCTGTGTGTAACTCTGAATTTCAAATAAATAAACAAATCTTTAAAAAAAAAAAAAAAAGACACCACTCTGGATGCAAACATCTCATATCCCAGAGCCTGGGTTCAAGTCTCACCTCCAATTCCCAACGCATGTCTTGAAGAATCTGCAGTTTCTTCATAACGTGCATTGTCCATGAACTTTTTGAAGACCCCCTATATGCATGAATTGCAAAATTTCTTGCACAAAGTAAATTTATCTTTTAATTCCATTTTCTACAACTTTTTGAACTACCCTCATTGTAATAAATATCTAAAATCAAATTTCTAAGAAAATTCTTTTCCTAAGTCCAACACAACTAATCATTTTGCCCATGTACATTTGAGGCAAAACAATTCCCTCCTATTCATTCTACCACCCATCCATACACCCAGAGGTAACAGGGTATGTAAAAAGGATATGCAGAGCCCTGTAGTAGGCCCTTCCTGCCTTACAAATCAGAGCACTCAGGCACAGGAATGCAGGACAAAGGGCCTTCCCAAGGCTCCCTTGCCAGATTCCACAGTGAAAACCTTGGTTTCTCTCCAGGCATAAACCACCATTTTTTCCCTTTTCAGATTTGTTTGTGATCATTCTTCCCAACAAACCACTTTTTCTCTATGACTAATGAAACTATCAAAACCTGCAAACTCACAGGAACAGCCCATGAGAATTAAGAGCCCTATTATTAGAAGCTTTGTAAGGTGAGTCCCATTTCCACAGTGACAGACGCTCTCATCAAGCAGAAGGAATCCTGCCACAAGGGTGGAGAAACAAGAAGAGGTCAGAGTCCTCCTACTACCCAGCAGCTGCATGTTAAACTTGCAAAATTCTGTCCCATCTCAGTCTCACGGAAGACAAGTATACTTGCTGTCGCTGACTTTCTGAAGCAAGGGAACCTTAGGCCTCATTAAGGTTCTCTAACACGGAAGGAAGACTGGAGATGGGAAGATGGGGATTGCGGGAGTGACATTCGTGATTAGAATTGCTCATAAAACTTCCACAGGCTACACATAGAATGTTTACACTGAGCCAGGCACTGGGCTGTGTACTTTACACAGGCTAGTTTGTGTAATCTTGATGGGTGCTCTACAAAGTAGTAACTATATCCCCATTTTTACAGTGAGGAATCAGGCTGGGGCATTAAGTGACTTGCTCAAGGATCGCACAAACAAAAAGCTGCAGAGCCAGAATTCAAACTCAAGCCCGCTGCTTCTCAGACACTGAATTCGGAGCAGCAGTGCAGCAGGCAGCTTGGCGCCGGAGGCAGTCTTCTATTGCCTAGCAAATGAAGAAATTACACAGTGATGAGCAAGGAGCATTTAAGAGTTTCTGGAATCCAGGAGAGGCCTAGTAGGAGGATTTCAGCTTAGGCAGGAAACTTAGGAACATTACGTAAACTAGGTGCTCAAAGTGTGCTGTTGAATTTTGAGCACACGCAGAGAAAACTAAAGCATAAAGGGAAGGAATCAGCTGCATGGCCAGGCAACGAATGAGATGTCAAATGGGAACTACAGCCTGGTGAACACTCCCTCCACAGAACTTAATCTGGGCTACTTTGATACTATTTCTCACAGCTATCGAGACACGCATTCACTGACCCAGCCAGTACTGACACTGGAGGAGGAAATCTCCAGGAGAGGTCCCTGACCTCTTCACACTTACAAACTAGCTGGCTAATTGTTTGGAATTTACTGGTAAAGGGGCAAATACTGTCAAACATCTAAGATAGTCACATGTTCTTCTAAAATACCCTGAGAAAACAGAAAACACGGGTTTGAAGGGAAGTTCCTATCTGCTGATCAATCACTTTGCTCACAGAGTCTGAGATCTAAAACCTGTGAAGAAAACCTCAAGCGGGGGTTTTTGATCCAGGGGCATGGTCCCCAGAGGGTCCGTGGACGGACCTCAGATGGTCTATGAACCATCTTCCTGAAACTGTATACAAATCACTGATTGGAAACACATGTATTTTCCTCTGAGAACCAGATCTACAGCTTTCATCAGGTTCTCAAAGACAGGTGAGACCTGGAGCCACTTCTGCAGCCTTTTGGGCAGCATTCCACTGCAGTTGTTGCCAAACTTCAGGGAGCCACAGACTCAACAGTGCTGGTGTGTCCCCAGATGTTCATAGCTGCCCAGTAGATTCCTCCCCCTATAGCCTCGCAGTACAGAAATTCTTACCCTGGTGTCCATAAAACTCTGAATTGATTCTGTATTGAAGCTTATCTGGGGGTGGGGGAGTGGAGAAGGGTCCAAACCTTTCATCAGAACCTCAGTGAAGTCTGTAGCACAAACAAGGTATGTGCAAATCCATCCTATGCCAGCATCTGCCTGCATCTGGGACCCCTATTTTGATATATTCAGACAAGTCCCATAATTCCATAGCCAAAAAATAGGTAAGGGAACTTACTTTCAGACCCTTACTTCAACCTTCAACCCATCCTAGACCTTCTTGCCAGACCTTGCCTAAGTACTTAGCTGACATCAGCTGGTCCATTCTTGACCAAATCCAAATGGTGGAATGGTTCAGAAGTCTAAAAGAGTGAGCTGCAAAAGCAGCTAGATTTCTAACTAGCTTGGGTTTACCCGGGATCCAAGAGCAGAGGGAGCCCATAATTAGAAGTATGTAAAGGGGCCAGCGCTGTGGTGTGGCGGGTAAAGCTGCGCCTGCAGTGCTGGCCTCCCATATGGGCGCCGGTTCAAATCCTGGCTGTTCTACTTCTCATCCAGCTCTCTGCTGTAGCCTGGGAAAGCAGTGGAGGATGGCCCAAGTCCTTAGGCCCCCGTACCCATGTGGGAAGACGCAGAGGAAGCTCCTGGCTCTTGGCTTCAGATCAATGCAGCTCCAGCTGTTGCGGCCAATTGGGGAGTGAACAAGCAGATGGAAGACCTCTCTCTCTGCCTCTCCTTCTCTCTCTGCCTCTCCTTCTCTCTCTCTGTAACTCTGACTTTCAAATAAATAAGTAAATCTTTTTTTAGAAAAAAAAAAAAGCAGCATGTAAAATTCCTGAAACTACATGCAAAAATTGTGTATCCTCTCAGTATAGTTTTTATCAGATGATCAAATAATGAGCTTAAATCCCTACTACTGGCCGGCGCCGCGGCTCACTTGGCTAATCCTCCGCCTGCGGCGCCAGCACCTTGGGTTCTAGTCCCCGTTGGGGCTCCAGATTCTGTCCTGGTTGCTCCTCTTCCAGTCCAGCTCTCTGCTGTGGCCCAGGAAGGCAGTGGAGGATGGCCCAAGTCCTTGGGCCCTGCATCAGCATGGGAGACCAGCACCTGGCTTCTGGCTTTGGATCGGCGCAGTGCACCGGCCGTAGCAGCCATTTGGGGGGGTGAATCAATGAAAGGAAGACCTTTCTCTCTCTCTCTCTTTCACTGTCTAACTCTGCCTGTCAAATAAATAAATAAATAAATAAATCCCTACTACTATCAAAAAAAAAAAAGGCTGAGAAACTCAGCATCCAAGCACAAACAGTCCCCACTGGACCCAAGGTTCCACTAGCCCCAAGTAACTGACCAGATGCTGAGGCTCCCAGGAAATGGGCACTGACCTTTGTACGGGGTACAATGTTGAGCTCCAGTTTTTGGTCCACCAGGCTGGCCCCTGCCTCTGAGAGATAGCCCTGGTTGAGGACAAGGCAGTCACGTCCAAAGCAGCAGGGACAGCACAACTTCTGCAGCCACTTGGTCCACTTGGGATTAAGCTGCCCATATGGCTCTTCATTCTTGGGTTTGAATACAGCAATGATCTTCTATATAGGCAAAAGAAAAAGAGAACCTTAAAGGCAAGTTGATAACAGTAATACATTGACTAAGCCAGGAAGAATCTAGAAGGGCATGAGAAGGGACAAGCTATCCCTACTTCCAGTCAGATGCAGGCTCCTCCCCAGTTTGTAAGGGGAAGACACCAAATCATGTGTGCAGCTAAGAGAACCACTGCCAGAAAGGGGTGTGGCCAGTGGAGTGTGAGTCTCTGTTCCTCCTGCTGCCTGGTTCCTTTTCACCACCTCTCTTCCCTCAGAAACGCACCCACCTCTTACTTGGTGCCTCAAACGAGGTAAGTGGATTTCTATATTTCTAGGAGCAAGATACAGAAGCCGACTCAGTGGCATATCTGCAGTCACTGGCAACAATCTTTTGTCAGTATGGTGCTGCAGGGAGCGCGCACACACACACAATGTATCATGCACACACACACAGAAGATACCAAAGTAATCTGTTCCCCAAGGAGTGAGGAATACTTTATCATGGATACTATGTCATCTTTCTTCACACGTCTATCTGCCCCTTTTAAACTACAGGATACTCCTTTATATGGCATGCCAGAAATTTAACACCAATAAATTCCAACTTCTTAGCAATATACAGACACACTGTTGCTCTGCATCAAACATGTAAAGACTTAAAAATTATCAACTGAAAGGAAGTAAGGAGGGCATTATGGAATGAAATTAAGGAAACTCCTTCATTAGTGGTTGATTTCCTTTGTCATCCTTACTATCTCACTCCCCTGGGTGTCAACAAAACTTTAAACGGGGGTCAGCACTGTGGCGTAGTGGGTAAAGCTGCTGCCTGCAGTGCCAGCATCCCATATGGGCAACAGTTCAAGTCCTGGCTGCTTCACTTCCAATCCAGCTCTCTGCTATGGCCTGAGAAAGCAGTAGAAGATGGCCCAGTGCTTGGGCCCCTGTACCCTCATGGGGGAACCCAGAAGAGGCTCCTGGCTCTTGGCTTCAGATCGGCACAACTCTGACCATTGCAGCTATCTGGGGAGTAAACCAGTGTACGGAAGACTTCTCTCTCTCTGCCTCTGTAACTCTGCCTTTCAAATAAGTAATTTCTTAAAAAAAAAACAAAACAAACAAAAAAAAAAAACAAAAAAAAAAAACTAAACATTTAGGCACAACAAGCTGAAAAAACAACCAAAGAGAAAAATCACAGTAGAAAAAAAAAAATCTGCTACTTGGTTAAGACAGGTTCTTCTAAGTAATTCTAATAGGCAAGAGACCAGGACTTGAGCTGCCACAAAGATTAGATTCATTTTCTCTAGCAGACAATAATTTAATTCTCAAAGGTCTTCAGAAATACGGGATGCCTGGAAACCAAGGCCCTCCCTCCCAAACATTTTCTTCCACAAGCCATTCAGCCCTCTGAGGTTTGCACTGATCTCATTCTCTCCAACCCCAAACTGGTAATTCAAAGGAAGAGAAGCAAACATGTTCTCCAAGTGATTCATTTCGCATTGTATGACTCCTTCTCCCCTCACTCCACTGCCAACTCAAGCCAATCTGGGTCATAAGACATCTTGCTGTGGGTGTCACTTCCTGAGTGGCAGGTCACTGCAGATAACATACACCCATCTGGCTCCATTAAGTTCATACTCAATTAGGAACTGCCTAGGCTTGTGCCTCTAACAGTAATTGGTCAATAAATAAGGAGGCCAGTTCCTTCAAAGAGAAGCACAGAACTCTCCTTCATCCAAAAAGACAAACAAACTTGCTTATTTACTGGGAAGAATGAAGTGTACACATTCATATCCCAAGACTTCAGAACGACTCTCCTACCCTAAGCAGCTACCAAGAGGCCTCAGTCAGCTGACTTTGTCTCTGCTCCCCTGGAACTCCAGCCTCTAAGCAACAAAGCAGTGGCACCCGCAGGCTCACAACTGAGAGAATGATGGATACGTCCACTGTAACTCTCTGGAACCTGCACAGCAAAACCACGGCGCAGCTTGAAACACATCCCAGAACACAACAGTCAGTTCCAGGAGAAACACAATGTGGACTGCAGCAAACTGGTTCTCCGTGAAAGACCAAGACATTCCCACAGCCAGGGCTGAGGCTTAACTACTTCACTTAAAGAAAGCAGAACTTGAAGAGCTAGACTGAAGCCAATGCCATTTATAGACCGACCCCTCAAACTTCTCAACTCTCCTGCACGAGGAAGAGAATCAGAAAGCATTTCACTGACTCTTCAAAGCATTCATGATTTCAGTGGTCTCCGTAGTACAGGGGTTTTGTTGAAGACCACTGTTTGGACTAGATAAATGAAGGACTGGGAGGGTAGGAAGGATGGGTGGACAGAAGGCCACTGACACAGAAAGGAAGACAAGCGCCCTTTAGGACTAAGCAGAAGCCTCAGTTCAATTCAACTCTGATGATGGGTATTCAACATCTAGTTTGTGCAAGACAATGTGCAACCACTGGACAGATTTCCTAGACAGAGACCTAAAACAGCCTCCGGCCCCAGTTCCAAAGCTGATGCTCACTTCATAGGATCGGCTACCTTCCCGACTACTCAAGAATACTCTCCTCATTCATGGAGAACTCTAAAGCCACTCAAATTAGAAAGACACCCACCCACATTCAGCTGAGAGAAAATGACTACTGACTCATCTGTCTGACCACCCTCCCTCTTCCCTAACAGACTGACAGTTTCTTTATTATATCCAGCAGAAAGCTTCTGTTTGGAGTCGATATTTTAAAAACATGTTCCTTAACACGCACTCACTATTCACCCTATAAACGCAGCAGGTAAGGTACAGATGGCTTAAGCAGCAACAGCCCATAAAGTCAGAGATAAAAACAGCCACACAAGGAAACAGAAGCTACTTACTGGCTGGTGTCAGGACCCACAACCAGTTACTGAAACCTGGAACCTGGAGAATTCCCTATACCCTTCGAGCAGGGACAAGGAGGATATTAGGCCATGCCACAAGCGGCCCTTTCCTCCAAGACCCAAAAGACAGTTGAGCACATCAATATCATATTGAAGTATACAGAACTTTCATGGTCAAATGTATAGAAATGACCTTTAATAACAGTTTTTGATTAAAATTTGGTAAACATTAAGTGCATCATTTTCTAACTTTAGGGTCTCAAGATTGCTTTAAACTCTTAAAAATTTTTAAAGATCCCCTCAAAAGCTTTTATGTGGGAAAATGCTATATCTGCTGAATTTGAAATGCAAACTGACATGTGAAAGCTATTTATTAATCCAATTAATAAAAACAGACCTATTACATATTAGCATAAAAATATTTTATGAGGCCGGCGCTGCAGCTCAATAGGCTAATCCTCTGCCTGCGGCGCTGGCACCCCGGGTTCTAGTCTTGGTCGGGGCACTGGATTCTGTCCCGGTCACTCCTCTTCCTGTCTAGCTCTCTGCTGTGGTCCAGGAGTACAGTGGAGGATGGCCCAGGTCCTTGGGCTCTGCACCCTCATGGGAGACCAGGAGAAGCACCTGGCTCCTGGCTTTGGATCAGCGCAGCATGCCGGCCACAGCAGCCATTGGGGGGTGAACCAATGGAAAAAGGAAGATCTTCCTCTCTGTCTCTCTCACTGTGCACTCTGCCTGTCAAAAAAATTTTTAAAAAATATTTTATGAAAAATATATTTTCACACGTTACTTTAGTGAGCAGATATTTTTGCAAATGTTTCTAGTGTTTGGCTTAAGAAAAGACAACTATATCTTCACATCTTTGGTAGTCAATCTATTTTGACATCACACATCATGAGGTCTCTGCAAGTCTCCACTCTACACTAGGAGGGAAATGAAAATGGAAACAGCAAGTAGAATCAGAATTAGTATGAAAATAATTTGACTATGGCTCCCATACAGGAATGCTTAGGGGTCCCTGGGCCACACTCTATAACTGCTGTATTCTGTATTAAGAGGTTGGAAAGAAATAGCTTGACTTAGTTATTCAGGTGGAGATTTATTTACATGCTAACTTTTACAAAAGGAAAGGATAGGCTACTCCAAATATATGAAACCTGAAAGAAGCTGAGGTCCAAACAGACAGAATGTAGTGAAAGAGATGAGTCTGATTTTCCCTTCCCATGGTACAGACCCAATCTGCCTCACCCATTACAACTGTGGCTTGGGATGGCTTCCTATAATGGATGGTAGACGATGCTTAAAATTTCAAGCTCTACATCAGTATATGAGATACAAACGTGACTGTCTCTTAACATTTCAGAAAAAGAATTTTAGGAGCAGGCAATTTGGCCTATGGGTTAAGTTGTCAGTTAGGACACCCATGTCCCACATCAGAGTAGCTGGGTTCAGCCCTAACTCTGGCTGCTGATTCCGGCTTCCAGCTAATGCAGACATTAGGAGGCAGCAGTGATGGCTCAAGGGATCGGGTTCCTGCCACTCATGTGGGAGACCTGAATTAAGTTCCCAGCTCTTGGATTCAGGGCCATTGTGGGCATTTGGGGAATGTAATGACCTCACTCACATTCTCCTTCTATCCCTCTCTCTCTGCTTCCAAAATAAAGAAAAAGAAAAATCACTCTATGCTGTTTAAAAAAAATCTTTTTCTGTTTGAAATTCTATTTGGTGACAAGTATCATTGTGATTCTCCACCGAGAGGATGGACATCAGAATTTCCTGATGGGCACAGGAAGCTGGAAGCAGCATATTTTAAAATGTAATAATTTTATGGTCGGCACCACAGCTCACTTGGCTAATCCTCCGCCTGCAGCGCCGGCATCCCGGGTTCTAGTCCTGGTTGGGGCGCCTGATTCTGTTCTGGTTGCTCCTCTTCCAGTTCAGCTCTCTGCTGTGGCCCGGGAAGGCAGTGGAGGATGGCCCAAGTGCTTGGGCCCTGCACCCGCATGGGAGACCAGGAGGAAGCACCTGGCTCCTGGCTTCAGATTGGCGCAGCACGCCGGCCGTAGTAGTCATTTTGGGGGTGAACCAACAGAAAAAGAAGACCTTTCTCTCTGTCTCTCTCTCTGTCTAAATCTGTCAAAAAAATAAAAAAATTTTAAAAGTAACAATTTTACATTTGAAACATGGAAAACGATGTTGATGATGAATAAAGTATGAAGGGATTTCAGTAAGTTCTTTGAAAAAATGAATTAAAAGACAAGTTATTTCACTGCAAAAATTTCTCAAGCCCAGGCACAGCTGTTACATATGTATTTTCCACAAACTTTTTGATATATCTGAGAATTTGTTTATTTGAGAAAGCTCTCATCTGCTGGTTCATTCTCTAAATGCCCACAAAGACCCCAGTCGGGGATCAAAGCTGGGAGCTCAGAATGCAAGCCAGGTATCCCACATGGGTGACAAAAATCATCCACCAAGCTGAGCCATCACTGCTGCCTCTGGAATCTGCATTAGCAGGAAACTCCAGTCAGGAACTGGAGCTGGGACACAAATCCAGGCACTAAGGCACGGGACATGGTGTTCCAACCAGGGTCTAGCTGCCATACCAAATACCTGCCCCTACACGCTCAGATTTTGAAAAGACTGACAATCACTGATCTGAGGCCATGTAGGTTGTATCTTTACAATCATAATTGATGTTTTGATGCAAATAACACTTAGCATATCTAATGAATTGTCTCAATGTATGAAAACACCTTCTCAAAATTATACCACTTTTGCCTTATTCAAAACCATGTATCCGCCAGCGCCGCGGCTCAATAGGCTAATCCTCCACCTAGCAGCACCGGCACACTGGGTTCTAGTCCCGATCAGGGCGCCGGATTCTGTCCCGGTTGCCCCTCTTCCAGGCCAGCTCTCTGCTGTGGCCAGGGAGTGCAGTGGAGGATGGCCCAAGTGCTTGGGCCCTACACCCCATGGGAGACCAGGAGAAGCACCTGGCTCCTGGCTTCAGATCAGCACGGTGCGCTGGCCACGGCGGCCATTGGAGGGTGAACCAACGGCAAAGGAAGACCTTTCTCTCTGTCTCTCACTATCCACGCTGCCTGTCAAAAAAAAAAAAAAAAAAAAGTATCCAAGAAAGTCTAATCCAGAGGTCAGTAAATACAGTACTTAAACTCTGAGCTCCCACTAACCACCATGAACTATGCCATGGGCTTCCACATGTGATACCTAATCTAATCCTCTTAAACTAGCAAGTCACATGCTGTTTGTGATTCTTAGCAATATGAACATCTAGTCTTCCCGGCGACTTGAAAGAGAAACTGCTCAAAGAATTCTTTTGTAGTTGAGTGAGCATGAGACCTGCAGTGCAAGGACGAAAGTGAGGAGGGAAACGCGAGCGCTCTCCACCACGGCTTCTCATCTAGCATTTTCCATCTTACTACTCCAGGCCCCTTGCTCACCCTGCGACGGAAACCATCCTGAGCTGGGGAATGGAATCACGGCTGTCAGCTTCCAGAACATTTCACACTGTCTAAGTTCTGAAAGAGCTGTCACAGAGACTGCTGCTTCCCTCCATCTCCGTTCCCCTTCTTGCCTGAAAACAAAATCCCTGATTTTTACCAGAGCAGCATGAAGACTACCGTTCACAAGCACTACTAGAGCAGTGAACAATGGCAACTTCTAGGCAGTGCCTTAAAGGGCGGGGACATACTTTCCTTCTCCCCCAGCTGGAAAGCAGGCAAGATGTCTACAGCCTTAGCAGTCGTCTTGGAGCATGAAGAGGAAGACGCAGGATGCTGATGAGCTAGAAGAAGCCTGTGTCCCAGCGAACAGAAGTGCCACCGCAGTCTGTAGGTTCATCTATCTCCCCTGTGAGGGGACTTTTCTTCAAGTCATTAAAACCTCTATCAGACGTAGCCAACTTCAATACTAACCGATACAGTTGCCGAAAAGAGAAATCGGAAATTCAGATGACTAACCCTGAGGCCGCGGAGCACAGTGGTCAGGAGCACGACCCCTTGGGCCAGTCCAGTCCACCTCCACCCTTCACTAACTGTTGAGACCTTGGGCCACAGTGTGTGCCTCAGTGTTGTCACTGGTGGGGAGGACAGACCCTACCTCCAAAAGTGGTTACGAGAAGGAAGGTATTATTTGCAAAGCATTTAAAACAGTACCTGGCATGTGGTAAGTATTTGCTGAAATCAAAATCAATAAATACCTTTGTATCAGGGCCAAAGATGACAACACCAACTACAGTTGAGTCCGTGGGCCAGGCTAAGCCTCCGCGGTGTTTAGGAAGTGGTCTTCTGCTGGAAACCACATTTTCCTTGGTGGGAGCACAATGGCTACACTGGGAAGTTTTGACCAGGCACCTGTGCCTCAGCTTCCTCTCCAACAAAGGAAAGTGCTCTTCCAGAGTCTGGGATCCTAAAAATCACCGAGAATCACCCCTAGGGTCTGTCACTCTCGTGGCCCATGTTCTGACATGCTGGTACTTGACCTGCCAGGTAAAATGAGAGCTCACATCATCCCCGCCTGCCAGTGCACCAGCTCACCTCTCAGCTGACCTGACACACTTCCAAGGGAGCTGTAACAGTGTCACCAAGAAAAAAACCCTCCTCCTGTACCTATCCAAGATAATCTTAGCCCATTCTTACCTCAGCCAACAAGCTAAAAAGAAAACCCTCCAAAGAGACAACAGAAAACAACTCAGATCTCAAATCTCATGCTGTTCGCAAACAAAAAAGATGACAGCATCTTGCTCACATTTGGAACTCAGGAAACACTCTTCTTTGCCTCCAGAATGATGGCTCCTATTTGTGCTTTCAAGCGCCCTTATTCGAGGGCCTTGGAAAGACTATCTCAAAGCTTTCCCCAACTCAGTACTATAAACTCAGTCCATGGCAGAACTGCTCTCTGATTTTTTCACACAGGGACCACTCTGGGTGAATAACAGCATCATTCAATGAACGTAACCACACTAGCAAGTCACAGCCTATCCTGACCTCTCAGGACTCCTGGCAAAGCGGCACATGAGAGCTGGTGTCATGGCACAGCTGATCAAGCCCGCGTCACACATGGGTACCAGCCCCAGTCCCGGCTGTTCCACTTTTGATTTGCAGCAGAAGATGGTCCAAGTACTTGGGACCCCTGACACCCACTAGGGAGACCCAGATGTAGTGCTGGCTCCCTGGCTTCAGCCTGGTTGCAGCCATCTGGGGAGTGATCCTAAAGATGGAAGACCTCTCTCTCTCTCTTTCTCTCTCTCTCTCTCTTTCTCTAACTCTGTCTTTCAAATAAAGAAATAAATCTTGAGGCCAGTGCTATGACATAGCAGGTAAAGCCACCACCTGAGGAGCCAGTGGCCCATATAGGCACCGGTTCAAGTTCTGGCTGCTCCGCTTCTTTTTTTTTTTTTTTTTTTTTTTTTTTTGACAGGCAGAGTGGACAGTGAGAGAGAGAGACAGAGAGAAAGGTCTTCCTTTGCCGTTGGTTCACCCTCCAATGGCCGCCGCGGCCGGCGCGCTGCGGCCGGCGCACCTCGCTGATCCGATGGCAGGAGCCAGGAGCCAGGTGCTTTTCCTGGTCTCCCATGGAGTGCAGGGCCCAAGCACCTGGGCCATCCTCCACTGCACTCCCTGGCCACAGCAGAGAGCTGGCCTGGAAGAGGGGCAACCGGGACAGAATCCGGCACCCCGACCGGGACTAGAACCCGGTGTGCCGGCGCCGCTAGGCGGAGGATTAGCCTAGTGAGCCACGGCGCCGGCCGCTGCTCCGCTTCTGATCCAGCTCCCTGCTAGTGCACCAGGGAGGGCAGCAGAGGATGACCCAAGTGCTTGGGCCCCTGCACCCACTTGGGAGACCCAGAAGAGGCTCCCGGCTCCTGGCTTCAGATAGGCCCAGCACCAGCTATTGCGGCCATTTGGGGAGTGAACCAGCAGATGGACGATCTCTCTGTGTCTCCCCCGCCCCCCTACCTCTGTAGCTCTACTTTTCAAATAAAATGTAAAAAAGAAGATGAAATAAATCTTTAAAAAAAAAAAAACACAAGGCCCAGGTAAAGGGTTCACACAGAAGAGATGTAGGGAAAATTTAACACCATCATCTTAGTTAAGTATTACAATAATATTCTCTTCCAGTAGACATTCTGGTGCATCTGAAAACTTCGACAGGGAAGGCTGATATTTCTTAACCCACCAATCTTTCAATGAAAGCCCTGGTTTGATCAAATGCCTTAAATTCTGCAGCTCTCAAAAAGCTTAAAGGTTCTCAGCTGCCTTGGTCATTCCACATCCCATCCCCATCCCCCTTAACAGGCACGCAGGTGAAACAAATAAAGGTCACCACAAACACTTCGCCCTTCGCTGAAAAGCCAACTGCTGCTGACAGTGCTGGGAGAAACGAAAGTAAAAGGCAGCACACAGCCCCCATGTTTCCAAAAGTCCACTTGGAATCTTTTCACAGAAGTGAGCAATACCAGGGCAGATGACATCGTGCAGGCCGCCCACTCTGTCACCAACGTCTGTGAACAGGCGACCCGGGACGGTGGCATGAGACATCGTCACGGCACAAGGCTGCAGGTGAGCGCTCGGGGCCCCGGATGGCTCACCATCCTCCAGAGCAGCGGCACAGCGCTTCGTCCAGAAAGAGAACAGGCCAGAGCCTGCACATCTGCAGATCAACGGCCACGCAGCAGTCCCCGCAGCTTAAAGGGCTGGAAGGACCCTAGCAGAAGGCAGACTATCCCCACGCGACTCGACTCCGTCCAGAGGCGCACTGCCCCCCACCACACTGCGGGGCCCCTGGCCTCTATCTGGGCAATTTCCTCTTTTCATTTTCCGCTCGGTCCTCCCCCGCCAGATTCTGATTTGTTTCTTCATTCCGCAGAGCCTCCCCCCTTCCAGTCCTCAGGGGCACCCCGCAACCCCTCAATCCTCCCCACTGCCCCGCGGTGCGAAACCTCCACTCCCCCGGGGCCCTCCCGCCCCGTCTCACCCCCTGAGGGTCCTTGACGAAGTAGCTTCCGCTCGAGCCCTGGTAGATGCGCTCGGGAAAGATGCCACGCTCGATGGCCAACTCGGCCTGACGCACCACAAACTCGAACTCGGGGTCCTCCGGGAACTCGTTCCGCTCGCGGTGGGCCTGTGCGGCGTGCGCCGCCGCCGCGGCCTGCGCCGCCAGGGCTTGGGCCTGCGCCGCCACGGTCTGGGTCTGGCCTTGGGCCGACGCGCCCCGGGCCCGATCCAGCAGGGGCTGCCGCTCCCGGTCGTGGCCCGGCGAGCCTGGCGGAGAAGGGCCCGAGCCGGCCGCCGCCGCCACTCGCACCGCGCCCCCCGGCACCTGCGGAAAGTGAGCGCCGGAGCCCGACGGGAAAGTGTACTCCGGGGGTTGGGCCCGCTCGGGGGACACCAGTGGGCTCGTCTCGTCCATCCCTCAGGCCGCCGGCTCCGGGACCCGGGGCGCCCGGCACAGCTGAGCTCGCGGCCGGGACCAATCCGCGACACCCCCCACCTCCCTCCCGGCCAACCAGGCCGCGGCGCTTCCTTGGCCCCGCCCCTACCCTGCCCTGTTTACTTGGCGACGAGTAGGCACAGCCCCTCGCGCGCCGACAGCAACCAATCAGAACTTACTCCTACGCAATCGCTGCCTCCGCATTTTTCTCCCGTCACCTTCAGTGGAGACTGCGCATGCTCCAGGAGCCAGCCCAGGGTCAGACACGCCCTCTGCCGCGACCACCTCGGCCCCGCCCTTAGCTTCCAATTGGCTGACAGGTCTGAGGACGTTTTCAAAACAGCAACCTCCCTATCAGTCCTTCATTAACTGGGGGCTGGCTGTGAGGCTTTGTGTCATTAATTGACCACCTACTATGTTGTAAGTGCAGGAGAGATAGCAGGAAAGCAAAGAAACAAAATCCCCGGTGCTACCTCCATCAGAAGTTTTTAAAAAGCCCAGTCTGGGACATTTCATTGGAACGCTTGCTCGAATCTCCGCCGCTTCGCTTCGCATCCCGCGTCCTCGCCGATGCACCTGCGAAAGCAGCAGAGGATGGCCCAGATGCTAGGGCTCCTGCACCCACGTGGGGGACCTGGATGCCGATCCTGGCTTCACCCAGCTCCAGCCGTTGTGGCCATTTGGGGAGTGACCCAGAGGATGGAAGATCTCTCTCTCTTTACCTCTCCCCCTCTGTTTCTGTAACTCTGCCTTTCAAATAAATAGGTAAATCATGCGGCTTCCACGCTGGCCCAAATGGTCAATGTTTATTTGTTAATTGAGGAAAGATATGGTCCTGAGGAAAGATGTGGTCCCGTGAGACTTTAAAATTCCATGAGGTTCATGACTTTTATTCGCCACCGTAAAGCCTTAATATCTAGATTATTTTATTTGAAAGGCAGGAGTTCTTCCACCTGTGGGTTCACCCTCTAAATACCTGCAACAGTCAGGTCCAGCAAGGCTGAAGTCAAAGGCTTCGGAACTCAATCCGGGTTTCTGGGTGGCAAAAATTCAAGTATCAGCCATCCTAGTGTGCCCACTAGGTGGAAGCTGAATAGGAAATGGACTAGCCAGGACTTCAACCAGGCACATCTGACACGGGATGTGGGCATCCCAAGCAGCAACTCAACCACTGCACCATACGTGTGCCCCATGGCACATTTTTATTATTGGAAAGAGGAAGGGAGATACAGCTCCTGCCCTCCAGCTAAAGACAAAGAGTGCACAGAGGGAGCTGAAAACTTCGCAACAGGAGTTCACTGATTTGGGGGTAGGCTGCAGAGTCGGCAGAGTCTAAGTGGGGCACTTGCTCTGAGCTATGCCTTAGATCACTGAAAAAAGGTGGCAGGTTTAAAAAAAAAAAAAGGTGCAGACAGGAAAGGAGCTGGCTGTGAAGAAGGTGAGAGCAGCCTGCTTGGTTTGGGGCACCAGGGTCATGTTGGGTTACCAGGGCAGAAGCGGTACCTGACATGGGCAGGGCTACAGGGGGCCTTATTTATTTAAAAGACAGAGATATGGGAACAGGGAGGAGATAGAGAGATCTTCCATCTGCTGGATCACTCCCCAAATGCCCACAATAGCCAGGGCTGGGTCAAGTTGAAGCCAAAAGCCAGGCACTTCATCTGTGTCTCTCACATGGGTGCAGGGGCCCAAGGACTTGAGCCATCTTCCACTGCTTTCCCAGGCCATTAGCAGAGAGCTGGATCAGTGGAGCAGTTGGGACTTGAACCAGTGCCCATATGAGATCCTTAACCCATTATGCCATGACACCCGCCTGGTATTTTCTAACATATATTCATTCTAACAAAATCTGCTTCCTCACATTCTGTTCTTTCAGTGACTGCAATTATATCTCTAGTCAATATCACATATATTAGCATGTAACCATCATTCCTGTAACCAGTGTTCACATTGGATTGAATCTTCTAGGTCTGCTAGTCCAATATCAATAGGCTTGAGATATTAATTACTTGCTCAAAGTCACATAGAGTTAGTAGCAGAGATGGTATTTAACACAGAATCCAAGTCTTGTCTGTTTTATTTATTTGAGAGGGAGAGGAAGAGAGAGAGAGAGAGAGGCAGCACTCCCATTAACTGGCTCATTCCCCAAATGCCCGCAATAGGAGTGGGGAAGCAGGGTCTAGGCCAAGTCAGGAAAGCAATGCAGGCCTCCCACAATGGTGTCAGGAACCCAAGTACTTGAGCCATCACCAATGCCCCCCAGGGTCTGTATCAGGACGCTGGAGTCAGGAACCAGAACCAGGAATGGAATTCAGGCACGCTGGTGTGGGACTTGGAATTTTTTTTTTTTTTTTTTAAGAAGGAAGAGCATTAGATAGAGACAGAGAGATAAAAATCTTCCATCTGCCGCTGGTTCACTCCCCCAAATGGCCTGGAAGCAAGGAGTCAGACATAGGAGCTCGGAGCTGAATCAGAAGCGGAAGCAGCCAGAACTTGAAGCGGGGCTCCTTGGACTGTGGCATGCTGGGGTCCCAGGTAGTGGCTTAGCCCCCTGCACTACAACTCAGGCCCCTGACTTGGGCGGGGGTGGGAGGGGTAGGTCTTAACCACTAGTCTAAATGCCCAACCCCAAGTCTTTTGAGAAACAATTTTAAATCTCCATTTTTTTTTTAATTTTTTTTTTGACAGGCAGAGTGGATAGTGAGAGAGAGAGACAGAGAGAAAGGTCTTCCTTTGCCGTTGGTTCACCCTCCAATGGCTGCCGCTGCTGGCGTACCGCGCTGATCCGATGGCAGGAGCCAGGAGCCAGGTGCTTTTTCCTGGTCTCCCATGGAGTGCAGGGCCCAAGCACTTGGGCCATCCTCCACTGCACTCCCTGGCCACAGCAGAGAGCTGGCCTGGAAGAGGGGCAACCGGGACAGAATCCGGTGTGCCGGCGCCGCAGGGCGGAGGATTAGCCTAGTGAGCCGCCGCGCCAGCCTAATCTCCATTTATTTTACATTGTATACTCACACAAGACCTGGGGGCATTATTATTATTATCACGATCATTTCTGTCCTACAGGCGAGGAAACCCCAATCCAGAGAAGCAATTTGCCGACTCTCAATATGCACTTCTCTTAATAATACAGTCTGATTTTTCCGTGTGCATGGAGTAAGGCAGTCCCACGGGAGCAGCGCCCACGGCTTCCCGAGCCCGACAGAACCTCGCGGCGTGCTGCGTTCCCCTCGCCCAGTGGATAAACACGTGGATTCGCGGGCGGGCGACGTAGTATTCGGGCAGATGAGTCCAGTCTCGGCACTCTATCAACACAGAGGATCTGGGTAGTGACAACGACAAGGAATGCACAGGTATTGCCTTCCCATCGCAGTGCCGGGCACAGGGTTATCAAATTCAGGCGCCCTCCCCGGCGCATTACGACGACCAAGCCGCGCCTCTGAAGCGGGGTATCGGTGCTGTCCTCCGACTCCACGGCCGGGCCATTTACAACAGTGGGGATGCGAGCGGGATCGCAGCCGCTCTGGCTGGTGGTCACTGTTGGTTTCGTTTGAGGTTAACACTTCGGCCAGGCGGACTCTGGGTGGGCGAGCCTCACACGGAGCCTACAGCTCGCGCGGAGGTGCGGAGTGCGAACCACTCGCTAGGCCCCACCCCTCTCTCAGGCTCTGCCCGGCTCTCGGAGCACTCTGCCCCGCACAAAGATGGCGTGGGGGGCGGGCTGGGCCAATGGGGAGTGGCGTTGCTCCCGGTCGCCTAGGCAACAGCCAATGGGCAGCGGGGATTGTGCCCAGTGCCGCTGCCCGGGATGGCGGCGTCAAGTGGGGCAGGCACTGGTGGAAGTGGCTGAGAGGAGGTCCCCGCTGCTGAACCCCCAGGGTCCCCGCTGCTGAACCCCCAGGATCGGGGCGTGACGGTCGTCCCGAAAGGCTGAGCCCAGGTTGGCAGACGGTGCATGTGGGCCGGGACAGTGTGGTGCCGCGGGTAGGGATTGAGGGGCCGGGCAGATCGTCGGACCGCGGTTCCATCCCTGACGCGCCGACCTAGTGGGCGGCTTGCCCGTTGGGGTCCCAGACCCAGGCCTCCCATCTCGCCGGCGGGGTGGACGCCTGGGATGGCCTGGGCCCTCAGGTGGGCGAACGCAGCTTCCGGGGCTGCGTTGGGAGGGAAAGGCAGGCATACCTGTGTGCGCAGAAGACGCTGCGGGCCGGGGAGCAGACGCGCGTGGAGGGGAGTGGCGGGGCTGGAAGCGAGAGTGGGCTGTGGAGGGGCTTGCCCTCGGGGTCTGGGCCCGCCCGCGTCACGCTCCGGTGGAGGGCCGTCCCACACGGCCCTGCGTGGGGAATTGCGGTGCCTCAGTTATTGATGGGTGACATCCTGCATTCTGGCATCTCCAGGCTACTCCGGCGCCAGCAGCAATCACGCCCCTCTGCTAGGCCCCGGTCGTTCTCCTTTCCGTTGAAATAGAACACTTTTCTGACAGTGCCACTGTCCAGCGCCCTCCAGAAGTCCAAGGCTTCGTAGTCGTCAGCGTTTTTGGACCTTCTTTCTACTGCCAGTATTTTCTTTCCACTTTCTTCTACCTAACCATCCCACAGCCTTCCTAAATAATACCTTTATACACTAACAATACGTTTGTTGACTTTTCGAGTGGAAGTAGACAAGGTTAGAGTAAGAATTATTTCTCTCTCTCTTTTTTTTTTAAAGATTTATGTGAAAGGAGGAGTTATAGAGGAAGGGAGGGAGGGAGAGAGAAAGAGGTCTTCCAACCTCCTGGTTCACGGAATGGCTGGAACTGGGTCGACCTGAAGCCAAGAGCCAGGAGCTTCTTCAGGGTCTCCCACTTGGATGCAGGGGCCCAAGGACTTGGGCCATCTTCTACTGCTTTCCCAGGCCATAGCAGAGAGCTGGATCAGAAGTAGAGCAGCCCGGACTTGAACCGGTGCCCATATGGGATGCCGGCTCTGCAGGTGGTGGCTTTACCTGCTATGCCACAGTGCAGGGCCCAAGAATTATTTCAAGTTCATTCAAAAATGCCTAAAAAGAGGTCCCTGGCATTGTGGCTCAATAGGCTGCAGGCCATCCCATATGGACACTGGTTCGTGTCCCAGCTGCTCCAATTCTGATCCAGCTCCTGGGAAAGCAGTGGGAGATGGTGGAGTGCTTGGACTGAACCCTTGCCATCCACGTGGTAGACCCCATGCATTCTACCTAAGGTTCCCCTTAATTAGTACTTCTGGTTGTGGTCTGGGGAATAGACATCATTTTAAAAAGCAACTACTGAAAGAAATATGCTATATTTCCCTAGCTCAGAAAGGAATAGAGGGGTTATCATTGTGTCATGGCAGGTTAAGCCACCTCCTCAAAGGCCTGCATCTCGCATCAGAGTGCCTGGTTCAAGTCCTGGCCACTCTGCATTTCTGTTCTAGCTTCTGGCTAATGTAATTGGGAGGCAACACCAAACCTATGTGAGAGACCTAGATGGAGTTCCTGGCTCCTGGCTTTTTTTTTTTTTTTTTTTTTAAGATTTATTTTAATTATTTGAAAGGCAGAGTTAGATGGGGCAGAGTGGGAAGACAGACAGAGAGAGGTCTTTCATCCACTGGTTAACTCCCCAGAAGGCCACAATGGCTGGGGTTGGGCCAGGCCGAAGCCAGGAGCCAGAAGCTTCATCCAGGTTTCCCATGTGGGTGCAGGGACTCAAGCACTTGAGGCATCTTCCTCTGCTTTCCCAGGCCCATTAGCAGAGAGCTAGATCAGAAATGGAGCAGCCAGGACTAGAACCAGCAGCCATATGAGATGCTGGCACCACAGGCAGCGGCCTAACCCGATACACCATAGCACTGGCTCCTGGCTCCTAACTTTGGCCTGGCCTAACCTTGACCATTGCTGGCATTTGGGGAGTGAATCTGTAGATAGAAGATCTCTCTCTTTCAAATGAAATTTTTGAAAAACAGAAATACAAATGCATAGTATGTACTTTAAAAAAACGGTTAGCCCATGTGGGAGAGGGAAGAGGCTCCTGGCTCCTGGTTTCAGATTGTCACAGCTCCTGCTGTTGTGGCCATCTGGGGAGTGAACCAGTGCATGGAGGATCTCTCTCTCTCTCTCTCTCTCTCTCTCTCTCTCTCTTTCTCTCTGTTTGCCTCTGCCTCCCTGTGACTCTGCCTTTCAAATAAATAAATAAATCTTAAAAAAAAAAAATGGTTAGCCTATTTATCTATTTGAGAGAGAGAGAGATCCCATACTCTGGTTCACTCCCTAAATGTCCACAATGGCAGGTTGGGAGTCAGGAATGCAATCCAGTCTCCCATGTGATGGCAGAAATCCAGTTACTGGAGCCATCACTGCTGCCTCCTGAGGTCTGCGTTAACAGGAAGCTGGAATCAGAAGCTAGAGCTGAGAATTAAGCCCAGGCACTCTGATGTGAGACATCAGAGCCTTAACTGCTAAGCCCGATGCCCTCCCCATGTAGTATGTAGTTTTGAAAACAAATGGGAGAAGACAGTGGCAGGGCTGGGCTGAGAGATGGTGTTCCAGTTGCTGTATAATAAATTATCCCAAAACCTAGCAGGTTAAAACAACCATATGATGCTCATGGATTCTCTGGGTCAGGAATTTGGACCTGTCAACACAGGGTTGGTCTCTCCCTGCTGCATGATATTACAGATGGTATGCAGGCTCAGGGGCTGGAGGCTCCTCCAGAGATGCCTGTTGCCTGGGCTAGGATGATTCACTGATGGACAGCCCACTGGAGCATCAATGTGTGGTTTGGCTTCCTCACACTGTGGTAGCCTGAGGGTAGCTGCACTTCTTTTGTGGTGGCCAGATCTCCCAGTGCGAGCGTACCAGAGAGCAAGATGGGAGTTGTGTCACCTTTCATGATCTAATCTCAGAGCACATCATCACATCCAAATTGTTCTATTGGTCAAAGCAGTTATGAGTTTCCTCAGAATCAAGAGAGGGGAGCTAGATTCTACCCTTTGATGGGTCAGTAGCAAGGTCAGATTGTAGAAGAAATGTGAGACAAAGGGTATTATTGCATACATATTTGGAAAATACAGTCTACCATGTTTGATAATAAGATAATCATACAAATTGTATTGACTTCCTTTAGATATTTTGGATATACTCCCAAGAGCTAACCACACACCAAAAATAGTAGTTGGGTTTACAACTTGATGTCTCAGAGAATATTTTGTCCATGATAATTCTCAATCTGGAGAAAAATCCCCTTTCAAGGGACCTTCTACTGGGTTCCCTGGAGTAAGGAGAAATACCACTCTGGAAGTTTTGTGTAGCTTAAGAAAAAGTAAATAGGGGCCAGCCTTGTGGTATAGCACAAGGCTGTGAGGCCAGCATTCCCATATGAACGCCAGTTCGAGTCCTGGCTGCCCCACTGCTGACCCAGCTCTCTGCTAATGCACTTGGGAAAGCAACAGAGGATGGCCCGAGTGCCATCCACATGAATGACCTGGATGAAGCTCCTGACTCCTGGCCCAGCCCCAGCCATTGCACCCATTTAGAGACTGAACCAGCAGATGGAAGATTCTTTCTGTCTCTGTCTCTCTCCTCTGCTTCTCCCTCTCTCTGTGACTCTGCCTTTCAAATAAATTTTTTTAAAAAGTAAATAAATTTTTTAAAAAAGTAAATAAATACTGTGTCATCACTGTGGCTACTCAATTCCCACTGCACTAACTTTTTCCTAAGTTTGAGTAAAGGCAAGTTGGTTATCTGCTGCCATTAAAAAAATTTTTTTTTAATTTATTTTGTATTTATTTGAGAGGCAGAGAGACACAGACAGATAGAGAAAGAAAGAGTTTCCACCCACTGGTGCACTATAATTGTTAGGGCTGGGCTGGGGCCAAAGCTGGGAGCCAGGAACCAATCCAGGTCTCTTCTGTGGGAGACAGGAGCCCACTTTCTTGTGCCATCTCTGCTGTCTCCAGGGTCTGCTTTAGCAGGAAGCTGGAGTCAGGAGCTGGTGCCCAGCGATGAACCCAGGCTCTCCAATATGGGATATAGAAGTCCTAACTTGTAACTTAAGGGCTAGGCCAAATGTCCACACCCCCACCCCTGCCAAACACATAGAGGAAAGGCCCTTATCTGTGTAAGTGACGATTTCATGCTTATGTATTGGAATGGGGGCTTTAGCAGAAGATGCAGCCCTTCAGATTCCAGCGGATGTGTTTTTTGAAGGGAAGAAACAGTTCTGTACCATAAGCTGACTTTTGGTGCTGTGACTTAATTAGTTCTAGGAAGAGCTGAAGATGGTCTGTAGCTATCAAAATGCCTATCTGGACTGGAAATAGTTTCCTTCTTTAGTTCTGATGGAAAACTGCTTCTCTTCCCCTCATTAAAGTTGTATTTGCAGCAGAGTCACGTTGACCTCAACCCCAGCACACGTTGATGCTGGGCTGATGATAAGAGCCTTGTGAGCCTGAAATGAGATGCTGACCTTATGGGACACTGATAGGGCAGAGATGGCACAGCAGGCGCCAGCATCACTCCTCTGAGAGCCCCCAGAGGTTCAGCAGGGGGCTTTAGGATGGGAAGAAAGTGGTCCTTGCCAGAGAACTTGGACTTGGAGCTCCTGACTGCTATCTGGAGAAATGCAAAAATCCCAGACAAATGACCCCCAAACATCTCTCAAACAGGCTCCATTAAGCAGGCTTCATTATGGGCTAGAAATGGAATTTTTTCCATATATGGGCGAGAGCACAGGAATTCTCAGAACTCATCTGCCCTTGTGTCTGAGAGATGAAGAAACTGGAGCTCTGAGACAGGGCCAGGGCCTCGATGTGACTGCATCCCACCCCACACCCCACGCCCGGCCAGACTGTCGTCCCGTCGCATCATCTCTGGGCTTTGGGTGTCTGTTACAAAACCTGGTGTGACAATAAGGCCACATTTACAATACCCAAGGGATGTGGATATAGAATGAAGGGGTGACAGCTTTAATTGGATTTTTCTCTGCTTAGTACATACCTCATTAGTCAAAATTGATGAGTTTTTCTATTTCAAAATGTTACCTGAGGGACCAGCACTGTGGCATAGCAAGTAAAGCCGCTGCCTGCAGCACTGGCAGCCCATATAGGCACCAGTTCAAAACCCAGCTGCTCCACTTCCAATCCAGCTCCCTGCTAATGCACCTGGGAAAGCTGCAGAAGATGGCCCAAGTCCTTGGGCCCCTGCACCCATGTGGGAGACCCAGAAAAAGCTCCTGGCTTCAGCCTGGTTTAGCTCTGGCCTTTGTGGTCATGTAGGGAGTGAACCAGCAGATGGAAGATCTCTCTCTGTCTCTCCCTCTCTACCCTCTCTGTAACTCTGCCTTTCAAGTAAATAAAATAAATCTTCTAAAAAAAAAAGTTACCTCAATTGTATTGGTAGCATTTTTATACTGAGCAAAGACTTGAGAGAAATTTCCATTTAAGTAAGCAGATGCATGCTTATATGTTTTTCTTTCTTAAAATTTTGTATTATTTTAATTTTATTTGAAAGGCAGAGAAACCCATAGAGATAGTCCATCAGTGATTCACTCCCCAAATGCCTGCAATAGCCAGGGCTGGGCTAAGCCAAAACCAAGAACCTGGAACTCTGTCCAGGTCTCTCACATGGGTGGCAGGGACCCAGGTACTCGAGTCCCCACCTGCTGCCTCCCAGGGTATGCATAAGCAGGAAGCTGGAGTGGACGCTGAACCAGGACTCAAGCCAGGTACTCTGATATGGGATACAGGCCTCCCAAGTAGCGACTTAATCACTGCACCAAATGTCCACCCCTAAAGGTCTCTTTCTGAAGGAGGAGAAGAAACTAACGTGTAGTGGGCAGGGCCATGTGGTGTTCTAGGTACTTTTTTTTTTTTTTTAAGATTTATTTATTTATTTGAAAGAGTTACACAGAGAGAGGAGAGGCAGAGAGAGAGAGAGAGAGGTTTTCCATCCAATGGTTCACTCCCCAGATGGCTGCAACGGCCAAAGCTGTGCCAATTCTAAGCCAGGAGCCTGGAGCCTCCTCTGGGTCTCCCACATGGGTGCAGGGGCCCAGGGACCTGGGCCATCCTCCACTGCTTTCCCAGGCCACAGCAGAGAGCTGGACAGGAAGTGGAGCAACCAGGTCTCAAACCAGTGCCCATAAGGGAAGCTGGCGCTTCAGGCTAGGGCGTTAACCCACTGCACCACAGCGCCAGCCCCTCTAGGTACTTTCATGTATGTTGTTTAATTTGATCCACCTGCCAAATATGTGAAGTAGGTATTTGAGTATTAACTCTACTTTATAGATGAGATTTAGAAACACTGAAGTAACTTTCCCATGATTACATGGGGAGCTAAGGTTTGAACTCAGGTCTTTCTGCTGTCAGGAACTGAACTCAGGTCTTTCTGCTCCATTATACTGGGAGGCAACATAGGATAGGATAACGTAAGTTTGTGCACTACCTAGAGGAGCCCCAGAGTCCAATTGCCAGGGCTCTGATCACACAGGTTGGCTGGGTGACCTTCATTAGTTTGCTTGTCCTCTATGTGCTTCCGTTTCCTCAACTGTAACATGGAGATCTTGATACCTGCCTCATAAAGTTCTTGGAAGTGAAAGTAGATCACATATTCACACACACAGTAAGTGTTGGTTCCTGCTACACATTTCAGGTGGCTTCTCTGGCATCAGCCCAATTGATCTTTGAGGGTTGTGCCACAAGGATGGGAGTGTAAATAATGCAGCACCAAAACCCACTACGATTTGGAAAAGACAAACTTAATGTCCTGGTGGTTTTAGTTGAACATGTAAAGCATCCTTTTTGTTAAAATATACCAGACCCTTCCTGTGCTGTGGAGTCCACTCTTTGCAACTCCATCTTGGCTTTCATAGTGGAGCATCACTGTAACCTTTAACAGTGGGTGTGGGTTCAGCACCTCTGGGACTTACAGGAAAAGAGAGAGAGAGTCGTTGGTCCTAGGCCTCAGGAACTGAGGAATCCCCTTCAGTGGTGTGCACTAGGTCTGGTTCCTGTGCTTGGAAGAGAAGGTGCACTTTTCCTACAGGTCTCCTGTCGCTCCCCCTCTTCGCGGAGGAACGACACAGGACCCTGCGCTGTTCTTTTGTCTGCTCGGCCCTTCCCGGGTTTGCTGCTGGTCCTTCCCGGGTTGGCTACCGATCCTTCCACCTCCGTGGAAGGGCGGTTCCCCCTGCCAATTTCCCCACTTCCTCAGGGGAGCGGCACACCGCCAGCCGGCTCTCTCGGGGGCTGCACAGATGTTCCTCAGGTGTTCCTGGTGCATGTTGTCTCTCTCCTCCTTTATAGTCCTCTTCCACCAATCCCAACTCTGCTACCCACACGCCAAGTACGCTGCTCTCCTCCAATCAGGAGCAGGATCAGCTCCTGCAGGTTACTGGTCGAACTGGAGGCAGCTGTGTAAAAGTTGTTTACTCCTCTCCCAGCGCCATATTGTGGGAGAGCAGATGCATAGAATAAGTCTTAATTCCAGTAACTTAGTCTAGTCCGAGTTGCTCCCCTGTCTCCTGTGCCTGAGGGTCAGGCTGTGGGTCAGTTGTTCATCTTGGGAGATTTGTCAAGGATGCTTTATAGTTCAGAGAGCTTTTCCACAGTTAGTGGACTGGCAGTTCACAGATTTGCAGTAATCCAATGGTGCGCTTTTTTTTTTTTTTTTTTAATTTTTTTGCCAGGCAGAGTTAGACAGTGAGAGAGAGAGAGACAGAGAGAGAGAGAGTTATAGACAGTGAGAGAGAGACAGAGAGAAAGGTCTTCCTTACGTTGGTTCACTCTCCTAATGGCCGCTACAGCCGGCATTGTGCCGATCCGAAGCCAGGAGCTGGCTACTTCCTCACAGTCTTCCATGCAGGTGCAGGGACCCAAGCACTTGGGCCATCCTCCACTGCTCTCCCGGGCCACAGCAGAGAGCTGGACTGGAAGAGGGGCAACCGGGACTTGTACCGGCACCCCAACCGGGACTAGAACCCGGGGTTCCGGCGCCGCAGGCAGAGGATTAGCCAAGTGAGCCACGGCGCCGGCCTAATGGTGTGCTTCTTAAACAAAACTGCAGATCCTCAAGCTCTGACTGCAGAATCTGATTCAGTGGTCTGGTGTGGGCCTACGACTCTGCATTGCCACAATCACTTGAAAACCTTGTATTGCTTTTGTTTGGAAAAGATGAAGGAATGAATAAAAAGGCTTCTGGAATTAAGAGAGAAGCAAGGACTGAGTGCTTGGTGCGCGTCAGTGCATTCCGTTTGTCTCTGTAGTGAATGCTGCTATGGGTGTTCTCACTCTGCAGCACCTCCTTGAACACAATGTTCTGGTACCACTGGTACCATCGGTACGAAGCCATATAGAGGCTGTCCTCTCTGCACTGTGGGGTATGCCTGATGGCCATTCCTTCTGCTCTTACTACCCAGTTATCCCACAGACCACCCACTCCTACCTGACTGTATCAGCAGCTTTGCTGTGTACAGATGCACCACTCTAAAACAGAGCGGCTCCCAACAACACACATTGATTTATCCCATGATTCTGTAACTAACTAGCTTGAGGCTGGGCTTGGAAAGTAGAAATAATGATGATACCCATCCGGTAAAGTTCACTGTGAAATGAAATCAAATAATGTATTCATTCACACATCACTGAGGATACAGAAAAAGCAACTAAATGTCTGCTGGTCTTGCCTGAGCTCACTTACCCCTCTGTGGTCAGCTGGAGCAGCTGCTCCGTGTAGCCACTCATCATCCTGGGGGCTGATCAGGTCCAGATGCAAACCCGGTGCTCCATCACCTTTGCAAATGCCCCGTTAGTAGAGCAACTCACACAGCCAACCCAGATCCAGTGGGCACGGGAATAAATAAATACTGCCTCTTAATGGGAGGATCTGCCATGTCATATGGCATGGGCATGAATGGAGGGAGAAAAACGGTGCCCATTTTAATGGTCTATTCAGTTATCACATCTTCCCTGCAAACTTTCTTCCCTGTAGGCTTTGTCTACCCCACCCCTCCTGCTCCCTTTGCCGTAATCATTTTTTCAGAACACTGCTTTCATCGTATTCCATCCCTGTTCACAACTCCTCCCCCAGAAACTTCCTCTTTTCTCCACAATGTCAGCTATAAGCTCTTCTGCCTGGTTTTCATGGGTCTCCTTAAACTAGCCTGACCTAACAGTGGTAGCTAGAGTGTGGGAGACAAAGGGCCAGCCACGGTCAGGGAGGCAGGTGCTTGTTCCAGCTCAGCCACCAACCCACCCCTTAACCTCTCTGGGCTTCTGTCCCTCCAGCCACAAATGACAGTATTTGGACAACTAAGTCCAGTAGGTTATTTTCAGATTTCAGATGTTGGCAGACTGTACCGAGACAATTCATGTCCTATTGCTCCCCAAATACCTGTTACAGTGAGACCAGGCTTGTGTTCCCTGTGAACTGCCCATGTCTCCCTTGCTCGTTTGGTGTTCGTCCCATTCCCCGTGTGTTCCCAATCTGGGGCTGCTCTCTGCTTTCTCCCTGCTCGCTTTAAACCCCACCCATCCCATCTTCATTCATCTCTGCCAGCCAAGCTGGCACCTGATTGCACTATCTCTAGTATAATTCAGGTTTTACTTGTTGGTTGAATTGACTAGATTATAATCTCACTGAGGGAAGAGACGATGTGCTGACTAAACACATAGTAGGTGTTGAGTAAATCTTCGTCGATTAATCCTCCACTGCCAGGTCATAGAGAACTGGAACTAACTGAAACCTTTAAAACCAAGAGGAGGATAATTGTGCTTGGGTAGAGGTGGTGATGATGGCGGTGGTTGGAGAAGTGGGTGTTTTTGTTAAAAGTATCCAAGTCAGTGGAGATGAGCGGCCTGGCGGCCTCAGAGAGTGTGGCAGTGATGTTTTGCGGAGCACCCCTCCAGCGTGGTGTGACACTGTTTTCCTCTGCTTGTTTCCTACAGCTTTCACCCTTTTCTTCTGTAAGCTGTCACCATGACCCTGACAAAGGGTTCCTTCACCTACTCCAGTGGGGAAGAATACCGTGGCGAGTGGAAGGAGGGTGAGAAGGACCCCTGGGGGAATCTCAGGGCACCAGGCTAGACAGCCAACTCTCTGGAGCTTCAGGACTATTTCCCACTCCAGGGCTTGATTCCAGAGTGCCTTTCCTTTGTTCTATGTTAGGGTTAAATAACAGTTAGAAAATGCTCTTATTCACCCAAACCCCCACAAGTGAATTAAGTCCTTACATTTCTAAATTTGAAAGGATGTTTCAACATCCTTTCATCCTTCAGTAATATTATTTGGGAATTTTAAAAAATAAATGCTAATGTACCCAGCAGAGTATAGTGAATCATTTTAAGTGTCCATAAATTAGAGTACAGAGTTCAGTGCAATGAATTGGTTCCAATGAATCTTAAGAAGTTAGGGGGGCTGGCGCTGTGGCGTAGTGGGTAAAGCCACCACCTGCAGTGCCGTCATTAAAACCTGGCTGCTCCACTTTTTTTTTTTTTAAGATTTATTTATTTGGAAGTCAGAGTTACACAGAGAGAGAAGGAGAGGCAGAGAGAGAAAGAGGTCTTCCATCTGCTGGTTCACTCCCCAATTGACTGCAACCGTTGGAGCTGCGATGATCCAAAGCCGGGAGCCGGGAGCTTCCTCCAGGTCCCCCAGTTGGGTGCAGAGGCCCAAGTACTTGGGCCATCTTCTACTGCTTTCTCAGGCCATAGCAGAGAGCTGGATTGAAGTGGAACAGCCGGTACTTGAACTGGCACCCATATGGGATGCTGGCACTACAGGTGGCAGCTTTACCCACTACGCTACAGCACGGGCCCCTGCTCCACTTCTGATCCGGCTCTCTGTTATAGCTTGGGAAAGCAGTGGAGGATGGCCCAGGTGCTTGGGCTCCTGCACTCTTGTGGGAGACTCGGAAGAAGCTCCTGGCTCCTGGCTTCAGATCGGCCCATCTCCGGCTGTTGTGGCCATCTGGGGAATGAACCAGCAGATGGAAGATCTCTCTGCGTCAGCGTCTGCCTCTGCCTCTCTGTAACTCTGCCTTTCAAATAAATAAATCTTTAAAAAAAATGTTAGGACGATCTGAAAAGTAGGGCAGACACTCAAGAACAAATGAGATTCATTGCCTTGAATTTCCTGTGACACACAGCTCATTACCTTTGGAAGTGTCCATTCATAGGACTAGTCAAATTCTTTGGAGCCTGACATTATGCAGGAAGCAGTTTAATGACATTCAGTTTGGAAGCACAGTCTGGCTGCTTTGAAGTCTTGCAGGCCCAGTGCTAGCAAGCCAGGAAGTGCCCCGAGGGGCTGGACTCCCTGCCCTCTCGAAGGTGAAGGGCAGTTCAAGCTGTTACCAGACACTCGCCTCATTCTGCTCACATTAGATCCCCGTGGCTGATGAATGCATGAGCCTTCAGAAGTTGTGCAGATGGGGCGTGACCTTGCCTCTTCCCATCCCAAGCCTTTTCTCTTGCCTCCCAAACACCTGCTGTCCCCTCAAAGATGGCCTTTTGGAGGAGAGACTGCCTGAGGCTCTGCTGGGGGCAGTCTCTGTCCACCAAAGGAACACCCTCACCTGTGTTTGAAGGACATGACTGCTCTGTGTTCTGGTCCATTCAGTGGGTAAGCACGACAGTATGGTAAGCACAGCAGACAGAGCTCAGCCAGTGCTGCCAGGGAGGGTGTCAGGTTCACCCAGGAGCCTCCCAGTCTAAGGGATATGTCTGTTTGTTTCTCAGAGAGGCCCCTGTGTAAAGGTGAGTGTTGAGGGCTCCCTGTCGGGCTGCCCGCTGCATCTGCATTCTTGCTCCCCTGCTCAGAGCTCTGTGATCTCCAGCAAGTTATTTAGCTTCTCCCTGCCTCAATTTTCCCATCTGGCAAATGGAATAAAAATAGTACTATGCCTACTTCATAAGGTTTTCATGAAGATTAAATTAGATGATAAATACAGAGTGCTCAGAAGACTGGCTGGCTCATAGCAAAGCTACTATAAATGTTAGCTGTTTTTATTTACTTATTTATTTATTGAGAAGTAGACAGAGAGCTCCCATCTGCTGGTCCATTCCCCAAAGGCCCAAACAGCCCATGCATCTGAACCCCTAGGCCAGACTCCTGCCCAGGTAGGGTTATTTTCAAGTGCCCACTTGCCATTCATACTTGGGGGACCCTGCTCCATAGGTGATGGCTGTGACTTAGGATGGGCAGTCCAAGGAGCAATATTTTCCTGGTGCCTGGACTGGGTAACATTGTGCCCTGCGAATGCCCTGGCTTTTCTTCTTTCCTCTGGGGCCCAGGGCATGGGGGGTAAGGGATGCTGGGCGAGTGAGAAGGGATCAGAAGCTGCCCCTTTCCAACCTCACACCTGTCCATCTTTTTGCTCAGGCCGCAGGCATGGCTTTGGTCAGCTGATGTTTGCAGATGGTGGCACCTACCTGGGTCATTTTGAGAATGGGCTTTTTAACGGCTTCGGGGTACTGACCTTCTCAGATGGCTCAAGGTGGGTATCAGGTCATTGCTTTCCTAGCCTTCCACTGGGGAGGCTCTGATTCTAAAGTGGGGCAGGCAGGGAGTGAGCAGCTCTTTTGTTGGTGACATTTGAAATCAATCTAAAATTTGAAATGTCAAGGAGTGAGTGACCTTGCACTCTACTTACTAGATTCTTTCCTTGAGATTCGGGCCTCACATCATACATACACGCCGACCCTTCTCTGCTGGCTGCGAATGGGGTGGGTGTGGCTGGGTCGAGCTCCAGGCTCAGTGCCGACAGCTCTGCTCTGCTCCTGGGTCTTAGTGAGGAGCACATAGCGGCAGCTGCTGGCTTCAGTGAACCCAGATGGCTAACATGCCCACTAAAGGCTAACATCTTGGTGTTTCCGCAGGTACGAGGGGGAGTTTGCTCAGGGCAAGTTTAACGGCGTCGGAGTCTTCATCCGACACGACAACATGACCTTTGAGGGGGAATTTAAAAATGGCAGAGTAGATGGTTTTGGTAAGTTTCAGCCCAACGGGACGGGTGCCTTGGGTGGGCACAGCAGGGTGGAAATACCTTTTTAGTGCAGCCCCTCCCCTGGCTACCCCACAGCCGCAGGGGTCGTGCCCCCATGCCTCCCCACCCAGCTGCCCTGCTGAGGACTCCTGAGCAGAGCCTCGAGTTTTTCGCATCTTTGGCCTCGGCACGCCAAGCTAGCCGCTGCAGCGTTAGTGTCACCATCACTCCGTATTTGTCTGTCCTCCCCAAGGCCTGCTGACTTTCCCTGATGGCTCTCACGGCATCCCGCGCAACGAGGGCCTGTTTGAGAACAACAAGCTGCTGCGGCGGGAGAAGTGCTCGGCCGTGGTCCAGCGGGCCCAGAGCGCCTCCAAGTCAGCCAGAAGCCTCACCGCCTGATGCGGGGCTGGGCACCAGCTGCCGAGGACTGGGAAGGGCCAAGGCCCGTGGTTCAGCCGAGGTGAGCAGTCGGACCAGATCTGAGCCGAGCTGAGCCGAGAGGACTGCGGAGCAGCAGCCCTGTGCTCTGCCCGGCACCTGCCAGTCGGAACCCAGCCGCAGGAAATGCCAGGGCGTCTGTTCACAGGCCCTGCCCCAGCCGCCAGCAGTCTGTTGTTTCTTCATCTTTAGGTGCAAGAGGACAGAGGGAAAGCCGCCTCGTCTCACTCGTTGTCTCTGTTCCTACACCTTAGGCTTAGCCAGTGCAGACCAGATGGGGCCTGCTACCCCTTTCTGCTGAGTGATAGAGAATAATCTCTTCATTCTGCCTACATCTGGGGCGGATGATCCTAACTTCTACGTAGGGCCTGTGCTTTGTGCTACCCTGGAGAAGTAAGGAGAGGAACAGGGGCACGTAGTACAGTTGGCAGAGCTTTTCTGTTACTGCCTCCTTCACCGCTGCTTGGAGCCTGCTCCACACTCTCTAGCCAGAATGATCCTCCTCTCTGCTTGTCCGTCCGTGAGGACCCGGCAAGCGTGCAGCGTGTTCCTCCCTGACTGTCCAAGCTGTCGTCCTTACCTTGCAGGTGATCCCCATCCGTGCCTCTCCTTCCTTAGATGTCAAACAGGACCCCTTCATGGGCTCTTCAAGAAAGACTCGCACACGCAGTCACCTTACAGAACTTGCACTTCTTACTTACACCAGGGCCGAGTACATGTAAGCACCTCACTTGGCTGCCCACCATGGAGGGAACTGAATCCCTGCGGATGGTGTGGACTGACAACGGCCTTTCCCAGTGTGCCGTGGGTCAGACTCAACCACACCCCTTACGTGTAAGTGGAATTGGCCTTCCAGGACTGTGGTGGACTAAGGAGCATGTGACTCTGTGCATCTGGTTCACTGCGACTTTTCTGCCATGAGACCTGGTATCACTCCTGACGGACAGGATCCCTGCACAGTTACACGGAGGCTTCCAGTTACCCTGTGACCCAGACACGTGGCCAGTCCCTATCCTCACACCGCCTGTCCCTCCACAGCAGATTGTGGTGAAAACGATAGCCGTGTGCCTCTATTTATTCTCTGGATTGTACTGTAGAGCAAGTGTTTATGAAGAATAAACAGATCACAAGAACTGCCTCTACTTAGCTTTCCTTTCTCGTCCTTGGGCTTGATGTTTCTTTTTTTTTTTTTTTTTTTTTTGACAGGCAGAGTGGACAGTGAGAGAGAGAGACAGAGAGAAAAGTCTTCCTTTCCCCGTTGGTTCACCCTCCAATGGCCGCCGCGGCCAGCGCGGTGCAGCTGGTGCACCACGCTGATCCCATGGCAGGAGCCAGGAGCCAGGTACTTATCCTGGTCTCCCATGGGGTGCAGGGCCCAAGCACCTGGGCCATCCTCCACTGCACTCCCGGGCCACAGCAGAGAGCTGGCCTGGAAGAGGGGCAACCGGGACAGAATCTGGCACCCCGACCGGGACTAGAACCTGGTGTGCCGGCGCCGCAAGGTGGAGGATTAGCCTAGTGAGCCGCGGCGCCGGCCTGGGCTTGATGTTTCTAAAAGTTCATCAGGCTGGGGCTTGGGACTGACCTGCACACTGAATGATGTAATATCATCTGATTCTGAAACCTTTGCAGAGTGGGGGTGTGAAGTGAACTTTTCTTTTATGCAGATAGGCTCAGGTTACCCAAATGAGCAAGTGCCAAGCCAGATGGGATTTGTGTCCCTTTCTCCCTGACTCCAACTCCCTTTCCACTGGATTCCTCGTAACCTAAGCATCAGAGTGCTAAGCCCTGAGACCACTTTGCTACCAGACCTGCTGGGCTGCCTCAGGCAAGTCAGCTCCTGCCCAGGGCGCCCTTGCTCGGAGCCACGCCGAGCTTTTGAGGTGCATGATCTTGCTCAGTCCTCGGCACAGCCCTAGAGGAAGGCCTCTTATTATCATCTTTGTGTTACTGATGAGGCTCAGGGAGGTTAGGTGGATTTTCCCAAGTCCGGCAGACGCACTAAGGGGCAGATCCAGAATTTAAATCCAGTCTGAGCCGGCGCCGTGGCTCAATAGGCTAATCCTCCACCTTGCGGCGCCGGCACACCGGGTTCTAGTCCCGGTTGGGGCGCCGGATTCTGTCCCGGTTGCCCCTCTTCCAGGCCAGCTCTCTGCTATGGCCAGGGAGTGCAGTGGAGGATGGCCCAGGTGCTTGGGCCCTGCACCCCATGGGAGACCAGGAAAAGCACCTGGCTCCTGGCTCCTGCCAGGATCAGCGCGGTGCGCCGGCTGCAGCGGCGGCCATTGGAGGGTGAACCAACGGCAAAGGAAGACCTTTCTCTCTCTGTCTCTCTCTCTCACTGTCCACTCTGCCTGTCAAAAAAAAAAAAAAAAAAAAAAAAAAAAATCCAGTCTGTTTAAGCCCAAAGGCAAAGCTCTTAACCAGTGCACTAGCCTACCTCCCCAGCCTTGTCTTTCTCCCTGCCCTAAGCCTGAGTCTCCTGACAGGTACCATGAAAGGAGCCCAGAGGCTAAGCCCCAACCTTTAGTGCCACCCAGATGTCTACTTTTTTTTTTTTTTTTTTTGACAGGCAGAGTGGACAGAGAGAGAGACAGAGAGAAAGGTCTTCCTTTTGCCGTTGGTTCACCCTCCAATGGCCAGTGCGGCTGGCGCATTGCACTGATCCGAAGCCAGGAGCCAGGTGCTTTTCCTGGTCTCCCATGAGGGTGCAGGGCCCAAGGACTTGGGCTATCCTCCACTGCACTCCTGGGCCATAGCAGAGAGCTGGCCTGGAAGAGGGGCAACCGGGACAGAATCTGGCGCCCTAACTGGGACTAGAACCTGGTGTGCTGGCGCCGCAAGGCGGAGGATTAGCCTAGTGAGCCATGGCGCCAGCCCTGTCTACTTGCCATTGAAAATTGATGTCGTGTGTGTTATTCTCTAACCAGGGTCCATTTCCCTCACATACACCCCCTTTATTTGAGGGTCAGAGGGATCAGAAAGGGTGACAGAAAGATCTCTCATCCACTGATTCACACCCTCAAATGCTTGCAATGATTGGGACTGGGCTGGGCCAAAACTGGGAGCCAGGAACTCAATTCATCTCCCACTTTGGTGGGTGGAGTCCAGTCATTTGAGCCATCGCTGCATTAGCAAGAAGCTGGAGTCAAGAGCCAGAGCTGGGTATCAAACCCAGGCACTCTGTCATGGGATGCAGGCACCTTAACCCAGGCCAAACACTCACTCCTATTTAACTCTTAACTTTATACTTTTGTTTTAGTAATTTTTTTATTTGAAAGACAGAGAGATCTCCCATCTGCTGGGTCACTCCCCAAATGCCCACAACAGCCAGGGCTAGGTCAGGCTCAAAGTAGGAGCAGGGTGGCAGGGACCCAACTATTTGAACCTTTACTGCTGCCTCCCAGGGTGCACAGTAACAGATAGCTGGAATTGATAGAACCAAAACTCAAACCTAGACAAATAAATAAATCACTTAAAATATATTTAGGGGCTGGTATCATAGTGCAGTGGGTTAAGCTGTTACCTGCAATGCCAGCATCCATATGAGGGCCAGTTTGAGTCCTGGCTGCTCTACTTCTGATCCAGCTCCCTGCTAACGTGCTTGGGAAAGGCAGTGAAAGATGGCCCAAGTACTTGGGGCCCTGCCACCCATGTGGGAGACCTGGATGGAATTTCTGGCTCTAGGCTTCTGCCTGGCCCAGCCTTGGCCACTGCAACAATTTGGAGAGTGAATCAGCAAATGAAACTGTGTGTGTGTGTCAGGGACAGTGCTGTGGCATAGCAGGTAAGCGGCTACCTGTAGTGCCTACATGTCATATGGGCACTGGTTGAATCCCAGCTGCTGCACTTCTAATCCAGTTCCCTACTGGTGCACCTGGGAAAGCAGCGGAAGATGACCCAAGTCCCTGGGCCCTCGCCACCCACGTCAGAGACCTGGAAGAAGCTCCTAATTCCTGGCTTCAACCTGGCCCAGGTTTGTTTTTTTTTTTCCTCCCTCTCTGTAACTATGCCTTTCAAATAAATTTTTTTAAAAACTAAAACATAATGTGAAATCTTAAAAAATTATTTCAGTTTTTCTGCCATTACATAGATACTACTATGGAAGAGGGTTAACCACATTGGAGAAGCTATTTGGTTAACATACTGTGTGTCTCCAAATATCCCAATTGTGCTTCCTTGCCTATTACAGTTTCCCACTAAAAAATTCATTAAGTCTTTCCTAGGCCACCATTAGTCTAATGCCTGTTTGGCCAGTCTTGTTAGGGCTCTCTCAGACTTGCAGAAAGGCAGCTGTGAGAGCTCAGGCACTTCCGGAGAGGTTCTTGACACGCAGCCAGGCGATCCAAGGTCTGCAGAGCAGCGGAGTGTCCATCTGAGCAGAGCCACACCAGCTTTACTTTAAACTTTATTAGAGTAACGAAGTGATTCTTTTTAATAATAAAAGAGACAGCCTATAGGCAAAATGTGGCCCTGTCTCAAGGCCAAGTGCCCCTTTCCTACTGTTTTGGACCTGGGCCGGTCACTGCGGTCTCTAGATTGTAACGTCTATCCACCAGGTGTCGTGGTTTAGCAGTCTGAAGGAGCCGGGCCGGCTCCCTGCATTAACAGTTGAATTGAGTTGGGGACAAGAATGTGTGGCGAAGGCAGGTAGATGGGGAAGGGTGTGATGGGTAGAAAGCAGCTGGCCCTTCCAAGACCAGCAGCTTCTCCAACCAGGTTCCCAACCTACCGCTACCCCTGGAAGGAGCCAGACGCAGGCTCTTAGGGTAGCCCTGGCTACCTAAGCCTAAGGATTGTAGCCCCAAGTCTAGGTAGTGATCCCGTCAGTAAGACCTGTTTGTGCCCAGATGCCCCCCACCCTTCCTCTCTTGCTGTGGCTTCAAGTGCCTTGGGTCACAGGAACACATGTGCAGTAGAGACCGTGAGACATTGCTCCTTCCCAGCCTGAAGGCTCAGAGACTCAGATGCAGGATACAAACGTGGGAAGTCACGGGGCTATGAGGATAAGAGTGCCGGAAGACCCCAGTCGGAAAAGAGGTCAGTACCCTTGCTTCTCCCACACGCCTTCAAGCTGCAGGTGCAAGGCAGGAGACCAACGAGCTCAGCCAGGCAGGTCCCCCGCTTGCTCTCAGAGCCAGCCATTGCTGGTGAAATCCACACGCAGGGCCTCCTCCTCAGCAGGGCTCAGTGCCTGCAGTGGGGCACGGCAGGGGCCTCCGTAGTAGCCAAACCAGTCCATGACTTTCTTCAGCCCCGGAATCCCGAAGCGCCGCGTCACCTAAGAAGCAGGGCCTGTTAGAAGGGTTAGGGAATCCCCCGCACGTACGTGCACACCCCTGGGGCCCAGACATCTGTCACTTTCAGACTTTCCAACCCCTGCCCCAGTAAAGCAACACTAGCACTTCTATGACACATGGGGTAGAATGGAATCCAGACCTAGAGACCTAAACCTGTCAGTATTAGAGCCACACATCAAAAGCTCAGAGGAAGGAAGGCGTCTCCTTTGGTCTCGAGGGAGAAACCCACCCCAACAGGGAGCAGGGCGCCATTCCATCCTCAGGCTGTGATGGAAGAAGGCAGCAAGGCTACAGATCTGGGCTCAAAAGCCCCAGGCTGTGGCCTAGTGCCTGGTACTTCACCCAGGAAGGAGAAGGGCCTCCCAGCGCCTCCCACACAGCTCAGACCCCTGCTCCCCTGGCCTAGCAGATCCCCCACCCACATAGCCATAGCTCTTCCCTTGGCTCTGAATTGCACGCTCTCACAGGAGAGGAAATGCTACCACCCAAAGACATTTTGCTGTGCCGCCATGGGTTACTGACTCGTTATTTCTAAGCAAGTTCTCTTGTCTAAAACATGAGGGGGCTCTAAGGGCCTTTCCATGAATGGGGCCTAGGGGACTTCAAAGCTGTTGTCTTAATTTAAAATCAGGCCTGGAATTTTACCAACTCAATGAGGCACCACGTTTCTTTGGTTTGGGTATACCAATTGGTTATAGCATGCTGATCAGTAATGTTAGATTAATCTTTGTCTAAAAACTAAGACAGTAACCAGTACTTAATCAAGTTTTATTTGGAGGGAAGGTAGAAATATGGGCTCCATGTAGGGTAGAATTAAGAGGGCTTAAATTAAAAGGGGGAGGCGGTGCTGTGGCACAGCAGGTAAAGCCGCTGCCTACAGTGCCAGTATCCCATATGGGCGCCGGTTCAAGTCCTGGCTGCTCCACTTCCAATCCAGCTCTCTGCTATGGCCTGGGAAAGCAGTAAATGACCCAAGTCCTTGGGCCCCTGCACCAGTGTGGGAGACCCCTAAGAAGCTCCTGGCTCCTGGCTTTGGATCAGCCCAGTTGTGGCCACCTGGGGAGTGAACCAGCAGATGGAGGACCTCTCTCTCTCTCTTTTCTCTCTCTCTCTCTCTCTCTTTCTCCTTCTATCCTCTCTCTATGCCTCTGCCTCTCTGTAACTCTGCCTTTCAAATAAATAAAATAAAACTAACAAATAAATAAAAAGAGGACCTTGGGGTAAATGATTAACAACTCTTCACCACTAGAGGCCAGTAGACTTCAGCCAGCCTGGGCTTGGGCCCTCCTCCCAGGCCTGCTCCCACCTGGGGTGTTCAGAGAGCCTGGCTCGTACCCCAGACCTGAGTGGGCGGGAAAGACCCAGGGCAGGGGAAGGAACCGAGCGGCACCTGGAGAAGAGCTTGCTCCACTGCGGGCCTCCGAGGACCTCGTGGACACAGCCTCTTCCCGCAGAGGCTGTGGAAAGCCCTAAGTACACCAGGGCCAGAGGTCGAGCGCAGGGCAGGTGCGGGAAGGGACACAGTGTTCAACCAGGGCAGGGCAAGAGGGTGACATCAAAGTGCTCTTGGGGTGTCTGAGCCTACAATTCAGGCAGCAAGAAAGGTGTTCCAGGCATTCCTGAGCAAGTGCCCGGGCTGGCACAGGAACAGGACAGAGTGAAGGGAGAGGGGACGGCAGCTGGACGTCTGCTGTCCCCAGTGGGCAACCCAAGCTACTTCATCTGAAAAACGAGGTGGTGACAGCAGTGACGCCACAGAGGTGTCACAGGATCCAGTGAAGAGAGCACTGCGAATACCAGGTCAGTCCCCAGGGTCCCGAACGCTGCTCCTTTTCCTGTCCTGATAGGATGCGGGGTCAGGCCTTCTCCTTCACAGATGGTGGGGGCTGAAGACCCTTTACCCAGAACCTGCGCCCTGTGGGGTTCAGCTAAGAGGCCTCATTAAGGCCAGTCCTTCCAACCTGTTATAGAGCGGCCCATCCCAGGACGAGCTTCCCATCTCGGGAGACTCGTGCTTTCTCCTCGGCCCTCACTTCCCGACCCGAGCGAATCTGCTGTGGTGGTGATGCCTGGCTCAGCCTCACATGCAAAACATACGGGAGTGCCAAAAACCTCACCCATCAAGATGAATAATGTATCAATGCAATATTTTAAAATCCATGAAGAATAAAGTTTTAGATAAAGACAGGATCTGACAGAGCTAAGTCTTGCCAAACTGTAGCCTCAGGCAAAAGTAAACATGTGTGCCCCTATACATGAGATTTTATTTGTTTTTTAATGCTTATTTTTTCTCCTAGATTTGGGGGAAAAAGTGATAAGATCGCTCCTATTAAAGTCAGAGAAGTAAAGTATAAATTCTATTTTTGATATACACATAATATTTAAACCTAAAATAGTGCTATGAGTTCTAATGTACCCACTTACCAATTTTTTAGCTTTTCAACTACATTAATGTTGAAGGGGTTGGAGGAGTCACCGCTGAGAACAACACAACTTTCAGGAAGATGGAGTGGAAGTACCTGCCCCTATTCTTCCCAGTAAGTACAATTAAAATCCTGGATGTTATGTAAGAACAGACATAAGAAGGCTCTGGAAGGTAGAAGATCGGCCAGGGACCCCCCAAAGACCAACACAACCCCGGGGGCTAGACAAGGGAGCCACCATGAAATGCCAATGGGCACAGACAATACAGGCCCCAACTCCAGGCTGCTCTCTCTGCCAATGGACTGGGAAAGGGGAAGCCTAACAAGATGGAGAACTCTAGACAATCACCTCTCTCCAGGCAGGCCAGCAATGGGTTAACAAGGAAGCCTGAGCCTCCACTGCTCAGTCCTGACTGGCCAGTGACAGAGGCCCCAGCGAGGACAGTCATGCTTCTCACCACTGCCCACCGTTAAGGAGGCCACCCCAGGCCAGCTCATCCCGACTCCCTCCTAGATACA